>NC_042619.1:298722225-299022225 GCF_901001135.1 Rhinatrema bivittatum
TCCGGCCACTTGATAGCCCTTTCGGACCTGCTGCTTGGAACGGTGAGTGCGTCAGGACAGACAAAGGCTGAGGACAGGACATGGCATGACGAGGAACATGGATGTAGCACTAAAGGCTTGGAACGTGGACGAAGGCTCTAGTTCAGGCTAGAGTTCAGCTTCCATGGGCACTGCACCGCAGTGCACCCTACACAGCCTGCCGTGGACTTTTCATGGACCATGCTGTCCTTCTGCGTGCCCTACACAACCTGAAATAGGTTGGTCACAGACCACACTCCGAGTGAGACAGGCTGTGGACTGATACTCGGTCAGGAGCCAGGACATCCCTTTGAACAAGAAACATGGTTGGCATGAGGAACATGGAGATCCGCTGGCTGGACAAACTCCACAAGACCTGGAACTAGGAACTCAAAACTTGACTTGGAACTTGACTTAGAACTTGGAACTCTAAAAACAAGGATGGACTCCAAGGACTTGATCCAGCAAAGATGGGACGTGGAGACAGACCTTGTGCCAGGAAGCACCCTACACAGCCCCCCATGGGCTGGTCAGGCACTATGTCACTGGCATGCCTGACATGCCATCTTTGTGGCTAGGAGCCACCCCACCATTGTCCTTTTTTGCGGCTGGGAGCCACTGCCACCATCACCATTGTCATCCTTTGCAGCCGGGAGCCACTGCTGACTCTTCTCATCTTCGCGGCCTGGATTGCCTCTGCTAATGCATCTCCCACGTGGCACTTTCCCTAGGTGCGTGTACGCATCACTGCTCTCCATTTAAAGGGCCAGTGGTGGGAAAAGCCCCATGGCCCTTTATGATGACATCCTGTTTCATCATTCCTGCAGCCCTGTAAAAGGGCTCTCTGCCAATTCCTTGGGGACTTTGCAAGGGCTCCTCATGGTTGTCCATAGTCTCTTCGGCCTGCAAGGTCTTCTGTGGTCATGCTCCTGTCTTGATGGTCTTCATGTTCCTTGTTGGATGTTCCTGGTCTCCATGTTCTTCATGTTCCTGGTCTCCTTGTTCTTCATGGGAGCTCCTCCATGTTCTATATTCCATGTCCCTGTCTTTTGTCTGTGCCTCATCCAAGCTTCTGAATCTTGAGATCTATTTAATGTTTGGGTACTTGCCAGGTATTTGTGACTTGGATTGGCCACTGTTGGAAACATGATACTGGGCTTGATGGACTCTTGGTCTGACCCAGTATGGCATTTCTTATGTTCTTATGGCTTGGGTCCAGCCATAAGGGAACGGGAGAGTTGAGTGTGCATGAGCCAATGGAGCTTGCCACTGTTCCTCTCTCCTCATGCACCACTGAACCTACCTACGAGAAAAAGGTTGTCCCTGTCATCCTGCCCCTTCTTCCCACCAGTGTAACCTTTTTCTTCAGAGGGACATTACCTCCAAGGGTACACAAAAGAATTTCTGTTTCTCGGGGCTATCTTCCTCTGCCACTGGTCCCCTCTGAGTCCTTTCTATGGGGGAAAGCAAGTGCTTGTGACCCTAGCTGTGAGGTGAATCCTGTTTCTGTGTGCAGCTGGGTAGGGTGGTGCTGATACTTGGAGGGGGACAAAAGATGCAGGACACAGGTCTGGGTGTTCAAACAATAAGGTTTACGGCTTTTCTTCAAAAGTAATCAACTTAAAAGGTATAATGGTGGTCTTAAAGATGAGTGCCCTTTCCCTCTCTGTGTAAGTGCTGGTGACTCGGGCTCCTTGGGGGGATTCTTATCTCTCCTGGAATGAAAGCTTCATGTTCCCCTACACTGGAGGGATTCTATGCTGCCAGGGAATCCCCTTAAAGGTTTAAACAGTCCTATCTGAGTTCCAACAATCTTCAAACTGTTACCCAGCTTGTGCCTGCGTCCCTGGGGGAAGATTCTGTGGAGGGTCTTCACTTCTCTTCTTTCTCCTTAGGTGTTTTATTGAGCCTCTCTGAAGGAAAGGCTTTGACTGGGCAGTGTGCCTGATTTTTGCCAATCTCCAAAATGAGAGGAGCGGTGACAAAAGACCTCTTCTCAACTGAAAAAAGAGTACTTTACAAAATGTCCAAACAATCTGGGATATCATTGTCACTGCCGCTCTTCTTTGACTCTAAAAGGTTACTGACATACTACAGGTATACCATAAAGGGACCCTTATGTGTGCAGTTTTGTTTCTGAGGTATGTTCCTCTGTTTTTTATATTTCTGTTCTCTTTCACCCACATGAAAATATCTTTCAAGCACACATAATTAGACTGACCATGATGGGAAATGAACCCTGTGTTTTATTTTCCTTTTGATATGGGGAGTATGCTAACAGTTTTAATGTTACAAAGATAATATGATTTTGGCCAGCATTGTCTGTTGTTACAGGAATTAATAAGTAGTTAATTTGCAGTTGAACAAAACTGTTCTACATTCAACCAACTTTTACCCAACATTTTTGGGCCCAGTCATTTCCTCTTACTTCTTTGGACTTTCAGCTCAATCAGAAGTGGTCTCTACTGGGCTACAGAGCCATGGGCCTTCACTCACAGCTACCAGGATTTTCTCTACTTTTTAACCTCCTCACACTAGCCCAGCTATTGTAGTGATAGTGCTTGGCCAGAGGCTATAGCTCTCTCAAGAGTCCAGTACATGCATAACCAAGTCTGGCCTGTAGGTGTCAACATTGAGTAATGACTAAGACATCCTCTCCCCGAGGGTTATCACCTTAGGGTCCAAAAACCTGGCCATGGAATTTAACCATATGGCAGTTCACAGCACTTCCATGGAGTCAATACAACTTTTTCCAAAATGTATAGGAATTAATCAGGGGTCTCTATTCAAATTTGTATGGTTCAGGACTTAGCCAGACAAACCACAGGTTTTAAATTTTCCACTGCTCTGGCCCTCTCCAGCTTATCCAGCTGTTTTGCTAGATAAAAGTTAGACAAACAAGTTGGAGTTGTTCCAAGGGCTTTCCAGGGCAGAGTTAATTTCAATATTAAAAATTAGCTGGATACTATATCCAGCCAAATATAGTTCTTTCAGACAGCATTCCTAAACTTAGCCAGATAAGTTTATCTGGCTAACTATGATTCTACTGGCAGCACTCCATTGAATATCTATGAGAGTTTATCTGGCTAACCTTAGCCGGATAAATTATTCACTCACAGTGCTTCTCAAAAATTGATCTTCCAATGTTCAAGAGAATCTGGAATATGACAAAGACCACAAGACCCAATTAGTCTGCCTGTTTTCCTTACCAGCTTCAGAACTGCAGACCCAACTTATCTTCATTTCCCCCAACATGAAGAATCATCTGTGCCTATCACATGACTTTTTGAATTACAATAAATATCACATGAAGTAGCAGAGGTTGTCCCTAAGTCTTTATGGATTGTCAAGTTGCCGCCCTTGAGTACTTACAAGGCTTGAGGCAGGGCGCAGGGTATTCTGTTTCTGGACTGGGCATGTGGGCGCTCAGAAGTTGGTAACTAGACCTGGGCAAATAGAAGCCCAGATCTAGAGCTTGCAAGTCACAAAAGCTGGAGTGGGAACTGGAGTCATATGTTGCAGTGAAGCAGGTCTCGCGGCCGGAGAAGAAACGAACCAGAACTGTGGTCCTGGAACTGGAGCCAGCAAGCAGGTCACAAAGCTGGAACAATGGCTACAAATGAACTGGAACTGCAGGCCTGGATGTGGAGTCCCACACAGACAGCAGATCAGCTTGGCGCAGACAGACTTTGCCGCAAAACCTCTATGAACAGTAGGTTCTTCAGCAGGTGGGCCGGTTAACTTTCAGGTTGCAGCAGTTTCCCCTTTTTACTGAGGCCCAGCCCAACCAATCCTTGATACCTAGATCTATGGCTTGGAGGGTTATCTAATACTGTCTTTTTTTTTTTCCTATGACCTTAGCTTACTCCAGGTCATTAGCTGGTCAGAATTCCTGGGCTGATCTCAGTTCAAGACCCCTCTGAGGTCTTGCCCTACTAATGTGGATTTTTCCAGAACACTTGATATCTGCAAATCTAGGGACAAGAAGGTCAAACTTTGACTAAAAAGATTTTGAAATTAAATGTCATTTTTGTTAAGTAGATACATTTCCCAAAATGTTACTCTAAATTAATTACATAATACTACTTATTTTTATAGTATTATTAGATGCCCTCAGCGCTGAACATAGTGATAAGTATTCAGGTACAATAAGTCCCTGCCCCAAACAATTTATAACCTAAGTGAGTACCTAAAGCAATGGAAGATAAAGGGACTTGGCCACAGTCTTAAGGCATGTCAGTGATAAAAGCAGGATTTGAACTGTGGCTTCCCTGGTTATCTATTATTCTAACAACTAGGCCAGGGTTTTCCAAACTTTTAGCCAGTGTGACTCAATTTTAGAACTCAAAAAAGTATTATGACCTCAGAGGAGTGCAAAAACAAATTAGCAGGGTGCCCTTCCCCTCCAACACACTCCACACTCCCCCTCCCCACACTCAAGTGATCCTCTCTCTCACCCTGCTAATTTGTTTTTGCACTCCTCTGAGTGCCAATGCCCTGTTTCATCACTCACCCCCTTTCTCTTAACCCCCCCCCCCCCCAGCCCATTTTGGATCCCTCCAGCTGATTCACCCAAGCCCTTCTTATAACCCCCAACTGATCTTCTGTCAGCCTCTCTCTCTCACCCCATCTCCCATTCCCATCTCACTGTCATCCCCATCCCCTGGCTCTCAATTCCCAGTCTCACTGCCTCCTTGCCAACCCTTCTCTCACATCCTTCCCAGCTGATCCCCTCTCACCCTCAGCTTCTTCCTTACATCTCCCAGTTGATTTTCTGTCATTTCCCCTCTCTCGCCTTCCACAGCCAATCCCTCTCCATCTGATCCAAACCTCAACCCCTCCTACATTTGATCCCTTCCTTCAAATAGCTTCTCCAAGTATACCTTTGGCCAGGGTCAGCAGCAAACCTTTTTCTTTTGGGCCCGAGGTCAAAGGTGGATGAAAGCTGGTGTGGCACCTCTATGGGTTGGCCACTAGATGTCACCCAGTTCTATAGATGATTCCGGCTAGAGAGAATACAATTTTGCAGCTCCTCTAGAGGCAGCTGGGTGGGTGGACCCTGTTTATAACTAGGAACTAGGATAAGATGAAATGTGGCATTTGAGTTGAGAGTTTGAGGAGAGAGAGCTCTCTTAGAGTGTACTCCCTACCAGGCTGGGTATTGCTCCACATTGAGGAAAATACTTTATTAGGAGTTTTTTAAAGATCACTAAGCTGGGTTACAGCCTGGTGCTCTTGGTGAAGGTCACCAAGAGCACCAGAGAAAAGTCCAAAGTGGTATAGTGAAATTGAAAGGTGAAAATGATCAATGTGTGGAGAGAGACGAAGAAATGGCAGAAATATTAAACGAATACTTCAGCTCTGTGTTCACTAAAGAAGACCCTGGAGAAGGACCATCTCTACACAACAAGAAACTGGAGGGAAGCGGAACAGAGGAAAATCCATTTACAGTAGATAATGTATGGGAAGAGCTAAAGAATTTGAAAGTGGACAAAGCCATGGGGCCTGATGGGATTCATCCAAGGATACTGAGGGAGCTCAGAGATGTGCTGGCGGGACCGCTGTGCGACCTGTTCAATAGATCCCTAGAAACGGGAGAGGTGCCGAGTGATTGGAGAAGAGCGGTGGTGGTCCCGCTTCACAAGAGTGGGAACAGAGAGGAGGCTGGTAACTACAGACTGGTTAGCCTCACTTCAGTGGTGGGAAAAGTAATGGAGTCACTGTTGAAAGAGAGAATAGTGAACTATCTACAGTCGGGAGAATTGATGGACCAGAGGCAGCATGGATTCACCAGAGGAAGATCCTGTCAGACAAATCTGATTGACTTTTTTGACTGGGTAACCAAGGAATTGGATCGAGGAAGAGCGCTCGATATCATATACTTGGATTTCAGCAAAGCTTTTGATACGGTTCCGCACAGGAGACTGGTGAATAAAACGAGAAGCTTGGGAGTGAGTGCCGAGGTGGTGACCTGGATTGCAAATTGGTTGACGGACAGAAGACAATGTGTGATGGTAAATGGAACCTTCTCTGAAGAGAGAGCGGTTTTAAGTGGTGTACCGCAAGGATCGGTGTTGGGACCGGTCCTGTTTAATATCTTTGTGAGCGACATTGCGGACGGGATAGAAGGTAAGGTTTGTCTTTTTGCAGATGACACTAAGATCTGCAACAGAGTGGACACGCCGGAAGGAGTGGAGAGAATGAGACGGGATCTAAGGAAACTGGAAGAGTGGTCGAAGATATGGCAGCTGAGATTCAATGCCAAGAAGTGCAAAGTCATGCATATGGGGAGTGGAAATCCGAATGAACTGTATTCGATGGGGGGGGGGAAAGGCTGATGTGCACGGAGCAGGAGAGGGACCTTGGGGTGATGGTGTCTAATGATCTGAAGTCGGCGAAACAATGCGACAAGGCGATAGCTAAAGCCAGAAGAATGCTGGGCTGCATAGAGAGAGGAATATCGAGTAAGAAAAGGGAAGTGATTATTCCCTTGTACAGGTCCTTGGTGAGGCCTCACCTGGAGTACTGTGTTCAGTTCTGGAGACCATATCTTCAAAAAGACAAAGACAAGATGGAGGCGGTACAGAGAAGGGCGACCAGGAAGGTGGCGGATCTTCATCGGATGACGTACGAGGAGAGATTGAAGAATCTAAATATGTACACCCTGGAGGAAAGGAGGAGCAGAGGTGATATGATACAGACTTTTAGATACTTGAAAGGTGTTAATGATCAAAAGACAACGACAAACCTTTTCCGTAGGAAAAAAATCAGCAGAACCAGGGGTCACGATTTGAAGCTCCAGGGAGGAAGATTCAGAACCAATGTCAGGAAGTATTTCTTCACGGAGAGGGTGGTGGATGCCTGGAATGCCCTTCCGGAGGATGTGGTGAAGACCAGAACTGTGAAGGACTTCAAAGGGGCGTGGGATAAACACTGTGGATCCATAAAGTCAAGAGGCTGCCAATGAAGAGTGGGTGACTCGCCAGAATGATGGCTACTGCCTGGAGTCAATACCCTTATTAAATAAACATACACATGCTTACTGTGACTCCATCACTCTAAGCTTCAACAGCAAGAGGAAATGTGGAAAAAAGGATTCGCACTCACAAAGAGGGGAGTAGCTGGCTTGTTACGGCGGTTACTACCCCAAATCAAATAAGCCTGATACTTCACTTTCAATGCATATACAGCATAGTTCTCTGATTCAACGGCAGGGGAGAAGAAAAACTGATACTTCACACATCCAGCAGAGCTCTCTGCTTCAACGGCAGGGGAGAAGAAAAGAGGGTTCGTACTCACAAAGCGGGGAGTAGCTGGCTTGTTACGGCGGTTACTACCCCAAACCAAATGTGCCTGATACTTCACTTTCCATGCACATCCAGCATGGCTCTCTGCTTCAACAGCATGGGAGAAGACTGATACTTCACGCATATCCAGCATAGCTCCCTGCTTCAACAGCAGGGGAGAAGAAAAACAACCAATAAGGGCTGTATAACATAGTCTGGGTAAAACAAATAAGCATGGGTGTAGCTTGCTTATTGCGGCGGCTACTACCCCTAACTAATCAAGCTAGATATTTCACTTGGATGCAGCTCCATCACTGCTCTCTACATTAAAGGTGGGGGTGGAAGGGAAATAGAACCAAGAGCTAAGAGAAACAGATAAGTATGAGAGAAAAAATGTGTGAAGCTTGCTGGGCAGACTGGATGGGCCATTTGGTCGTCTTCTGCCGTCATTTCTATGTTTCTATATGTTTCTATGTCACCCCCTGGATCCATAGTGTTTGTCATTGTGGAAGCTGCTGATGATCACCTGTGACCTGCCATTTTAGTGGGGGTTGTTTAAAAGTGAAACATTTTCTTAGTGGGGTGAAGTCTGCTCACATCAGTTGAGGGAATCTTGACTGTGTTGTTTTCAGTAAGTGCTGTTGTGCTAATGATGGTACTGGGCATGAACCTGCATGCTGTTTATGGGGCCTTTCATTTATTTTTTTCATGTCCTGGTATGAAGGGATGATTGTTGTAAGGTCCCAAGTGTGTTTCCTTTAGATATGGGGATGGGAAGAGGGACACTCATATTCAGCCTACAAGCTGGCGATTAGGCTTTGCTTTGTCTCTGAAAACCCTTCAGCATTTACAGGCATGATTGTCAGTTCAGGTCCTAAAGAGGGTCCTTTATTTATTTTTTTTGAGTGGGGGGGGGGGGGGGGGATTGATGACTGTTTTGGTTTCTAAAATCAGAAAAACTGGTGAAATATGTGATAGAATTCCAAACAAAATATAAAAAAAAAATCACATATATTAACATGAACTTAACAGAATAGGTTCACCCTCATGTGTGAGCACTAGTACATTTACACTGGGACAGTGTTTTAACTTTTATGCACTTATTGTGAATGTGCTTGCTCACCTTATATAATCATGGGGTGACCTTTTTTCTGTCACATTAGCATTTACCGCAGTTGTTAATAGAAAACTTTTTTTTAAAGGAGTAGAAAACATTTTTTGAATATATTATATTAAAGCTTTGACTCCGATCAAGTAAACAGAAGAGAAACTTATCTTTTCCAGAAATATGGACTAGAGCAAAAAGCTCATCAGCTTTGCTCTGCCGAATGCCCGACACCGCTGGTGTTTCGAGAATTTCTTCTTCAGGGGCTTTGGACAAATTTCAGAGTCGAAAAGCAGGTTCCTGTGTAACGCGGCATAGAGAAGCTGTCTCTTCCGCTTACTTGATCAGAGAATTATTCCAATCTCTCAAAAATACACTGCAATACTCCTCACATCCATTACTTTAGAAGCACGTTATTCACATTTCCTCTTCAGTTCACACCCCATCATTGACCAGTGTACATCAACACCCCATCATTGACCAGTGTACATCAACATCTTCTCAGCACTCAACATCAACACCAGTTATATCATGTACTCACTCATGGACACCTCTCCTTACATCCAGTAACTCTGAATCCCAGGCAATATCCCAGGACGTTCCCAATACCCTGTTACGTTCTATTAAGCTTCCTCACCTTCTCTTGGTCCCGTCTTGATTTGCAGGATTTTCTAGTCAAAATCCTTTTGATAGTGATGCCAGCTGCCAAAGTGACAGAAACTGTGCTTTTAGGTTAAATAAGATGGTAGAAATAGCTTAAGGCCAGAAAACTTAAAATGACATAGCTAAGCATTGCTATGTAATATGTATAGGTTAGAAAAACAAAGAATCAATCCTAGTAATAGATAAAGAAGTTGTTTCCTGCTTTAGATGACCATTGTGTCATGCATACAGTGCTTGCCTTAATGCATATAAATTTTAGGAGACATAGATACAGAAAGATGAGTTTGGGCTCTGGTAGGATGGGCTCTGCTAGTGGTTCTGCCACTGGGCCTCTTTCTCTTGTTTAGCTGCTGCTAGGATGAGCTGCACTAGTGGTCCTGGGCCTCAAGCTGGTGGGCTTTTGTTACCCCCAAAGGTTTGGTACTCTGAGACTGCCTAGTTTACTTAATGGGAGCACCATTCCTATATACAGTATATTTACTGATGTTTTTGTGTGCAGACATTAAACGTGCTGTACCATTTTCCGGTCGTGGGGCTATCCCGCAACCGACAGCACTCACCCTTGGCAGACCAGCAGCCTCCTGATGTGACAGGAATGCCACCAGCACCCACCCAGCTCTTCTGTGACAAGGATACCACCATCCTGCTTCTCCTGAAACTGGTTCCCTAGGAGTGCACTTGCACCGTGCACCCAACTAAGAAGGCTCCATGGAGGGAAACCTTTACTCGGTGCTCCCTGATGATATCAGCATGGCTGGGTATTTAAACCCCAGCCACGCTCCTAGACACTGTCTCAGCAATGGGTTCCCTGCCTAGCAGACTGTGTTGCCATGTGTTCGTGTGTCCAGCCTGCCTTCTCTTTGCCTCATCCAGCCTGCCTCGTCCTTGCCTTGTCCTGCCTGCCTTGCCTATTCCAGCTCCTTCTGCCTTCTAACCTAGCCTTAGACTGACTTCTGGTTCTGATCCTAGCCTGGACCCAAACTACTATTCTGCCTGCCATCTACCACTGGCTACTGCTTGGACCTAGACTATGTTTGCTAGCTGTCTGCCTTGACCTGCAGCCTAACCCTGGTACTACTGCAATTGCTGACACCCTGCCCACAACTTCGCCCAGGAGTCTCTCTCTTCCTTCCCCTGTGGGACCATCGCCTAAGCCCTGCTGGCTCCCAGATCCAAAGGGCTCAACCAGCTGGGGAAGGGGTTGGTATAGGTGAAACTCCAGACCAGTCCCTTCCCTGGGCATCTCTCTGCTAGCTGTCACTGTGGGCCTATGGGACTCGCTCTCTAGGCTGTGCCAACTACACCACAATTCAGGGACCCACTTATACTGTGGATTCCAGAAACATTTAGAGCAAAAGGGTGAAAATCAATGTATATTCAAGGCATGTTTGCAGTTGAGCCTTGACAATATTCATTTTTCACTTTGCTTTTTCAAAAACATTCCAGTAGCTACATTGGTCCTGGAGAATATGGATTTTTTGCAAGTGGCAAGACTTTTTTTGAGTCAATGTTAATAATATCCAAAGAAGATGATGTACATGAGTTTTCAAGACTACAGAGATCCCTTCTGAAGATCACGAAAGCTTGTGTTATGTAGAAGATGATCATGATAGTGGGAAATTCCTTTCTTGAAAAAGTTAACATGGGTCAAAAGGAGAATATAGTAGAGCACCCTGTATTCGAGTTCCTTTATCCCATTATCTGAAAAAAATCATAAGCCTTGTTTCATTATCCAGAAAAATCAGGAGGGGCAGGCAAGGTAGGCGGTTACCTGGGGTGTCTAGCTAGGGGACACCTGTGAATCATACCACCAGAGTGGAAGCAAACGCCTGTGCTTATGCTTCTGTGTTTCTCCTGGGGGAATTCTGCGCAAAAAAATTTTAAATTCTGCAAAATTCTGCAAACTTTATATTGGTCAAAATAACACAATTTACATGACAGTCTTTAAGTAATTACATTTTAAATTAATACAGAAAAAAGTTATTACTTAAAGATGCAGAATTTTAAATATTTTGAGCAGAATTTCCCTAGAAATTCACTGTAAGAGTGTCCCTTCCACTCGCTCTCCCTTCTCCCCTGGCCACTTTGCCCTCTCAGGCCCCAACTCCTCCACCTGCCAGTATCTCTCCCCTCCACCTCTAGGCTTAACCCCTTCCACTCTATCGACAGTCCCAGAGTTTGACCCCCTTCTCAGTACTGCCCCTCACACAGGCTCCCACACACACACACACATGCTCCCTCTCCCTCTCTCTCTCACTCACACACACACACACACACGCTTCCTCTCTCTAGTGCACATACAACACCCTCATCAGGCTTCCTCACTCTCTCGCACACACACATCCCTTCATACAGGGTCCCTCTCTCTTGCATACACACCCACACAATCTCCCTTTCTGTCTCACACATATATCCTCACACAGGCTACCTATGTCTCTCTCTCATGCACCCCTTCCCACAGGCTCTGTCTCACACATACACAATCCCTTCACACAGGCTAGCACCCTCACATACACAGGATCCCTTTTTCATACACACGAGCTCCCAATCTCTCACACACATATACACACTCCTTCACAATCTCCTCATATAAGCTCTCTCTCTCTCTGGCACCCACACTCAGCATCCCCCCCAGCCCCTGCTCTCTTACCTCCCATGCTCTCTCTCACACCCTCCTGCTCTCTCTCACCCTCCCCTTCCCCACATCCCCTCCCCTCATATAGGCTCCCTCTCTCTGAAACCCACACTCAGCATCCCCCCACCCCCTGCTCTCTTACCTCCCATGCTCTCTCTCTCACCCTTCCCTCCCCTCTCTCTCACGCCCATTCTCTCTCACCGGGGCCTTTATCTTCTCCGTGAGTGGAGCACACTTCGTTTGCAGCACACGGGGCCTTCCATCTTCGCCACAAATTGTGCGCTGGGGCCTTCATCTTCGCTGTGAACAGAGCGCATCCCGCGGCACATCTTTGCGTGTTCCGTTCGCGGCATGCCGGGGTCTCCTCTACTATTTTCTGCGTAGAATTTGGCAATTCTGTGCAGAAAATGGAAATTCTGCACAAATTCTGCGCTCCGCAGTAGCGCAGAATTCCCCCAGGGCTACTGTGTGCAGCCACATCATTAAAGGAAGACTAACCGCCCCCCAGCTGGCCTGCCATCTCATTGGAAACTGCCTCATTGATTCTGCCCATGGCTTCAGAAGGGGCTTCTCTCCTCTTGGACCTCCCAGGATGCCCGTTAGCCTGGCCATGGTATTTGACTCGCATTATGTGAAAACTGGTTGGATTCGTATATTCTGTGATCTGAAAATTATCTTACATTCTCCAGAAAAAGTCTAGTCCCACCTATTCAGGATAAAAGGTACTCTCTATTGTAGCTGATTTTGTTAATTCCTAGTGGTATGCAAAAGTCATATTGGGTGGAAAATCTTTGCATCTCTTTTTCCTAAAACTCACACTATTTCTTCTCATCGAGTTTGAGCAAAATCCTAATGCACCACCATCCATCCTCATCATTTCTCATGATGTCCAGTAATTACTTTTACAATGGCATAATAACCTGATAGAAAACATTCATGGACGTTATTGTAAAAATTGCAGGACTCTTGTACATAATAGCCATGAAGCAAAATACAGTGTTCAAAGAGGAAAGGTTATAAATATAACCTTTGCTAATAGTGTATGAATGCAAGGCAGGAATGGAAGAGGTTGGTGTCCAGCATTATGGAAAATCACTGTCTGCTCTGTAATTAGGAAATTGAACTGCAAGTACAAATTAGACAGATCCCATTCTGCTGAAGGCAGAAACGTGCATACTTAGAAGGGAAATCGCCTACACGGTCTTTAGGGTTATTTGGGCTCGTTTAAATGTTTGTACATAGAAGGAAAGAAAAGGTCAGTGTGTGGTAATGCAATAGCAAGAATGCCAGTACCACATCACATTACCACACACTGACCTGTTACTTGGTTATTAAAGCAGGGCCATTTCAGTGCCATTGCCATGCTATGATTGCTGATGGAGTGCTACTTTTGAAGATACCAATGGATCACTTTATTTAAGGATATTGAGAAAATAGATACCATTTCTGCCACCTTCCTCCCCCTCTTATGAATGAAAATCTGTGTTTCTGCCATACATCTTCACTTTCACCCACAATTACTTATCTGAAGTAATTGCCAGGCTGTTCACTAGCAGAGACATATGGTAGCACCATCTTGATCCATCCAAATTAGGTTGGTCACCTCCCCCAGGTCAACCCAACGAGGCTAATCTAATCCTGATTTTGCCCTTATTGCATGCAGAGACTTGTAAGACTAAATCTCCGCCTCATGAAGCAAAACCAGAACTGGAACAGCCCGTTTGAGTTGACCTGGATGAGCTGGCAACTCTAATCTAAAGCATATATATAAGGGCTTCCCAAACCTGTCTTGGGGACTCCACAGCCAGTCGGGTTTTCAGGATATCCACAATGAATATGTGTGAGATAAATCTGCATATCATGGAGACTCGGATAAGGGTTGCACACACCTCACCCAGGTCAACCTGAATAGGCTTTTGTACATAGTAAGAGGAGAGAAGAAAAAAACAGATTTTGAACACAGGGAGGTCAATATTCATCACTGACGCGGCAAGTGGCTTACATGTGTAACTTGTCCCAGATATTTTTGCGTGACTCTCACTGAATATACTCAGCCAAAGTTACATAGTAATGGTGGCAGGAAAAGTCCAAATGGTCCATCCAGTCTGCCCAGCAAATTTCTTATGGTAGGAACTCGTACTCTATGCAGGTTACCCCCATGTTCTGCTGTCCTGTGCCGGTTACTCTCAAACCTTCTGTTAAGGGTAATCTTATTTACAGTCATTACCAACCAACCGTTAAACCCATAACAAAATGTGATTTTTCTGACCAGACCTGTGCACATAACTACCTGATCAGTGCTGAATATATGAGCTCACCAGTTAAGTGGAGCCCTGCCCCTGGAATGCCTCCATTGATTCCCCATTCTATGTGGGTACATTTTGTGCACATAAAAAATTGTGTATGCAGCTAGCTTGCTGATGCCGCCTGCTAACTCATTGATCAATCGAACTGCCGATATGATGTAATCACTTAATACGTCACCAAACGAACATCACATGTCCATTTATTTTTCTTATTTGGGAACAGAGACCTCCTATAATGTTGAGGAGAGTTTATATTATAACTCTCGTTCTCAAATGTGCGGTTATTTAATGTAATCACCACTACAAAATAGTCACAGTAACTGACTGTATTTTCCTTACATAACCATTGGTCTCCATTTCACAGACTTATAGAGCTTATTTCACTTTTTCACTATTTTTTTTTTTTTTAACGTTTTTAACATTTTGGTCAGTGACAAGCAAAAGACACTTATCGTTTTGTGGTCTTTTCTGAGCGGTTAGACGCTCGAGGAGCGGCTCAGATATCCTGCCCGACACAGCTCGTGTTTCGATGGATGCTTCGTCAGGGGCATTAACTGCATATTTTGATTTTGCTCCAATTTTTTCTGTCACCCATCCTGCTAACCCATGGCTACTTGGCTCCTATGAAGAGAGAAGGCACTGGTTGAGTCTGAGAACCACTTTATTGTGAGACCAGAGGATTTATTATTTGCAGCGCAAACAGTAGATAAGAGGCAGTGGGGAAACCTGCCCTTGCAGTTCAGAAGGCTGTTTACACTTTGCTGGTGTAATTTGTAAACTATTGCAGCCTCCTCTTCAGGGGCCCCCTGGAATGCAGGGGCACACTGTTGTCTCTGGGGCCACTTTTCTCACCAAATTCCCTAACATCGACATCCGCTATGACTATCGCGACCCTGCCCGAGAGCCATTCCCTCAAACAAAGTGAAGCAGAGACCGAAAACTGGATGTAGAGGCCGCAGCTTTATAGTGGATGATATGTGCAATAAATTCGGTACACGAGCCCCAGGTCTCCCACGACACCAACTGTGTCTGACCAGTGCTGTCCACCTTGTTACCTAGCAAAACAGCCATCGAGTCCAACCCCCCCGCCATACCCTTCCAAGCAAGGGGGCCCACCCCCAACCGACAAAGTCAGCCCACCGGCCCGCGCACTTGCTAAAGCTGCGACAATTCCTTAATAAGGCTGCAGAATTAATTCAAGTCCAACTAATATACTTTATCTGCCTTCCCTTTCCTTAACTACAGTTCTCCCCGTGACTGGGAATAAAACAGATTAACGCCAGTAGCTCCTGCAAAGAACATCATTGTTATTTCTAACTTGAACCTGAGGGAGTGGGTGGGAACGCAGGAGCGATGAAAAGGGGTGGAACGGGGGAAGCAAGCCACTTAAATATGCCCTGTGATGTCATCTCCCTGCGCCGGAGCCCCATGTCACATCATTGCACCATTCTTGCGATGCTCGAGCCTGCGCATAGGGGGAAGGGGGGATAGGATCCGAGCTCCTGATGCGCCTGCCCTCTACCTTCGTGAGGAGGGGCTATTCCTGACCTATGGCCTCACTGTTAAGGTAGGGCCATCGTGCAGTTAGCACGTGCCCTGGTAATTTTCTCACTACAATAACAGTCCACTTGCCTGTAGGTGCCGGGGTTCATTCTGGTGGGGAGGAGGATAAACCTCTAGGGCTCTAGGCTCAGAGGGATGAGGACCAGCACAGAGTCTCTTAGGTTGTTCCTACAAATGTACTCACTATTCCCATGTCTTTGCTTTAGGGCACCTCTGACTCTGAGAAAAGGCACAGGACACTCTGGTGGGGTGCTCCAAAATACATTTACTGTAACCAAAAATACCTCAGGTCCAGTCAGCAGCCAGATCTTCAATCAATGTTCCCAAAAACAAATCCCCAAATGTTCTGATGGCCTTCAGTCTGCATTGCTGAGCCAGTGTCCCTTTTGGTGGCAAGCGCTAGGAAAATGACAAAGCTGCCCAGATGGTGGAAAGGAGGTTCCTAGTGTGAGCTGGGAACTACTCTCTCTGATGTTACGGGGGCCCTCTGGGGTAGAGAGTACCAAAAAATTTGAAAACTCAAATGTCTTCCTCCTGCTCGTGGGCAGGAAGTGGTGACAATAATTTCCCCTAAAGCAACAAGAGCCAAATTCTCTGCAAAAATACATTTTCTTCTCTGTAAGGTCACTGCTGTCCCTCTGTAGCTGAGCAGCAAGGAATTACAGCTGCTTATCCTGACCTCCCACAGGCAGTGGTGACAATCCACTTTGGGGCAGGACCAGATTCCCAACCCCCCCCCCCCCCTCTTAACTCTCCCAAGATAATGCCTTCCAGAAAGTGGGGTACAGGCCAGGGCAGATTCTCTTCCACCCAATCAGGCTGTGGGGCCCAAAGATGGGGACCACTGCAGCCACTCTCCTTCCTCTCCAAAACTAAAAAAAAACCCACTGTCAAACCTCTCCTGGTGCACAGCCTGCTCTTATAGTGCACTGATGACTAATCCAGTCAAGCTTCTGTGGAGGTGCCTGCAGGGATGGTCTACAAATACTAAATTCTAGCCTAGGGCTTAAGCTAAGGACAATTTAGTTAGTGAGGGACCTAGAGGGTCTCTGTACTATAATTAAAATCAGCTATGCTACCTGAAGATTAGAGAGTGACATTGAAATGCCAATTTTTAAAATAAGGTTCCAGGGATGATCCAGGAAACTACAGACTAGTGAGCCTGATGTCAGTTATGGGTAAAATGGTAGAAATTATCATAAAGAACAAAATTGCTGAGCATATAGATAGGCATAGATTAATAGGACTAAGCCAACATGAATTTAGCCAAGGGAAGTCTTTCCTCACCACCTCACTGCTACATTTTTTGAAGGTATAAATATGTGGATAAAGGTGAGCCAGTTGACATAGGGCCAGATTTTAACACATGCGCGCGGGCATAGATTTGTTCGCGCAACCTGGCGCGAATAAATCTACGCCCAATTTTATAACAAGCAAGGTGATGAGATTTGCAGATGATTCAAAATTATTCAAAGTTGTGCTGGTTTGAAAGTTACCGTCCCTGTATATAAAGTGTATGCACAGAAGCCAGTGTTTGACTATCATGAGCACCTATGTGAAAATTATACAGCCTGGTCTTGATGCACTGCATATAAATTGGAGGGAGAGATGGATCCTGCTTCTGCGGTATCCTTTTAGCTTAAAGATCTATGATCTTTATTTTAGGGCTTATGGTTTTATGTTTAGAATAAACAGTGTAAAACCTGAAGCCTCTAATTCAAGCACCGTAAACCTTACTGCCAACCATGTCCCTCCCACCAGTCCAGTTCCTCCTAAATAATTAGCTTGACACTGAGATGTAGCTGTGAGTGGTATGTTTCTTTAAAGGCACGCTCGGTAAGAGGCCTCTCTGGTATAAAATTGCAGTAATAACATCCAGAACTTAGTATGACTCATCAGGAACAGATGATATGAGTCCTAATTAATTTTTACTGTGGCATAACTGAAGAATTAAAAAGAAAAAAAGTACATTTTTATTTAAACTTTGATTTTCTTGAACAAACTACAACTAACCAGTAAAAGTGAGGCGGAATTTGTAAAACAACCTCATACAAGTGATATTTGGGTTTCTTTTTTTCCTCTGGTGGGTGTTGAATCAAAGTGGCTATCTCCACACTGGGGGTTGAAAATAGGAAAGCAAAACATTATGGAAATCTTAAACAGATAAAGTCAGAGCTTTATGTAAAATACTGTAAGCCATCTTGGACCTAGGGACTGACAGCATAGAAATACAAATAAATAAATAAAGTCATATCAGACAGCAAATTGAAAAGGTTCAGGCTCGGAGTGTGGCATGTACATTTCAGGTCTGGCCCAATTTGCCTGGCATATCGGGCGCTCTCTCCATGAATGAATGGCTTAAAAGGAAATCACAGCCTTAGGTAAGACATTCCAGCCCAACCCATCCATGGCGAAGGCCCCCGGCACATGCAGCGGGCAGACACAGCGATGGCAAGAGGGGCTTTTCTGCAGATGAAATGTGCTGCACCTTTCAGTTGCCAGTGAACATTTCACAGTTTCTTTACCACCCGCTATACATCCAAGTTATCCTCTGTGCAGGAGTGCCTATATGTCTCAAAACCTCTCCCAAAAAACAAGTGTGGAAGAGACTCATTTATAATAAAAAAAAAAATTGTTCCTTGTTATTTACAAAAAAATACAATTTGGAAGTCATCATAAAAGTATCCTGACCAAATCATTCCTTGCATTTTCCATCATGTGCAAAGTATACTCTGCTTTCAAACATGCCAATCAGCAGTAAGTGGCACGATTGACTAAATATATGGACTGTAATTAGAGTCCATTAGGATGCACAGACCGATCTTGCCATCATCCAGGACACAAATATTCTCTGCAGTTGTTTCCAGAGAACCTGTGTTTACATATTTCTTTAAACCATTATTTCAATAATAGCTTCTCAGGAAAACACTGTTTGATTTAATGATTTTTTTTTTTATTCTTTGCTGAGGTATGGGAGGTGCTAAAGAAGAATTATTAAAAACCAGCACAGCACCTATGATGATATTCATCTGCCACAGCTGTATTAACAGAGCAATGCCAATACAGAAAAAAAGATGGTTATTAAATGTTTTCTGAGTGTTGATGTTTCTATGACACACTAGCAATGGCCAGAAGTATAGTATGGTGGCATTTAATAATCATTTTATAAGATCAATACAGACTTATCTTAAGCTTGCTGAGTATATAGCCCTGCACATGTTATAATATTTTTCTAAAGCATTATAATGAAGAAATTATAATTCTTCACTGCTGCCCAATGTGTTAGATATCACAGCCCTTCATCTGTACATGGAATATTGTTTGTTGTTTCCAGCATATTAACAATATTTTCCTTGCAGTGATAGTGATCCTGGAGAACCAGGTGTTAAGCATTTTCCAAACTGGTTGAGGTCCACAAAAGAATGGAGTATAAAGACCTTGGGGGTAAAGAATAATGTAAGAATCCAGTTTAAGATTAATTCTTTCTACTTGGCAGAGCATGTTGGTAGGTAATTCTAATGAAAGCATTCTGGAGGGATTTATTTCCAGCATGCCTAGATCCACTGGAAAAGAAGTTGGATGGAAGCACGCATTTTAGTAATCATACTCAGAAATGGTCTTGTTTGGTCTAATTGGTTGTTCTGGATTTTGTCATGACAGTGAAACTGTTTGTAGTGACAAGGAACCATTATTCTATGCGATAGACATTGTACATACACAGAAATATGGAATATGACAGCAGATAGGAACCAGAGAGGGTAACTTTCAAACAACTAAGTGCAGCGGCACATGTACTCATAGATAAAGAATAATGTTGTATAACTTGTGCAGATCATATATGTGCGCATTATAAAGTACGCGTATCATTACCCTGGAATATATGCACAAATGTATGCTTATGTGCAAATACATGCAATGTATTGAAAACGAGTAGAATGCATTAAACATACGTACTTTTCCTACCTATTTTAAAAATACTCATGTACATATTTTATGTGCAAAAAATAAAACAGAACTTACTTGTGTAAAATCCAGTTTATATGCATGTTGCCATATTTTAAAATGTGTGCATAATTGAAATTAACCAGTTTACCAATTACTCCACCACCCAGTCATTCTCCAGATCATCAAGACCCTCCTGGTTCTTCAGCCTAAACTCCCCCAAGTTCACCCAGACATCCTACACAGCAAATACTACATAATAAATAAGTCTAAAATCAATTATACATGATAATTAGCAGGTGTAAAATTATGCAAGTTGACAAATGTATGCACATAATTGTCTTTTAAAATAGCAACTTATGCACGTAACTGGTGGCATCACCCTGAAACATTCCTAGACTACCCCTTTTTTATACATGTATATATATGCGCATGAAACATAAAGTATGTGTGTTTTTTCAGCTTATATAAAATACTGATTACGTGAGTACAGGCTTCTTAGAAGGAAATACGTTAATTTTGAAAATGCACTCCAAAAGGTCTATTTAGTCTGCCTAATTTCATTCCTGGTGCAATACCACAGGTCAGGTCAGCAAGCATCATTTTGCAGAGTAGAACAGGAAGGAATTGGCCTTTCTTTTGATCCCACAGTCATTGGAGGACTTTTGAATGATCAAGGCAAGGAACATCTGATGGAGGGAAGGGAAACAAGTGGGGTGGCTGGACCTTGAGGACTCTGCTTTTCTGATCTGGTGGGAGAAAGGATGAAAGAGGGAAAGCGGCCATTTTTGCCTGAATTGAGGGGTGAGTGTCAAGGGGCTGGCAAGGACCTTTCTTAGCAGACTCAAAGGGGAGAGGAAGCTAGCCATATCGGCAGGCATATTAACCCATTGAGACAACTAAAAAATCTTAATCTCAAAAAGTGTAATTAAATTTTCATGGTCCTGACATGTTTTTGATATTGTGAATAAGCACATAGATAAAGGTGAGCAAGTAGACAGTGTATTTGGAAATTCAGAAGGTGTTTGATAAAGTCCCTCATGACAGATTCCTCAGGAAACTAAAAAGTCATAGTATAGGAGGTGAGGTCTTATTGTAGATAGATAACTGGAACTGCATAGGATAGGAAACAAAGGGGGTAATTTTCAAATCGTGTTAGGGCCTTATCGCAGACATTAGGGCCATTACACCCGCATTAATGCCATAACCCATGCAAAAAACAACGCATTGTGAGATGCGTATGCAAAATTAAAAAATGTAGTCAAGTGGGAGGAGTTTGAGGAGTTAATGAAAATGAGGGGCACTTAACATTGTGTGTGATAGTGTATATGTAAACCGATGTGATATGTCAAATCGAATGTCGGTATAGAAAAATAAATAAATAAATATTGTGGGATTTAATGCCAGAAATAACTGCACCTTTTTTCTTGGCATTATGCTGTGCATTATGGCCGAAACAAAATTTGTGATATTTATAATATAATCTCGACCTAGCTTGATGCACTCTCTATCCAGCTGCTATCAAGCTATGACAAGAGTACAATGTACAAATCTCATCTTTGTGTACCTTTCCTCACTCCAAATCACATCAAATCTTCACTGGTGGTAACTGTGCTGTTCGTACTCTGACTGTGCATGTAAAACTGCCCTCAAAACCTATCATACCACCAAAACCTCACCCCAAGTTACTAGTTGCCCCTCTTACAGTGGTATAAATAGTTACTTATATAAGAGCCTTATAAAGTCTCTCTCGCTCTCTCTCTCTCTCTCCCCAAAATGTGGTAAAAGCACTATTTTTCGCAAATTTTATAGAAAAATGATAAATCTAGGGCAAAGAGTGGGACTAAATGGTCAATTTTTCCAACAGAAAAAGGTCAGTAGTAGAGTGCTGTTTAACTTATTCATTAATGATCTGGAAAAGATAGCAATGAATTTAATCATCAAATTTGCAGATGACACAAAATATTCAAGATAGTTAAAACACAAGCAGACTGTGAGGAACTGCCAGACTCTATTTATTTATTTAGATTTGTGGATCATCCATCTAAAACTCTAAGCAATTACAATAGTTACATTAAAAATCCTAAACAGAACAATATGTATCATACAATGCAATAAGTATAAACACAAATTCATTGTCAAAACACAAATTCATAGTCAAAACACAAATTATGAAAAGCAGGCCTATTCATAAATAGCATGATTCCCTCAGCCAGAAATATTAAACAAGAAGCTCTTTAACACTCGCCTGAAGCGGAGATAATTACCTTCCAATCTCACTTCATTAGGAAGGAAATTTAGAAAAAATTAGGGCTATACAATTGAAAGCAGATCTCTGGAAACCAAGGAGGCCAATATTCAAAGACATTTAGCTAAATGGTGAGTTGTGAATATCCCCCTTAGTTATCCGGCCAAGATTTAGCTGAATAAGAGAGGAGCACTTTGTTGGTGTTCTAATATAAGCACAATATTTGGAGTTTGTTATTTGGCTAACTCTAGACATGCCTGAGAGTATGTTCCTGGACAACTTTAGCCTTCATTGGCTTTATTGATAAAGAATATAGCTGGTTGAGTGGATCTTCAGATTTAAAATAAAAAAAGGTCACATGCCTAGTGGTCCTACCCTCCCTCCCCCCCCTATCCCCCCCCCCCCCCACGAGCTAAAAATCCGGTGCCAAGCCAGCAACATTCCCCCAAACCCCTCAAGCTCATTTTATGTATCTGATCCAGTGCTGGCCTCCTGATACATTTAAACTGCACCATCTTCATCCCGGATTGCTGTAGCAGCCTAATATGATCTGGGCCCGGTAATTATAGCATTGTAGATCAGCATTATAACTTATGCTTCCAGCATTGCTTCCCTAGCAACACTAGAAGTGTCAGGCCCAGGTCACGGTGGGGGAGAAGGGGGAAGGCCAAATCTGCTGGTTTGGCCCAGGACTTTGAGTTTGTGGGGAGGGTACAGAGATAGGGACAATTAGCCTGCAATTCACTGCAGAGGTGTATGTCAGAGGTAATGTCAATTTGTTCCGTCGCCATCTGCTGGAGGAGGTGCATTGTCTACTTGTTCTGGATTCATCAGACTGTCCTAAAGAAAAGGAAATTATCAGGTAAGTAATAATTTCTCATTGCACATCTAAATTGCTTTTCTAAAGGAAATGCCCAAGATGGATAACAAGATGATAAATAAAATATAAATAATATACATAAAATGGAATCAAATACAGCACAAAGATAAAATGAATATAAATTAAAACAGTAAATTCAGCACTCTACAAGAATAGAAAATAAGGGCCTAATAATAGAACACAAAGATTACAATATTAATAATAGAACACAAAGATTACAATATTGCAGACTAGAAGAAATAGGATTACTCAACAAAACAATAAACTGATTCAGATCATATCTAAATAACAGATATTTCCAAGTACAGATCAAAGATGTAAGATCAGAAAAAATAAACCTTCAAACAGGAGTACCACAAGGATCAGCCTTGTCTGCAACACTCTTTAACATATACCTGCTCCCTTTATGTCACCTCTTAGCAGGTCTGGGCATCATACATTACATATATGTTGATGACATTCAACTAATCCTACCCATCGATGACATAATTGAAAAAACATTAAACCTAGCTAACATGTACCTAGATATTATCAAACAGTTACTAAACCAAATGGAGCTAGTTATTAACATTGAAAAAACAGAATTCCTACATTCAGAACGAAAGAATATAGAGATCATTCAAAACCCAATTAAGCTCAAAAACAAACAGAAAATAGAATTAGCAGAGAAAGTATGAAACCTCATGAAACAACACATATCTTTAAAAGTAAAGGAAGGCTATGCAAAGCTCATGGTTCTCAGGAGATTAAAATCACTATTAACACCTACAAACTTTCGATCAGTGCTACAAGCTTTAATATTTGCTAGCACGGATTACTGTAATGCCCTACTACTAGGTTTACCACACACAACGCTAAGACCACTCCAAATACTACAGAGCACTGCAGCAAGAATTCTGACTGGTAAAAGAAAACGAGACCACATTACCGAAACCCTGGCTGAATTACACTGATTATCCATTGAGCACAGAATACAGTACAAAACACTATGCACTATACACAAATTAATACATAATGAAAAAGCAGAATGGCTGAACACAGCACTTTGTGTACATGTCCCTCATAGAAACCTGAGATCAGCCAACAAAGCACTCCTAATTGTACCTTCCATCAGAAAAGCAAAACTAACCCAAGTAAGAGAAAGGGCATTATCATTAGCAGGACCTATACTATGGAACTGTTATTGTTTGTAAGGTTTTGGGTGGACCCTTGGACACTGTGGCAAATGACCACGCCCGCAGGGTGAAGTCCCATGAGGGGCCACAGGTCAGGTTCAGCTTTAGGACACACAACACAGAATTATCTTTTATTAAACAGAGTTGAGAAGCCACCAGAGGTGGCAGTAGTGAGTAGAGATGAAGCCCGGCTGGGCTTGTAGTCCCTCAGGACACTGGAACAGCGATTCCTCAATAGCTGTGCTATAGTGGAGAGAAACTGAGATAGTGAGTACAGTGGAGCATACACAGGGTTCTGGTAAAGAGCCTCGTTGGTGGATTACTCACACAGCGGTTTCTCCCGGAAGGTAACACAGAAGCTGGAATAGAGACAGGCCCTTGAGGAGCGAGTACCTGGTTCCAGGGAACAGCTCTGAGAGAATATAGATGGTAACTCACTGATGGTGTAGGCAGCGGTTTCTTCCAAGCAGAAGTGAGCTCAGTCAGCGAGCCCGGGAACATGGGCCCTCGAGGAGCGAGTACCGGATCCAGACAGCAACCTGAAAGAAAAAAATAGAGGTCCCCGAGGAGTGGGTACCCTGATAGAGTAAGTCCAGTTAAGGAGAGGCAGAGTAGCTAGGTACTGAGAGCGAATCCCATCCGTAAGAGTTCCCACCGTAAGGAGTTCCTTCACCATTGCTAACTCGATTAGCTAGCAAACAGAGTAGGCTTTTGTATCCAGGATGTGTGACGTCATCACAGGGGGACGCCCCTGAGGTTCGCGCCAAAGAAGGAATAAGAAGCAGGGCCACGCGGCGCGCACGCCCTATGGCAGCTGAACAACATGGCGGGATGCGGCCGGACCGGGAACGCCAGAGAGGGCGGCAGGCAGACGCCATGGCAGCCAGATATCCATCAACCATGGGAGGAGTCGCCAAAGAGGTAAGGAGGACGGAGTGGAGACATTGGGCAGCGACAGTCATAACAGAACACCATGCCTCTAGAGATCAGATTACAAAGAGACATCAGAACTTTTTTTGAAAAGTTTAAAAACCTGGCTCTTTAAACAAGCTTATCACAAAGAGAATGGAGAATAGAAAGCAGAAAGGAGTAGGGAGTGGGCAGTAGAACATCCACGCACAGCACCTCACCCAATATGTGCGTATTTTTTTATTTTATCTCACTACTAAAAGAAAGATTCAGTTTTTAAAATTATACTTGTTATTAAATATGATACAGGTATATTCACCAAATATTTATCACAAAATTATGTAACCGAACCTTTATGGCACCTGTTTAGATTATATGGTTCTATATACTTATTCAACATTAATTTATGTGCCTTACTGTAAACCGTTGTGATGGCACTTAACGACAGTATAGAAAAGTTTTTAAATAAATAAATAAATACATTTTCTTTCTTTTTTTTTTTTTTAAACCTGCAGCTCCACTGAACTGGCTATATTTTTTTTAATATAGCTAGTTAAGGCTAAATTTATCCAGCCACACGAGGCTGGATAACTTTAACCTCAACCAGCGATATTCAAAGATATCCAGTTAGGTTTAAATGCATCCAGCCAAAAGTAGTTGGAAAGCTTTAAACTAAGATATTCAGTAGGACGTTTCACCCATTGAATATTCGGGGCAAGTTATCTGGCTAACTATTGCCGGATAACTTGTCTACCCACCAGCTTACTGACTATTGGGTCCTAACTCTCAGATCACTCATGGAGTAAACACTGCTTAGAGGTATATTTCGTAAGTCTCTAAGTTAGTCTGGAAATAGACCAAGAACAGCTTTAAAAATGAGGCAAATAATCTTAAACTGGCATCTATATGAAATTAGTAGCCAATGAATTGATGTTAGAATTGTGATAATATGATCTCGAAGCGAATACCCATGACTATATATGCTGCAGCATTCTGTAACATCTGCAAACTCTGCCACAACTTTTGTGGTGGACCCATGAAAAGTAAATTACAGTAGTCAAGAGGTGATAGAACCAAAGATGGTAACTTTCAAACCGGTGCGTGTAAGCACATTTTCGCACGTTCATTGGCCCTTTCCCAGGGATGCGGCTATTTATAACTTGTATGCATATATGCCACACACTGAGCTGAGGACGTCAATATTTTGTCCAAGATTCTTTTTCTTAATAGCATGTGTTGAGAGTAATTTTCAAAATATTTTATGCATATAAATAGACTTTTAAAAATTGCTAATTTTATGTGCACAACTCCTATGAAAATTCATTCCACAGGGCTGAATTTTTAAAAGGTTTTATATGTTAAATGGGCTTTTGAATATTACTACGATATATGCTATTTTTATGCATGTAACTCTTTTGGAAATTCACTCCTATATGTAGAATTCAACATTTTGTCCATATATTTAGGATTATTTTTCCCTATGTGCATCACCTTGAACTTTTCTGTGTTAAATTTCACCTGTCATTAAGATACACATTTCTCCAATATTGCAAGGCCCTCCTTATCCACATGCTTATTTATACTTTCAAAGAATTCTAATAGATTAGTAAGGCTGGACTTCCCTTTGCTAAATCAAT
Organism: Rhinatrema bivittatum; assembly: GCF_901001135.1. Taxonomy (NCBI): domain Eukaryota; kingdom Metazoa; phylum Chordata; class Amphibia; order Gymnophiona; family Rhinatrematidae; genus Rhinatrema; species Rhinatrema bivittatum. The sequence continues at coordinate 298,748,593 of NC_042619.1, forward strand.
GTTGGCTTTTCCCCAGTAAGCCATGTTTAGCCATATCCCCAGTAATTCTGTTCTTGACAGTCACTTCCAGCATTTTGCCCAGCAATGACATTGAACTCACTGATTTGCAGTTTTCTAGAACACCTATGACGCTCTTTAAAAATTGGTGCTATGTAGCCTTGTAAACTCATATACATTATTTTTGGATAACTGTGGTTCAATAAAATATATCACAGTCAACAGAGTATCCATTTTTTTTTCTAGGAGCAATACAGTTAGAAGACTTCTTACTTTCACCTTAAAAAATGTTTTATTTCATCTTGCCCACTGTGTGTTCACCAGCCTGCAATGCTAGTCTAAGCATTCAGCAATATTTTCACATAATTCTCTGAAGTGCCTCTTTTGGTGTAGCTAAGATACCAAGAAGTCATATGCTGTTTCTCTTCACTCAATATTTCTAGATGCTGCAAGCATTTTATTCAAAGAACATCATATCACTTTTGATAGCCTACAAGGTACTTTAAAAGTGTTTTGCAATTTGCAGTCCTCATTAAGTGGCAAGTGCCATGTATGAATGAAAAGTACTGATGACTGACCTATTAGCACAAATGTCTTCCATTACTGTGTAATATGTAGAAAATTATTCATTCTGTATCCTAAAGCTCAGATTTGCACAGTGTTGCTGCACAGATTTGAATGAAACCTGCAATCATTGTTTGCAGTTTTCTTACTGTTGCTTAGAATAACGTTATCAGTTCAACAGATAATTCTGGATTGTTATAAAATACCAAGCCCTCTTCTATAGCAAACAGGCTGAAATGTCAATCCACTGCTTTATTACTAATGAGATTTATCATCGCAGAAGCTTACCAATGCATCAAGCTCTATAGAGAAATTGCTGCTTGGTACAAGACCATATTCAAAGCTTGTGACAAAGAAGCACCACTGTATTAAAATCATACATTTTTGTTATAGTTGTTGTTTTTGACCACATTTCCAGGGGAATTTTTAGGAATCTTTTCTTTAAATGAGGAGACAAAAATAAGTGGCATCTCATTTTAGAAAAAATAGCACCAGCCAAGATATTTAGGCTTAATTCAGCCAAATTTCAGGATTTAGGAAAGTTTTCTACCAGAACATATTCAGCGACATCGTATAAAAAAAAACAAAAACAAACAAATTGCAGCTTCTGTTTAAAAAACTTGTCCTATAATGGTCCTGTAGCTCAAGCCACAACACTGTACTGCAGTGCTGGGAGTCTGGGTTCAGATCCCCATGTGATATGACTAGTTGGACCAGAATGTACCATGGAAAGAGCATGCTCAGGTACAGGGAGGGAGAGAAGACAGATGTTGCTACAGTGAAAGCCCTTACCATCCAGTCAACAGGGCTAAGGGTGTGTCTCAGAGAAGGCATTCTTCCATCCCTTGAGCAGGCAAAGGTTACTTGAGTCACCTGGTCAGAACTGTTTGGGGAGAGACTGGATGGCAGAGATCACTGAAGGAATTTAATAAATAGAGAAACCTGTCTCAGAGGCCCTCCATATCTTGAGAAAAGTCGATGGTTAGTACTATAAGTAGTTGGCATGAATGATTCCTGCTCATTAATGTACTGTTGCTATCTGATTATATTGTCTGTGTCTTCTGGTTTCCCTATAATCCTGGAGATCAATTGTTTAATTGATGATTATGTGTGCTATGTGCTAGAAAAAAAGAAAAGTGCATATTTGAAAAAGTATTTCAATTTTTGTACGAATATATGAGGTATAACTGACAGAACAAGCACATGAAAGAAAGAGGAAGGAAAAGAAAAAGAATCAGATTAGGATAAAATAAGTAATGGGGTAGATTTTCAGACGAGCGCGAACAGCCTACTTTTGTTTGCGCTCCAGGCGCAAACAAAAGTACGCTGGATTTTAGTAGATACGCGCATAGTCGCGCGTATCGGCTAAAATCCTGGATCGGCGCGCGCAAGGCTATCGATTTCGTATAGCCTGCATGCGCCGAGCCGCGCAGCCTACCCCCGTTCCCTCCTAGGCCGCTCCGAAATCGGAGCGGCCTAGAAGGGAACTTTCCTTTGCCCTCCCCTCACCTTCCCCTCCCTTCCCCTACCTAACCCACCCGCCCGGCCCTGTCTAAACCCCCATCCTACCTTTGTCGGGGGATTTACGCCTCCCAGAGGGAGGCGTAAATCCCCGCGCGCCAGCGGGCCTCCTGCGCGCCGGGCCGCGACCTGGGGGCGGGTACGGAGGGCGTGGCCACGCCCCCGGGCCGTAGCCACGCCCCCATACCCGCCCCCAAAACGCTGCCGACACGCCCCCGCAACGCCGCGCGCTCCGGCCCCGCCCCCGACACGCCTCCCGACACGCCCCACTCCGAAAACCCCGGGACTTACGCGAGTCCCGGGGTTCTGCGCGCGCCGGTGAGCCTATGTAAAATAGGCTCACCGGCGCGCAGGGCCCTGCTCGCGTAAATCCGCCCGGTTTTGGGCGGATTTACGCGAGCAGGGCTCTGAAAATCCGCCCCAATGTGAACTCTCTTTCTCAGAAGAGTTGCCATCAACAGATTTATGTATTTATATGTACCAACAGACATATCACATGGTTTACATTCAGGTACTGTAGGTATTTCCCTATCCCCTGAAGGCTTATAATCTAAGTTTGCAACTGGACTACAATTTCTAAGTTCAAAATTCATTTTATCTTATTATTTATATTTGGCATGGTTAATATGTCACTATATCCAAGTTAAATATTTAAATTATACAGTTTATATTACATAATTTTATTAATTACAAGTAAAACTATTCTATATTATTGATTATCATTATGTTAAATTGTCATCCAGTTATAATGTTCCATATGTACCACTGTTCTATGTAAAGCCCCCTTATCTCTGTTGGGCAGTTTATCGTTATATGTAAACCGGAGTGATTTATAGTCTCTATAAGAACCTCGGTATATAAAAAATTAAAAATAAATAAATAAAATAAAGTTTGTACCTGAGGCAACAGAGAGTAAAGTGACTTGCCCAAGGTCACAAGGAGTGACAGCAGGACTCAAACCCTGGTCTTCTGGGTTCATAGTCCACTGCTCTAACCACTAGGCTATTCCTCCATGCTGCACCTCTTTCTTTTTAAAAAAAAAAAAAAGTTACCCTTGATCAAGACAAACCTGAAAACTACTGCCCAGTGTCAAGCATTTCATTCCTGGGGAAACTCATAGAAGAGACCATGCAGATTCAACTAAATGGCTGGTTGGCAGAAAGAAACTGGCTGTATCCTTGCCAATACAGCTTCAGTCAGGGATACAAAGGAGAGACAGTTGTCGTTGCCCTGTTGGGTGATATCCTTAGAAACCACAATAAAGTCCTGACTTGGGTGCTAGTGCTGCAGGATTTCTCAGCAGCTTTTGCAAATGCAGATCATACGTGGATATCACAGTTAGCAGAGGCTGACTTGAGTGGTATGGTCTTAACCTAATTTGTCTGACAGATAGCAGTTACAGTTTGCATATTTCATAGGTACCTCATTAACATCCTGGACCATGACTTGCTCGGTTCTGCAGGGATCCATATTATCACCTGTACTTTTAAATATCTGCCTCAGACCACTGGTCCAAATGAGTCAATCTTTTGACTTAAAATCTTATATTTATGCAGGTGATGTTCAACTCATACTACTAATAGACTTGGACCGATCAACAGCCCTAAAAATGTAACTACATGTCTCACAGTTGTCCAAGAGTGGACAAAAAGCAACAAATTCCACCTAAACCAAATAAAGCAGTGATGCTGTGGGTACAAACTGCAAGGGGCACGACCCAGACCTGAAAATCCCATTCTGAATTTGTGAGGTCCCCCTAAAATTATAGGTCAAGAATGCTGGAATCATTCTGCGCTCACAACTAACCATGCTTCTCCAAATCTAGACATGCTAAAACGCTGCTTCTTACACATGCTCTGTGAGAACTCAACCCTTTCATTAAGAAGGCGAACTTAGTCACAGTGGGCCTTGCTATGATAACCTCATGCCTTGACTACTGTAATGTTCTTTATAATGGACTCATAGCGAAGGATGTGCACCAACTACAATGAATCCAAAATGCTGCAGCATGAATGCTAGAGGGATAGCTGCAGGACCATAGCACACCCATCCTACAAAAAATGCACTAGCTATCAACACCCTATAGGGCCAAATTAAAATCCTGACTGATATTGAAAGCCTTAAGAGGAAATGGGGGTTATCTTACCTGAAAGACAGGTTCTCCTTTTACGAACCTGCCAGACCTTTAACATCTTCCATCGGAGCCTCCATAATCCATTCAAATTTTCTCCAAAAAAAAAAAAAAAAGTACTTGGTCAGGAGCAGCTGCAGCCATCTTTCACTTTTTCTCTAGGGAAAAGGAAGCAAATTCAAAAAGCATCCAGGTTGGCGACCTGGCATCACCTGTTAGAAAATCATCACTGTCCATTAGTACCATACCATGACAAAAGAAAAAAATCAAATGATCGGACCTTCTCAGGAGCAGCACCGGCCCTCCGGGCCTTTCTCTCAAACTCATGAATACTTCCATTTTGGGAAGCAAGTAAAAACCTAGCTTCTTTGTCAGGACCTTAGTCATTGATACCATTGGCTGGCACTATCTGAGTACCTTAAGTTTGCTTCTATTTATTCTATTTATTTGATTTATATTCTGCCTTTCAGGCACTTCAAAGAGATTACATTCAGGTATTGTAGATATTTCCCTATCCTCAGAGGGCTCACAATCTAACAGGGTCATTCATCAAATCACGTAAGGTACATTAAAAGGGGTCTAATGCATGATAAATGCTGGACCTTTATCCCATCACGCTTTTGTATGCAAATTTGCTCATGAGTATGCAAAAGCTAGCTTGTTATGCAAATGAGGGACTCCTACCACATGCTGCAAAAAAGTAATGCACACTAACACAGGATTTAATGTCGGAAATAGCATCTTTTTTTGGTATGGTAGAGGGGGAATAAAGTTTTTATCTCAGAATAGCCGACATTCTCACAGGTTGCGGCTACAATGGCAGCTAATATCTCGATCACAAAAATGGGGATTTGACTTACACATACATACACAGTCCTGCTGGGCCAAATAAAATACCTTTTTTTACCTGCCCTGTCTTCCAACATATTCTCTTTTAGTGAAAAGTCTAATAGTAGTGGGATACCAGCTGCTTCACTGGTCCAATTACATGATGGAATTGGGATTTGCGCGCACATGTACGCACTTTCAGCCTATCTGATACCAAGCGCGCGTATATATGTGCCTATGTTACAATGATTGTGGCCATTTTATTACATATGCATATACAACCCATAGTAATCCAATGACTAGCCAAGATTTGTTTCCTTTTATGCCCTACACGCCATCCATAGTAGTAGTTAAATTATGAGGTAGGTGATTCCGGCGCACACACCTGTGCGCTTAAGTATATATGCGCACATCTATTGGCCTCCCCTACACATCTACGCTCTGCTGCTTTATCGATATTTTCCACATGTGTGCATAGCGGGAGATATGTTCCTGGGCGGTTTTTTAAACCCTGTCAGCGCGTATCAGCCCGACTTGTGTGCATATTTAATGGTTTGGGTGTGCAACTTGCTATAGCATCATACACTGCTGTAAGCCGTTATCACGGGTCATGATTTTTAGCTATGTCAAGCAGAATCTCCAATATGTGCATAACCATGCTCCTTTTTTTATCACAGCCTGTAATGCACCATATTCCCTCAATAAATATAGCAATTTGATGATTCTAGGCCTAAACTTGCACATGAGGTGATGGAGGGCAAAGTGATTTGCCTAAGGTCACAAAGAGTGGCAGTGGGATTTGAACACTGGGTTCGCTGAGTTGCAGCCCACCACACTAACCATTAGGGTACATTGCTCCACTCCAGTCTGCTTGGAGTTCAGTTATCCAAGTTTAGCTCTTTAAAGGGTACTTTCCAGACATACCACATAGTATAAAGACTGCTGGTGCATTTTACCTTCAGACTTTAGCCAGAATTATCAAAACAGAGTTATGTGTATAAATCCACTGTTTAAATGTGCAGCTTTGTGCATAACTGGCACCACTAAATACGTATAAAGTTACCTTTTGCTCGGAGGGTAATTTTGTGTGTATATATTTACACGCATACAGTACTTTCCAAAATTGAAAGTATGTGAGTAGTAAGTTCTGTCCCTGCCCCAACTCTGCTCCCTGAAGCACCTCATTGTAGTGCATGGAAAAGAACATGCAAAATGGCTTTTGCATGGACTTTTATCTGCACTGCCCCCCCCCCCCCCCCCCCCAGGGCAATTTTCAAAAGGCCAATTAAGTACATAGAACTGGGGTTTATGTGCATAAATTCATTTTAGAATTACCTCCTTATTATTCTACCTGTTTTCAAGTTAGTCCTTTGTTATGCTGCTGGTACACCTACTGTTTATCTAGGTTGTTGTGGCTATTTCAGGTATTGTGCTCTGCTTTGGGTTAATTTCTTATTCAAAAGGGCAGATAATAAATCCAAATATGTTGTGCAGGAGTCAGGATAAATGTGACTTCTACCTTCCCTAGTGGGAAGAATGCCACTGGCCTTTGTAAAACATGGCAAATTTTAGACGCAGTTTAAAATGAAGCTTATTAAATTTATGCATGCATATGTGTATGCAGTATCTGATAGAGTGAAAGCAGAGAGTCCATGCCAACATTATGTCCTGTTTTTCAAAAACAGTGAGAAACTCTTTTCACCGTGCCCGGGTTTGCCTGCATCAGCCGGGCATACTCTGGCCCGGAGTGATACCTGCCTTAGGCGGGAGTTAATTTAGTCTGGTTTGAAGGTTCCCAGAGATGAATACAAGGCATGTATAAATTTGAATGAATCGTTATTTTGGGCATTTTTATGGGCTGGAGTGGAGGGCAGAAATGGAGCATCTTTGTGTGCTCCCAATTCTCTTTCCTAATGGCCACAACAACAACAACAACAAAAACAAAAAAAATCCCCAACAGAATAATTCCTGCTGTTCGACCTCCAACAGGATTGGGAGAATTGAGCTTTCTTGTCTAATCTATTTCAAAGCAGACCTCTGCAAAACGTGTCTGAAATACAGGGATTGATGTTGTCTAAAGATAAATGTAAAATCATAACAGAATCCTAGTCAATCAACTTGCTTATGGTCATAAATTTGTACATCCTCTCTTTATTAGAAAGATGGAGATTCAGCTCATTCTACCACTCTAATATAATGTCATGGGAATTCTAATTTTAAACACACACACACTCACACACACATATTAGCAAGTTAATACAAGGTAAACAAGTTAAAAATATGTTTACATTTTTTGTTGTTTTTAATTTAGTGGCGGTTTTAAAATCCTTTTAATTGAAACGAAGGATTTCAGTTTCTTCACAATTTCTCTTCCTTAATTCTAAGCATGCACAAGGCATCTGTCTTTGTGGAGCGCTATCTCTTGAGGATCCAGACACATAGAACAGCTGTGCTTCATTGTTTAGGATCCTTATGAGGTTTCCACCAGAAGAAAAGATATATTTCTCTATGGACTATATCAGCATATGGTTAGGGTTCTTGATATCCGGCATCATTGGGATCCATGAAGGTGATGGTAAGATGCATTGAGCTTTCATATAAAGAGGCAGGAAAGCTATGGATTTTTGGAAGAATGGCAAAGTTAAAGAAGTGGAAGAGGGGTAGTCTCTCTAGATATCTGGAAGGCTGTTATGAAAATGGAAAGGAGACTAACTCAGTCCATGACCCAATCCACAGTATTTTCCTCTGAGACTAAAGGAAAACTGGAAGACCATGGGAAAAGAATAGAACAATTGGAATCTGCAAATATGACATCAAACACTCAGATTACTACTTTACAAGCTAATGGGACTGTCTTTATAAAAGATACTTTAATAATATATACAAATCTTGAAATGTTGAAGAACAATATGCATAGTAAAAATCTAAGATTTTTAAATTTTACATTCACTATATTGCTTTCAGCACAAGAATTATTAAAAAAAAATATGTAAAAGAGATATTGGGTATAAATAATGAATTGCTTATATCAAATATTTACTACAGATCAAGTTATAAGAGGGATGATAAAGCAATGGAGGGTGGGATGGATGAAATGATAGTTAATAGCCCTAATTTAACAACTTTTCTTGAGGCTTCAGGAGATGATATTGGGTTGGAAATGGAAAAAAATCTTGTTTTGCAGAAGAATTTAAAAACCAAAATTTCTTATTCTATGGTAAAACAGTCCAAGTTTTCCCAGACGTCTCAAGAAGTACTCATGTCAGAAGAAAGCAATTCCTGGCACTGACTGTTGGCCTTAGGGGGCCACATTCTTCCTCAAATTTCCCTGTAAGTGTCTTATTACTTATCAAAAGAATAAGTTTGTCTTTCTTCAACCTGATCACTTGGAATTATTTCTGTCAGATAAAGGTGGATGATGGGTTCATAACTAGTCTAAAAGATGGATATATAAATTGGTCATTTAAGTAATATTATCTCCATATGTGCACATTGGGCCTCATTTTCTAAAGTATCGCAGGCTTGCGATACTTTAGAAAATCGCACTAATGGGGGGGTGGGGGGCGAAACGGGGGGGGGGCGGTCCTGTGCTAGCCGGCAGCAATCGCACCGTCGCGGTGCGATCGCTGCTGGTTTCGCACCCAATAGCGCCACCATAGAAGGTGTAGTTATTGGGCGCGAAATAGGACGCAAAAAGGCCCTTACCTTTTCGCTGGCGGCGCTGTCTTCGCAGAGTCGGCCCCAGTGACGCCCCGACTCCTCCTCTTCCGGGGCCGACTCCGCCCCAATTTAGGTAGCGCAGGCGTGCGCTACCTTCGCAAGCTATCGCAGGCTAGCTTGCGAAGGCTGTTAGCGCAAGCCTGCGATAGCCTTGGAAAATAAGGCCCATTGTTTGTTACTTTTCCTTTTATTTTTATTGATGGCTTCCCAAGATAATGTGGACTTAAGAGTTGGAATTACGATGTCTAAGTATTTTCTTTATTTGAATTTCTTTGAAATTGACATGTAATCCAAAGTTGCTTTTCATTGTAAATGATTTGGAAATTTAATAAATTATAAATAAAAAAAAAAATAAAATAAAATAATCTGAGTAGTCCTTATGGATGCCTTAGCACAAATTATTTAGACTTTTGTAAATTCAGAAAGCCACAAATTTGCAATTAAAATAGTCTACTTAGAGCAAAGTAATGTCCCCCAACACGGTCACCATGTTTTGCCCCACAGGCTGCATCAGGAGGGACCATAACGTATAGTTCAGACAAGTTGGAAGAGAGAGATGGCCAATAAATAAGGACAAACAAAAAAGATATCTGCAGCAAGACAATGAATGTAATAACACAGTGAAAAGTTGAATGATAAAATGTACCTGATTTACAGCATGTTCAATTTTAGATTTAGATTTTAGATTTATTAAGTTTTATATACCGTCACTAGGGACCCATCGTAATTGTTCACAACAAAATAAAACATGCAGCTGAATATATCATACATAATTAATAAACCTAAAATACATATTAAAATACATTATTACACCTAAACTACATTAAAATTAAACTACAACTGTCAGAATATCTGGAAGAACATAACATTCTATCTCCGGCTCAGTACGGCTTTCGCAAATCCCTAAACACCGAATCTCTCCTACTATCACTCATGGACTCCATCCTCGTAAACCTGGAGAAAAAACAATCCTACCTGCTTGTTCTCTTAAATTTGTCCGCAGCTTTTGACACGGTAAAACCCACAATACTTATAGACCAACTAGCCAACATAGGCATCAAAGGCTCAGCACTCAGTTGGTTTCGGTCCTTCCTGAACAATAGGTTCTATAAAGTCAGGATTAACAACAAGGAATCTCATCCCATCCCTACAGACCAAGGAGTCCCTCAAGGATCTTCACTTTCACCCACCCTCTTCAAAATCTACCTCCTCCCTCTCTGCCACCTACTCGCAAACCTTACCCATTACCTCTATGCGGATGACATACAAATCCTGATCCTGATCACGGAATCCCTACAAAAAGCTATTACCTATTGGAATGACTGCCTTCAGCCAATTAAAGACCTACTCTCCAGTCTCAACTTAGTTTTGAATGCCAATAAAATGGAAATGCTCATTATCTCCCATGACTCCCTCCCCCCCACCATCTCATCAAGCTCCTCTCAATCAACAAACTCAAATATCAATTTCTCTCCTGACGTCAGGGATCTAGACGTCAGGAATCTAAACCTAAAAAAGTTTATAAACACTACCACAAAGGACTGCTTTTACAAATTACAAGTACTCAGAAAGCTAAAACCCCTCCTACACTTCAATGATTTCAGGCTAGTACTCCAATCCATCATACTATCCAAGCTAGATTACTGTAACTCCCTTCTACTCAGACTCCCCACAAATACAATCAAACCCTTACAGATGGTACAGAACGCCACCGCCAGAATCCTCACAAACACCAACAAAAGAGAACATATCACTCCATCCTCCGTAACCTTCACTGGCTTCCTATAAAACATAGGATTCTCTACAAAGTTCTTACAATTGTTCACAAAGCGACTCTCAAACTCGCGCCCATCATGCTAAGCACACAACTTCAACCTCATACATCCTCCAGACCCATCAGAAGCGCCTACAAAGGCACACTGTATGCCCCACCTGCAAAAACACTACTAAGGAAACGAGCACTATCTTCAGCAGGCCCCCACCAATGGAATGCGCTCCCCCCAGATCTAAGACTTGAACCTCGTCATCAGGAGTTCAAAAAAAAACTAAAAACCTGGCTCTTCCGCCAAGCTTTTCCAGACACTTAACGCTGCCTAGATGCTCGCATTCTCGCGTAATATATATTCAGTAATCAATCACATCAACCTGTCCCCTTGTTCCCTATTAAGATACTATGCTTTATTGTATATACTGTGCTTATACATACTTTATCGTATTTAATAAATACTTTATTGTATATACTGTGCTTTATTTTTCTTTTTTTTTTTTCTTTGCACTTTATTAAATTTAACAATTTTATGACAATACATCGTCATAAGACCATATGGATATTTGATTAACACAAATTCATTCTTCAATAAACATTAAGAATAAGTAATTAGAACAATTATTCTCAAACATCCATTTTTCAAAGAAATAACAAGAATCAGAATTCTAAATTGAGCCTAAAACAAAGAAACCTAATTATTCGAACATAGAGGAGTACTTTATACCCAGTTATTCAATATACGAATACCCTTATTCCCTTATTCCCTTATTCAGCTACCGTATCCCCAATCAGATTTTTGCCTCCAAAATTTTTTTTAAATCTGTAGGCTCATAATAGATATAATTTATATTATTTAACTTTAACATGCATATACTCGGGTAGCGGATAGTCATTTGAGCTCCTATTTGATTTACCAAGTGTTTCAAGGCTAGAAATTCTTTCCTTCTGTTTTGAGTAACTTTAGTAACATCGGGATAGATCCACACTTGTTGATCATAATATTTAACAGTCCGGTTTCTTAAATATAATTTCAATACCAAATCTCTATCAGAAGAAAAAATGAACTTAGCCAGAACTGTTCCTCTTCTTTCAACTGCTACTCCACCCGATAATTCAAGTAACTCAGTAACGTTTAATGGTTCCTGTTGTTCTTCCTCTTTTTCTTTTAACTTTCTCTCATTGAGAAAATATATTTTTGCCAATGGTGGTGTAGATTCTACTGGTATTTTCAACACTTTATTCATGTATTGTTTAAATTGTTCTTGAGTCGAAACACATTTGATTAAGGGAAAATTGATCACCCTTAGGTTCAAGTATCTTAACTCATTTTCAATTTTCTCCATCTTTCTCTGTTGAGCTATTTCTCCTCGTATTAATCCACCTTGTATTTTCCCTATTTGCTCTACCTTCTGGTCTAATTCTTTTATCCGCTCCTTTTGTTTGTCAGTCTGTTGTTCCATGTTTAGCATTCTATTATTCACATCTGTTACTACAGTTGTCAGAGTAGATATAGATTTTTCTAGTGACATTATCGCTGTCCAAACATTTTCAAGAGTTATTACTGCAGGCTTTTCAATCCTTTTGGGTATAATGGCAGCTAAAGTTGGGACTTCGACACTAATAAGATCTTCACTTATGTCGGATACTACTCCCTCTCCTTGTTTGCTTGGTCTTATTCCAGACTCTCCTGGCAAGACCTTTTCCCCAGATGTTTCAAGGATAAATTCTCCTACTCTAGATGGGAATGACCCATCTCCATAGGGAGGAGAGGGGGTATTCGGAGCTCCCGGACTCAATGTGATGACCGTGGCTGGTGATACCACCTCTGGCTCAATGATTGGTATCACAGCGCCTTCAACAATGGGAGCATTACTGGGGTTCACGTTGAAAAAACTTTCAATTTTTTGCTGGGAAGGGTTTACTGGAGAGGATGTAGTAATTACCTCTTTCAGTTTCCCCTTCCATTTAGTATGAGGCATTTTACTGCCAATCAAACAAAATTGAAGAAAAGTTTGAAAGTATTCAACCTCCACTTATTAAACAAGACTGATTCTTGCTAGAAGGCAAAGGAGAGACACCCTAGAAACGTTTACAAGAAATTTTTAACTTTAATTTACTTACTGCAGATGGAGGAGGGCTAGTAGTTCTTCACTTCTCAGCTTTTTCGGGCTAAGTAGCGCGCGCCCCTTAGGCGCACGCGGCTTGGGCAGCGCGCCAGCATCAGCTGCACGCCGCAGGGAGGTTGGCTTTTGTAGGTCTTCCGTCCGGCTCCTCCCTGATGACGTCAAACCCCGGAAGTAGCTGCAAATCCGTCGGGGCAGCCTGTCTTCACTGCCCCCGGTCTAGCCGCACTAGTGTATGTCAACTCAGGCCTTTCCGGTGTCCTTCCTCCTCCACCTCACCGGGCCAGTCTCAAGGGGTCGGCTTTTGTAGGTCTTCCGTCCGGCTCCTCCCTTATGACGTCAAACCCCGGAAGTAGCTGCGAATCCATCGGGGCAGCCTGTCTTCACTGCCCCCGGTCTAGCCGCGCTAGTGTATGTCAACTTGGGCCTCTCCGGTGTCCTTCCTCCTCCACCTCACCGGGCCAGTCTCAAGGGGTCGGCTTTTGTAGGTCTTCCGTCCGGCTCCTCCCTGATGATGTCAAACCCCGGAAGTAGCTGCGAATCCGTCGGGGCAGCCTGTCTTCACTGCCCCCGGTCTAGCCGCACTAGTGTATGTCAACTCGGGCCTCTCCGGTGTCCTTCCTCCTCCACCTCACCGGGCCAGTCTCAAGGGGTCGGCTTTTGTAGGTCTTCCGTCCGGCTCCTCCCTGATGACGTCAAACCCCAGAAGTAGCTGCGAATCCGTCGGGGCAGCCTGTCTTCACTGCCCCCGGTCTAGCCGCGCTAGTGTATGTCAACTCGGGCCTCTCCAGTGTCCTTCCTCCTCCACCTCCTTACTTTAATTTTCAATACTATGATACCTATTGTTTTATTTGTTACTATAATATGATATTGAGTTCAAAAGTTTTTCTTGTAACTATTCTATGCCATGTTCAATTTGTACTTTGTTTTATAGTTATATGTAAAGCCCCTCCCTTTTGGGCACCTCACTGTTTTATGTAAACCGGAGTGATTTGTATCTGATACAAGAACCTCGGTATATAAAAATTAAAACTAAATAAATAAATAAATAAAATACATTATTAAACCTAAACTACATTATTAAATCTAAAAGACATTTTAGAATCTAAAATACATTTAAATACATTATTAACCTAAAATACACTATTACAGCTTAAATGCATCATAGCAAACTAAAACACGTCCTAAATGATCCTAAAAGTACTTCCTGGAGTGGTACTTAAACACTAACAGTAATTAAATCAAATCAAAACAGGAAGAAGAATAAAACTAGCTAAGACAGTTCGCAACATCATCGCTCTACTTTCCTGGAGTTTGCTCAAAGATAGTTTATTTCAGAACATTTAAAAAGACACTGATAAATGGCACCAAACCTTAAACCAATCAAAAAGGGGCCATGGGAAAAAGTCATCCAATCAGGACAGAGTGCAAAGTCTTGATTTGAGAATGACTGTAATGCGGTGTGAGATAAACATTGAAAATCATCCGACCAAATGGAAACCCGAAAGAGTCTGCCCCATGTAAAAACTTTTATCACTCCAACCACAAAGGGAACTAGAGAATTGTTTCATGGTACAACAGTGAAGACAATTTATCTATGTTGCAACCAGAGAGAGAACTTAAAATCAATGTGGGCACCTTTCGTTTTGAATAGGAAAAAGAACCAATTTTCTGTAAGGGTTCCGATCTCTATGTAAAAATAATTATCTGTAAAACATGAATGTAAAATATAAAAAATAAATGAGAATGATGACTGGAAGAGTCGTTTGTAATTGCAGTAAAAAGAGAATTAAGCAGTAATCTATAATGTGATGAAAAAAAGCCAGACATGATGACTCGTTTTATTCCCACCAGATCCTGAAATGAGCGTTAAAGCAAGCACTCTATGCTAATCAAGACCTCCTTCTTAGTGCTCCTTCATGCCCATCATCTGACAGTATCAATTGTATATTACCTTTTTCTTCCCGTGTCAAGGAGATCACTTCCATTATTAAACAGCATTGGCACATTTTGTCACCCCTCAAGCTTTGTCACCTTTCATAGAGGTAGAAATTTACATGACTTCCTTGTTCATTCTAATTTACATATGCCATTGACACCTAGCACTCCTTCTGGTCATCACCCCTGTGGGTCATGCTCGGTCTGTCCACACTAACTTTATCTGTAGTTCAACATCCGATCACAAAGGCTCAATATGCTCGCCGTCATTCCTCATCTTGCATGACACACGGAATTGTTTATGTTATCATGTGCTCCTGCCACAAACTCTATATAGGATAAACCAAGCATATGGTTAGAACTTGCATAACTGAGCATCGCTCATGTATCCATTCTGTATGGGAGGAAGCCCCACTTGTGACACATTGGTCATCAGCCTCCCACTCTATCTCTGATCTTAAATTTTTTTGTTTTGGACATTCTTCCTACTCCCCCCTGGTGCAGAGGGGATTTTTCAAAACTACTGATCTGCAAGGGGAAAAAACAGATATTCATTCTTTACACACTCATTCCAGACAGTCTAAATTCAGAGATTGAATGGATATATTTCCTATGATCAATTGCATGCAAAGAAGCTATTGTTTCTAAGTTTGTTGAGCACACCTGGTTTTGTTTTGGTTTGTTTTTTTTTGGGGGGGGGGGGGTATTTCACACTTATCTTGCATGGGGCATGACTTATAATAGCCGCTAAACATTTAAAAATTGGTTTATACAAATCTTAGTGGGTTCCTAGCTGTGTTTCCCTACAAATACTGCCGGTTTGCAACTGGGAGTCTCTGTTCTGGTCGGGATTACAACAATCACTTTTTTCATTACATTATAGATTACTGATTTAGCTCTCTTTTTACTGCAATTACAAATGACTTTTCCATTCATCATTCTCATTTATTTATTCTTTATTTTTTACATTCATTTTTTTTTTTACAGATAATTACTTTTACATAGAGATCGGAACCCTTACAGAAAATTGGTTCATTTCAAAACAAATGGTGACTGCATCGATTGTAAGTTTCTCTCTGGTCACAACATACATAAACTGTCTTCCCTGCTATACCATGAAACAATTCTCTAGTTCCCTTTGTGGTCGAAGTATTAAAGTTTTTACATCGGGCAGACTTTTTCAGTTTTCCATTTGGTCATAACATTTTCAATGTTTATCTCACATCACATTACAGTCATTCTCAAATCGAGACTTTGCACTTTGTCCTGATTGGCTGACTTTTTCCCGTGGCCCTTTTTTGATTGGCTTAAGGTTTTGGTGCCATTTTTCAGCGTCTTTTTAAACGTCCTGAAATCAACTATCTTTGAGCGAACTCTTTATTTAAGTAAAATTGAACATGTTTAAATCAGGTATGTTTTTTCATTCAACTTTTCGCTACGTGTTATGACATTCATTGTCTTGCTGCAAATATCTTTTTTGTTTGTTCTTACTTATTGGTCATCTCTCTCTTCCAGCTTGTCTGAACTTATACATTATGGTCCCTCCTGATGCAGCCTGTGGGGTGAAACATGGTGACCATGTCGGGGGACATTACTTTGCTCTAAGTGGACTATTTTAATTGCAAATTTGTGGAGTTCTGAATTTACAATAAAATCTAAATAATTTGCGCTAAGGAATCCGTAGAACTACTCAGGTTATTTTCACGCTCTTCTTTTGTACTGATTCTCTCACTGAGCATTGCATCCATCTCTGATACTCTAATGGCTCTTATTAATTACTAGGGATGTGAATCGTTTTTTGACGATTTAAAATATCGTCCGATATATTTTAAATCGTCAAAAATCGTTAGAGGCGATATACACTAGGAATTCCCCCGATTTATCATCAAAAATCGTAAATCGGGGGAAGGGGGAGGGGAAGGGGAGGGCGGGAAAACCGGCACACTAAAACAACCCTAAAACCCACCCCGACCCTTTCAAATAAATCCCCCACCCTCCCGAACCCCCCCAAAATGTCTTAAATTACCTGGGGTCCAGTGGGGGGGGTCCCGGTGTGATCTTCCACTCTCGGGCCACGGCGCTACCTTTGCCCTGTCATATGACAGGGCAAAGGTAGCGCTGGCGCCATTTTGGTTCCTGTCCCCCCGATGTCACGAGCGCAGGAGATCGCTCCCGGACCCCCGCTGGACCCCCAGGGACTTTTGGCCAGCTTGGGGGGGCCTCCTGACCCCCACAAGACTTGCCAAAAGTCCAGCGGGGGTCCGGAAGTGACCTCCTGCACTCGAATCTTATTGCCATTTTGCAATACGGCAATAAGATGGCAAAATGGCAAAATGGCCATTTTGCAATACGGCAGTAAGATTCGAGTGCAGGAGGTCACTTCTGGACCCCCGCTGGACTTTTGGCAAGTCTTGTGGGGGTCAGGAGGCCCCCCCAAGCTGGCCAAAAGTCCCTGGGGGTCCAGCGGGGGTCCGGGAGCGATCTCCTGCGCTCGTGACGTCGGGGGACAGGAACCAAAATGGCGCCGGCGCTACCTTTGCCCTGTCATATGACAGGATACCCAATCCTGGCAAATTATTCTTATATCACAAACCAATTAATAACTAATACATATATTGTGACATCAATATAATTCAACAATCTTTATTAGTGAAAATATGAAAAACACTCACAAATTATCCATAATACCCCACACAATAGATATTATATTTTAATAAAACATCACACAATATTTAAACATCACCCATCCAACACATATCACACATACATTCCACATTCAATCTCTCATAAAAACCATTTCCCAATTTCTAAACATTCAAATTAAACATTAAATACAAATCTTTCCATTGCACATCATCAAATGTAGATACAATACACTTTTATAAGCAGAAAGAGTTATATTGCACATTAATCCTCGCGTTACAAGAACGTCAATCCTCTTGATCTTTTTTTGGTCTCTCTACATGTTTCGCCTTCCTCAGGCTTCTTCAGGAGAGCTTTTTCAAACAATCTCCCACTGCTCATGTATCCAACATCTATTTAAAGGGTTTTCTAAAAACATTCACACAAAAAATTTCAGCAAAATTCAGTTAACACATTTTATACTGCTAATTAATCAGAAAACTTTTCCAAGAAACTCTCATACCTGCACGTCCCAAAGAGCTTGCCCAGACGTACAGGTCAGCACATCCCCGATCTTTGTATCAAAGTGTGTCAATTGTTCAAAAGCATAAAACACATCTCTCAAATGTTTCCAAACTGGAAATAGAACGAATCAGAACATATTCAAGTCAAAAAACTTTCCCCAGGAGTTTACCAATATGCAAGACAATCAAGAATCCTTACCTTCCTTATCTCAGGCAGAAAAACGCCATCACCTCATCTCAAAGAAAAACGCCGCCATCGAGTGCATCAACGGAAGTAGTCAAACCCTTTCTCTTACATCCTTTTAAATCGCGCTACACCAATCAGAGCCCAGCCTGCGACTAGCTCCACCCCTTAAAGTATACCGAAACAAAACCAATCAATAATGTTACTAATCCATCTTGTAGATGGAAAATGGCGTTTCAAATTGATTCTATATTTAGTTATTCAGACACTATCCTCGATTCTTTATTACGAGGGACTCCTTTATTTGAACAAAAAATTGATGTAGTGAGTGACACTCAATGGTCTGATCTTTCACAATTGAAAAAACGCTACACACGTTCTTCCTTACATTCCTCTACTTTAGTTGAATATCTAAGGATAAAAAGAATTCCACGTGGACTTCGATTATATAAAGAACCTCATTTATTTTCAGAGGATAAGGAGTTTGTAGCTAAATGGAACTCAATACTTAATAAGTGTGCAATGGATCTTATGATCCTGATTGTAGAGACCACACAGAAATTGTTGATAGATACTCAGAATGAGATAGACATATTGAGTGCCACTCTGAAAGAAAACACATCCTCAGATAAATTTGAAGAAAAGATGAATGAATTAGAACAGGAGATTACCAGTATGCATGACAAAATAAAGGAAACTAAATTGAATAAGTTTCAGAGAGATGAAAAGGATTACACTCAGGGATATGTGTATCCTTGGTGTAACAAGAATCGAGTGAAATATAAGAAATCACCCACTTTTGATTCATCATCGAGTGGATCCTCGGGAGAAGAAGGTGGACGGGTAACTTTTTTAGATCAGGGGGCAAGATCGAAACAGGGGACGGAACGGCGAGGTGGACGAGGAAGTCGTCCGCCACGAAACCGCAGTCCTGTTCGATTGCGGGAACGCAATCATCAGTCATGAATGAATTGGTTATAAACTTGTCTTCCCGTCCACTAACTGCAGTAGAATTACAGGTTTTGAATCGTGGTCTTTCTTTCTCACCCACTCCGAAATATGATTCATTTGAAATTCGGGTAGCTTTACAGAAATTTTTCAGATTGATGAAGTTAAAAATCTTTTTTCAAGGTAATGAGAATGTGAATGTTGATAGTTCAGTGGTTAAAAACCCTTCTAGTTGGATGCCACCGGGCCCTATACATCCATTGATGGCCGCTTTTGAAGAAGTGGTTGAACGAGATTTAAAAATAAAAGAAGCAGAAGGTCGTTTTCCTTTTTGGAATTTAAATAAGGAAGAATATATGGCATTAGAACATCTAAGTAGTGACCATAAATTGGTTTTCAAGCCTGCTGATAAGGGTGGATCCCTAGTTATTCTCAATAAAGATGACTATGTACAAGAGGTGAACCGACAATTGGGAGATGGCAGATTTTATAGAAAATTGGAGGGGGATCCGACTGCGGAATTATCTGTGCAGATTAGTGAGGTAATAACAGAAGCTTTGAGTGTGGGATGGGTAACCATCAAGGAAGCAGCCTTTTTGATGAATCAAAATCCTCAGATACCAGTTTTCTATGTATTGCCAAAGGTGCATAAATCCTTACAGTCTCCACCTGGGAGACCGATAGTTGCCGGTATAGGGTCTATATTAGAACCCTTATCTATCTATATAGATCATTTTTTGAGACCTTTTGTTCCATTGGCCAGATCTTTTATAAGGGACTCGTCACATTTAATAACAGTTCTACAATCTTTACCAGAGGTATCGGAATCTACCCTGCTGATCTCAATGGATATTGAATCATTGTATTCAAATATCCCTCAGAGGGCTACAATAAATTTAGTGCAGGAGATTTTGGATACAAGGATTAATAAGAAGGTTCCGACGCATTTTTTGGTAGAACTAGCTACAATAGCGCTCACTAAGAATTACTTTATGTTTCAAAATGATTTCTATCAGCAAGTGCATGGCACTGCTATGGGTGCGACGATGGCACCTGACCTTGCATGCTTGTACGTATCAGCATTTGAGGACAAGTTTGTTTATTCTTCATTATGGTACAAGCATGTAAGGTTATGGTGCCGTTATATTGACGATGTCCTGGTTATTTGGTCTGGTACGCAATGTGAATTTGAAGAATTTTTTCACTATTTGAATGGACAAGATATAAATCTGAGGTTTACCTGTGATGTCCAGACTCAATGGGTTTCATTTTTGGACATGAAAGTGGGAAAGAAGGGTGGTAAATTTGTTACTGAGTTATACCGTAAACCAATTGATAGGAATGGATTGTTACATTTTAACAGTTTTCATCCCAAGCATATCAGAGAAAATATCCCGGTAGGGCAATTCTTTAGGATAAGAAGGATCTGTTCTGATATACCATCTTTCAAGATTCATGCACAAGATTTGCAAGAAAGATTTAGTGCAAGGGGTTATCCTACACGTATAGTGAGGAAGGCTTATAAAAGAGCTCGATATATTAACAGAGATTTATTATTACAACCAAAGCCAAAACAGAATGCACCAGCTTTGGTATGTGTGTTACCTTATTCGAATCGAGTTGGGGACCTCATTGAGGTTGTTAAAAATCATTGGCATCTTGTGAGTGGTTTTGTGGGTATGCAGGATCCCCCTATGTTTTCTTTTAGGAGATCTAGGAATTTGAGAGATATTTTAGTTCACTCGGATTTGGGAGGTAGTGAGCAACAAATAGATAAGGTTGGTGGGCATTATCCTTGCACTAAATGTAGTGTATGCAAACTTTGTTTATCAATGAAGGATTTTTTACATCCTGTTTCTGGGAAAAAATTCTTTTTGAAGCATTTTACTACATGCCAAACAAGTTCGGTAGTATATGTTGTGCAGTGCCCATGTGGGCTGTTATATGTAGGAAAAACATCAAGAATGGTGAGACTTCAAATCCTAGAGCATTGTAGCAGAATAAGAAATGTGGTGGAGACAGCTCCTTTAGTGAAACACTGGTGAGAGTTTAACCATACGGTAGATGAACTTCGTTTTTTTGTGCTTCAGAAAGTCTCTGTCAGACGGGGTGGTAATATAAATAAGATACTGTTGCAGAAAGAACAGCGATGGATTTTTAATTTACAGACTTTATGGCCAAAAGGATTAAACGATAGGATTGATTGGGTTACATGTTTCTAGGTTTCATTTAGGCTACAAAGCTTCATTGATTGTTCTTTAGTGATTGGTTAAATTTGGCTGGCTTGGGGGTGGCGATTGTCTTTTGGATTAGTAACATTATTGATTGGTTTTGTTTCGGTATACTTTAAGGGGTGGAGCTAGTCGCAGGCTGGGCTCTGATTGGTGTAGCGCGATTTAAAAGGATGTAAGAGAAAGGGTTTGACTACTTCCGTTGATGCACTCGATGGCGGCGTTTTTCTTTGAGATGAGGTGATGGCGTTTTTCTGCCTGAGATAAGGAAGGTAAGGATTCTTGATTGTCTTGCATATTGGTAAACTCCTGGGGAAAGTTTTTTGACTTGAATATGTTCTGATTCGTTCTATTTCCAGTTTGGAAACATTTGAGAGATGTGTTTTATGCTTTTGAACAATTGACACACTTTGATACAAAGATCGGGGATGTGCTGACCTGTACGTCTGGGCAAGCTCTTTGGGACGTGCAGGTATGAGAGTTTCTTGGAAAAGTTTTCTGATTAATTAGCAGTATAAAATGTGTTAACTGAATTTTGCTGAAATTTTTTGTGTGAATGTTTTTAGAAAACCCTTTAAATAGATGTTGGATACATGAGCAGTGGGAGATTGTTTGAAAAAGCTCTCCTGAAGAAGCCTGAGGAAGGCGAAACATGTAGAGAGACCAAAAAAAGATCAAGAGGATTGACGTTCTTGTAACGCGAGGATTAATGTGCAATATAACTCTTTCTGCTTATAAAAGTGTATTGTATCTACATTTGATGATGTGCAATGGAAAGATTTGTATTTAGGGGTAGATTTTAAAAGAAGCGCGATCAGTCTACTTTTGCTTGCGCATCAGACTCAAGCAAAAGTACGCTGGATTTTAGTAGATACGCGCGGAGCCGCGCGTATCCACTAAAATCCCTGGATCGGCGCGCGCAAGGCTATTGATTTTGTATAGCCGGCGCGCGCCTAACCCGTTCCCTCCAAGGCCGCTCCGAAATCGGAGCGGCCTCGGAGGGAACTTTCCTTTGCCCTCCCCTCACCTTCCCCTCCCTTCCCCTACCTAACCCACCCGCCCGGCCCTGTCTAAACCATCCCCTTACCTTTGTCGGGGGATTTACGCCTCCCGGAGGGAGACGTAAATCCCCGCGCGCCAGCGGGCCTCCTGCGCGCCGGGCCGCGACCTGGGGGCGGGTACGGAGGGCGCGGCCACGCCCCCGGACCGCCCCGGGCCGTAGCCACGCCCCCGTATCCGCCCCCAAAACGCTCCCGACCCGCCCCCGAAACGCCGCGACGACCGGGCCCGCCCCCAACACGCCCCCGACACGCCCCCCTCCGAAAACCCCGGGACGTACGCGAGTCCCGGGGTCTGCGCGCGCCGGTAGGCCTATGTAAAATAGGCTTACCGGCGCGCAGGGCCCTGCTCGCGTAAATCCGGGCGGATTTACGCGAGCAGGGCTCTTAAAATCCGCCCCTTAATGTTTAATTTGAATGTTTAGAAATTGGGAAATGGTTTTTATGAGAGATTGAATGTGGAATGATTGTGTGATATGTGTTGGATGGGTGATGTTTAAATATTGTGTGATGTTTTATTAAAATATAATATCTATTGTGTGGGGTATTATGGATAATTTGTGAGTGTTTTTCATATTTTCACTAATAAAGATTGTTGAATTATATTGATGTCACAATATATGTATTAGTCTGTCATATGACAGGGCAAAGGTAGCGCCGGCGCCATTTCTATTAACGCACCCGTGGCCCGAGAGTGGAAGATCACTCCGGGACCCCCCCCCCCCCCCCCCACTGGACCCCAGGTAACTTAAGACATTTTGGGGGGGTTCGGGAGGGTGGGGGATTTATTTTAAAGGGTCGGGGTGGGTTTTAGGGTTGTTTTAGTGTGCCGGTTTACGATTTACACAATTTACACGATTTTAAAAAAAACAAAACCGCGACGATCCGATTCCCTCCCCCCCCAGCCAAAATCGATCGTTAAGACGATCGATCACACGATTCACATCTCTATTAATTACACATTATGCATGATCAGGACATATACATGCATATATGGACTTTTCTCCATGTATAAGCCCATGAAAATTTACTTTAATCTGCAGGGATTTCATTTTGAAAATAAAATTTTCCTGTAGCTAGGAGCATTTCCTTTTGAAAATTTGCTTGCAAGTACCAAGTACTTGTAGGCTGCAAGCTTCCCATGGAGTTTCAAAATTGACCTGGTAAAGCATAAATACAGTTCAGACTGCTGAAGAATACATCTTTATCGCAGCCTCATGCAGGCATAAATGTGATACACAGTGGTCCTTGTATGATACGTGGCAGTCCGTTGCTTGTCTTCTATGTGGCATACTGCAGCCCTCTGGGAGTTTGGGGCAGGTTGGTGCCATAGTACTTTGACAGGAACTACTCACTTGTCACAGTTCAAACCAGAGGAAGACTGCAGCACACCCCATGTTTAGAAGGAACATTGCTGATACATGTGAAAGGGTGTCACCAAAGTGTCCCATATTATATGCATCAGTGTTTTCACTGATGCCCAATGTATGAGGTCAGTGAGAGTAGGAGTGTGTAGTGTTCCAGGACACTCCCCAGAGGAAGGTGTCTTGCAGGAAGTGTGTTTAACAAAAATCATGAGCCCTGAGGTAACTTGAGCAGTAGCAACTTGGGAACAGCCAGAAGAGAAAAGGAGGCAGGCTCTGGCTGTTCCTTAAGTGTAGTTTATTTACAGTGAAAGCAAACAAAAGTGTAGTGCACAGCAAAACCAAACTTAAGCAGCTCACCTTGGCTTCAGATATCTCATAAATCACAAAAGATTGTTTTGCTTTGAACTATCATTTGGAGGCAGCTCATCTTGACTTCAGGCAAGTCCCAAACTTAAACATAGCAGGTCTTAACAATATCAGTCTCAAACCTTAAATGTAGCAGGACTTCTCATATGGTGAGAATCTGTCCTCCCCAGGGCCTATGTAACTCTTCTAGGCCCTGAGGTCTTATACTCTGGTGAAGGGCTCCTTCCTCTACCCAGGATTCCCTGTGGGTCTCAGTCTTAAGGAGGATGGGGCGAGACAGCTGCACCCAGTCCTTTAAGGTAGTCTGAGAGAGTTTTCTATATACTTTGTCACAAGCCCATTTTGGCTCCTGTTATGTTTCCTCCACCTCCTGTCCTGAGAGGGTGGCTGAGAACCAAAAGTGAAGTGCCCAGGCTGTAGAACTTGGGAGATTTTCTTGGGATCAGGGGAGGATCTTGAGAGAGGAAAGGACCAAGAGGTAATCTATAGGGAGCTAATCCCACACTCCTGACACGCCATAGGAGATTACCTAAGAGTTCTGAAGAGTGGATTTCTGATTGGATTCAACTTGAGTACTGCCAGACTGGGAAGTCTACTTGCAGAGTTGCTGTTGAAAAATTTGTCAACAGAGACTCATCTGAAGTTGTATCAGGAGCAATCCCCAGTTTCCTACTGGGAAGGAGTCTGCATCCTGCTTGCAGATATCATTCAGGAAAAGATCCCAGGGATGGTCCCTTTTAAGAAACATCTTCACTCCCTGGCAGAAGGTTATTAGCGATCATATCTGTGTGGGATGGATCCTTTCACTTGCACCCATAGAAAAGGAGACAGACCCTTTTTGCACACAGTTTCTCCACAGATAGCAATTATCCTCTGAGTTCCAGGGCTCCCTGTGGTGGGGAACAATCATTCCAAGGCTCAGTACAAGCCCCTATCCATCCTTGTAAATAGCACCAACAATCAGTCTTTTATTTATCTTTTTTATTTAAAGACTATTCTATACCATCGCTAAGTTATATACCATCGCAACGGTTTACATGTAGGCACATAAGTAAGTTTGGAGTAAGCATACTATAGTACATTCTAACAGGTGCCATTAAGTTTTGGTTACATTAAATCATAAAAATATGTACAAATGTTTAGTGATGTAGGTTCTGGCCAGGTGTACCTAGAAGGTACTTTTACAGGAAAAAAAAAATCACATTTACTGTGTTATATTATTACATTCATTGTGTACTCGGTTTGTTAAAATATTGTAATGCACATTTATGAGAATAGTGCTGTGTGCCGGTGCTCTTCTGTTTATTCCAGTGTATTTTCTATTCTCCGGTCTCTTTATAAAAGGCTTGTTTAAAAAGCCATGTCTTTAGACTTCTCTTGAATGTTTTGGGGTCTCTCTGTAATTTTTATATCCAGAAAGCATATGTAAAAGCAGTGTGGTTACTATCTTCTTTACTGATAGTAGATTTGATGACTGAAGAATATTTAAAGCACTCAATTTAGTGTTTAAATACAGTTAATAAATAATAGGTCAGCAGAAGGAATAATAAACTTGTGACCTCGTTCTTCTAGCAAAGTCTCTTAATTCCTCTGAAAGCATACGTCTTATTGGCCTCCTTCTCTTCCCAGCTACTCAGATTGCTCAGACTGAAGATAGTTCAATCCTCCTTTCAATATTCATTATTCTCACTGCTTTCTCCCTCCCTCTGTGGAGTGGTTAGAATAAAGTCCCAAATACTTTATCAGAGAGTAAGTCCCAATTCTCATACCTTTCCTGACATCTTCTTAATTACTTTATCTCTCGTTATGAAGTACCAGATGGGCCCTCTCCTCTCAAGTGTAACACACTCGAGTTAGCATCAAACACAGTTCTTACTTTATGTATTTACTCAGTTGTTTATACAAAATTATAGCCTGCTGATTCATAAATCTCAGCGGGTAACAAAGGTACAAACAAAATTAAAACATAGACCAAAACAGCACATATATATAATGTGAAATACAAAATCCAACAAAGAAAAAATTAGAAAAAAACTGCTAGCCACAACATCTATCAGAGAAAGCCATAGAAAAGAAATGAGTTTTAGGAAATGTTCTAAATCGGAAAAGGCATTTTCAGTCCTCAGCTCTTTAGGCAATGCATTCCAGAGGGAAGGGCCTGCAATCCTGAACATCTGTTATCTAGTAGAAGATAAATGGTCATATCCAATAAATGTTGGGACGAGGAATGAAGAGCACGGAAAGGAGAGTAGCAGCTAATGGCCTGCTGAAGACAAGAAGGAACCCGATTATGTAAGACCATTGTGAGTACCTTAAATCTGATCCTCCATTCCACTAGAAGGCAATGTAAAGACAGAAGGATGGGGGTGATGTGTTCCTGTAGGAAGGAGCCCAAAATGAGCCTTGCTGCAGAATTCTGAACAAGTTGCAGGACTTTTAGGTGTGAGTGCAGGAGGCCAAGAAACAATGAATTTCCATAATCCAAAGCAGAAGGAATAGAAGCTTGAATGACTAACTGGAAATCTGAATTACTGAGAAACGGTTTGAGACCGTAGTGTATGCAGCTTAAAATAGGAAGACTGTACTAATGAGTTGATCTGTGGATGCATGGACAGAGAGGAAGCCAGCAGGATACCTAGATCATGTGCTTTATCTTTAATAGGGATCGAGACTTCAAATGCAAAGCATGATGGAAAATTGTTGAGCGGCGTCTTTGACAATAAGACCACCTTCAGCTTCTTCCCTCTGCCAAGAGCAGAACTCCACTTCTTAAATGAAAATCCTTTCCTCCTCAGGCTCTTCCTTTGTGAAAGACACCCTTCCCATTATTATGGAAACTGAATCCCTGGTATTAAGGGCACTTAGCTCCAGGTGGGAAAACAACAATCTTTGACTCCAAAACATGGAAAATGAACAAGAGATAGGACAGGTGAAAAACCTTCCTTGCCTCCCAATAAGGAGATAGTTAATGGCAGAAAAACAATGAAAGCCTGAAGCTTGAAAGTTTGTTGCATCAGGTCACAGACAGGTCAAACCCTGGAGGAGTTATATCACCAGTCTGCTTCTTCGCTTCTTTTGATTTAACCATACACAGGGATGCCCCAATTTTATGTGCACCATTCACGCAAGAGTCACACAAATGGAAGTCTCCCAAAAATGGACTGAAAGAGTAAAACAGTAGGTCGGGTTGAACAGCTGACCTGCCAAAAGGAAAAACATACAATCCTTAAAGGATAAATTAGAAAAATAAAGAACAGGAGACAGAGAGCTCCTGCCTTCAGGAAAGCTAAAATAAAACCCACAACCTGCCTAAACAAAAAGCAAACTAAAATTCACAAGGATTGATGGTGTTTGAGGATGATATACAATTTGTACACAACATCTGTGGTTCTCACATGGGGGAGTAAAACCCAAATCTCTTTTCACTAACCCTCTCTTTGAACCTCCCCATAC
The DNA here is from genome assembly GCF_901001135.1 of Rhinatrema bivittatum. NCBI lineage: Eukaryota > Metazoa > Chordata > Amphibia > Gymnophiona > Rhinatrematidae > Rhinatrema > Rhinatrema bivittatum. The sequence continues at coordinate 298,775,936 of NC_042619.1, forward strand.
TTTTAGCACGTTCCTTCTGGTAAGGAAACCTGGGGTTCCTTTCATTTGATTTATTGGAATTTTCTTTTCTTTTCTCTATTGAAGTGAACTATTCCAAAGTTTTCCTGGTACGAAATTTTCATCTGCAATCAAGTTAACTAGTGTTGCGACCGTCGCTGCCCGACGTCTTCACTACAACCCACCTTACCTCTTTGGCGACTCCCTCTTTGCCTGTTGGAAGTTTGGCTGCCGCAGCGTCCTCTCGCCGCTCCCCTATGGCGTCCCTGGACCAGCTGGATGCTGCACACCGCCATGTTTCCCAGCAGCCTAAGGGAGCACACGTGGCCCCAACTCAAGTACCAGCAATGGCGCAAACCTCAGGGGCATCCCCCTGAGGTGACGTCATCCATTCCGGATATTTAAGGTCTCAGAAATCGCTAACGAATCGAGTTAGCATGGAGGAAGTTACTAACGACTTGGTCTAGGTTACTCTCCTAGCTACTCTGCCTCCTCAGACTTACCAGAGGTACCCACTCCTAGGGGGCCTCACTTTCTCTTTTGCTTTTCAGATTGCAGTCTGGAACTGGTACTCGCTCCTCGAGGGCCTACGTTCCCTGACTTGCTCCTGAATACCACTTCTGCCTGGAAGTCATCACTGCCTACTACACCAGTGAGTTACCATCTCTCTCTCAGAGCGTTCCCTGGAACCAGGTACTCGCTCCTCGAGGGCCTTCTTCATCCCAGCTCCTGGGCTGCTTCTAAGAGACTATTGTGTGAGTGTTACCATCAAAGTTCTGTTCCTGAACTCTGCATACCCTGCCTACTAACTATATTCAGTTTCTCTACAGCTCAGTTATCCAGGATCGCTGTTCCAGTGCCTGAGGGACTACAGCCCAGCCGGGCACTTCCAGCTCACTACTGCCACCTCTGGTGGTTCAATACTGTTTAATAAAATACCTAGTGTGTATGTCTCCTAACTCTGAGCCTGACTGGTGGTCCCTCTCGGGATCTTCCCTGGGCGTGGTCATCTGCCATCGGCCCAAGGATCCACCCACAACTACTGTGAACACTAACAACTAGTAAATGGCTTTATATTTTTGAGCTGGCTCAAATTGCTGTGTTCTGTGTTTTGCTCTTTTTCTGACTGGAACTTTGCTAGAAGGTCTCCAGGTTGCCTACAAACCTTGAAAGACGTCATCTTTCCCCTGTCAGGAAAAGAACCTAGGAGCATGAGTCAGGAAGCAGCCCCAGCAGTCCCAAACCCTGCTAGCTGGTGAACAGGAACTACTTAAAAAAGTAACCAATGTTGGGCTCAAAGATGTTTTGGAGAGTTCGGAGAGTGTGGAGTAACCCATTTATTGCCTGAGAGCTGCACCCCAAAGGTTTTGGAATTTTTGCCTGTAGAATTGCAGTGTTCAGGAGACCAAAGAACTCCACTGTTTTCCTCAAGCAGAAGTGAAAGTTCAGTCTTCTAAGGTGAAAATATCACTTTCAACATTTACATATACTGCTATGGTGCCAACCTGAAAATTCTACAAAAAAGAAAGCAAGATACATAGAACCCATATGGTATTATGCCTGTTGTAATGCGTGTTGGTTTGGGGCTTCACCCTCAGAAAGTCTTGAGTAAATTACAATGATAATATAGCAAACTTTCAATACCAAAATAGCACTAATTGCCAGCATAGTAGCAACCCAAACTATGAAAAGGCAACACTGTGAATATTATATCAGGCCCTAAAACACCAATACACATCCTATTAGGTAAACAGGACAAGCCAGACTAATATAGATCTCTACACAGAACTATATGCTAGCAGAATACATCACCTCAATCACACAGACAGACAATCAGCAAATGTAGAATAAAGAGACCATAAAGTGTAAATAGAAACATGTAGACAAAAAGTTAACTGGAAACTGCAGCAAGCTAGATTATGTATGCAGTGCAACAATGGAAAAAAAAAACCAGAAATTCCTCATTAAACATCAAACAATGAAATAAAAAAAATATTAAATATCAATCATAATAGTAAAATCATACTAATAAAAAGGATAACTATTTCAAAACAGCTGACAAATAGAATAACATCCAATAATTATAAACATATTTTGAAATTTTTAAAAATTTCCCAAACAGCAATAAAATATTTCAAAGCAGCTGCTACATCAAATAACACCCAATAAAAATCAATAAGGATTTAAAAAAATTCCCTGCTGTCCACACAAGCTTTCTCCCCTCTTTCTAACACACACTCACACTCATTCACATGCTCTCTCACATTCACACATGCTCACTGTCTCACACACTTGTTTACTCACACATACACATCGTCACATGAATTTTCTCACAGACACATGCTCATTCACACACATTCTCACAGTGTCACCCACACATACACACACTCTCATGTTCACACTCATGGTCACTCATTATTCTCACCCTCCAGAATATGAATGCACTTGCTGCAGCAGCTAATGGGATGACTCCTTTCTTTTCAGATCCTGTGAATGACACTGCTTCAATGTCTGGTTGTTCCTTTTGACAACGGCAAAGGTGCCACTTCCATCCTGCCCATGTGGGCCCAGGGCGTGATTTTGTCTTCTGGGCCAGCGCTGGTGGGAAGAAGGAGACGCATTTGTTGCAGTCCTGCCACTGCTGTGACACCCCCAAAACACTGATGCTCTAGGCAGCCACTTATTCCGCCTAGTGATTACACCAGCCCTACCTACTTCCAGACAGTGCAGATTTACCAGTGATTGTAGGATTTATTGGGATTTTCTTTTCTGTATTGATATGCATTTTTTCAAATGTATTGATATGCATTGCTGTGCTGTCAGTTTTCCTCTGCAATCCTGTTAACCAGTAAAAGGATTTAGTTTTTTAACAACCCCAAATCAATATGTGTGTTTTGTCCTTTTTGTAACCAGGACTTTGCTAGATAACCCCCTCTTGCAGCATGGGTCAGAACATGGTCTCAGCACTCCCAAGAGAGTTCCTAAGCTCCACAGAATGCTAACTGACTCTAATAAGGATAATCAGAGACTGTCCTTTGAAAAAATATTTTGCCAAAGGCACAGAATGAGAGAAAATTTGTAGAAACTCAGTTACAGAAGAGCCTTTGATCTGCATCTTAAAAGGAAGCTATGTTGGGTACATGAGAGTGCAGGGCATTGTGCATGAGTACATTGCCATTGTGCAAATTACCTGATGCAGATGTAAGTCTATGAGCAGTGAGCCATCAGATACTGGCTGGGCATGCAGCAATCAGGAGTCCTTAAAAAATAAAAAGGAAAATTGCATATTGTTTATCTTTTTTTTAGTCCCTATTTGGTGCTTGGGTTCTAGTGGATTTTGCTCGGACTGCAATTATTTGTTTTTATTTATTTTTATATACCATCATTCGGGCTAAATTATTATTCTTCTGTAGTGTAATGGATTGGATTCTCCTTTTTCATGATTTTATTTTGGATATCAGCGTAGGCTTCAGGTAATGAGCTGTTGTGTTTAATAGTAGTATTGGGAATGATGTAGGTTAAATTTGTATTGACATAGCAATGTGTTTCAGTTTTCAGTCCTTCGGTTACTTCTGGGACTGGGAATACTGCTGGGATAATCCCAGTCATAGTAAAGATTGCTGGGATTATCCCAGCAGTATTCCCAGTCTTTGAGGATCAGTCTGTTTTTTTATGTAGAAAATTAATCAGATTGATATTCACAGTGTGGTTATCCTGTGCACCAGACATGGTTGCAGACCTTGAAGGAGTGTAGTGAATACCCCAGGCATATGTTGACATGGGAGAGCGTATTCCATCAGTGGCACCAGTTTTAAACTTGGTAGAAGTGTCTGTCATTGTCCCTTGAGTGGTATAAAGAGAGAATTTCACTTTTCACTTATGTCAGTATGGTACTGTTCACAAGCACAGAATTCAGTACACAAAAAAGAAAAAGATGGAAAAAGGTAAATGAAATGAGATTGTCATCTATATCACCCTAAAAGGGTTAAGCAGATTTCTCAGTCTTCATGTCAGGTTGGATGGACAATGTTGTGATAATGCAGGGAAACCTATTCTCGGGAAACAGACACTTGGAGTGAGACCCTTATGAAGACCAACACTTTGAGTTCTGGGTTCTGTAAGACAATACCAGTACGGTCTTTAAGGTTAAAATTAACACTAGAAACTGGTACATTTCTGTCATTTTGCATACAAAACATTTCACAAAGAATCTAAAAATAAATGCCTAAAATCTGTACCTATGGAAATGTTGAGCAGCCGAGTCTATGAAATTCCATTATTCGGATCCTTTATTTATGAAATCAAAACACAAAATTTCACAGATTTCTGCAGAAGGCTTTCCTGGTATAGACAAATAGCTGCAAAAAAAGCCCCTCCAAAACACCCCTGTCACAGCCGCCTCACGCTGCCAAAGACAACCTGCAGTGCCTGTCGAGGACATCCCATTAGGGAGTTGGGAACCCCACACACAGGAAATAAAGAACTGTGGTAGTGCGGTTTTAGTGATGCACTGCCCCCCCACACACACACAGCGCTGTTGGTGGTCTGACCATGGGGTTTCCCATCCCCTGCGGGCAGGAAAAAAAGAGCCATGGTGGTACAGTTTTAGAGACACACCCACGAGATTCCCATCCCCTGCAGGCAGAAGAAAAGAAAAGTGGCAGCAGTCTTGGTGGCCAGTTCACAAGATTCCCAAACCCCTCACCCCCACCCCAGCAGGCAGGAAGAAATGAGGGCAGGCATTAGAAAAGAGGAAGGTTAGTGCATGAGAGAGAACTTCCTCTTCTGTCAACTCAGCTTCCCTTTCTCTTCCCCTTCCTTCTTGGTGAGAAGAAGGGAGTGAGTGAACTTAACCCTTTTCCTAGCTTGGCTCCTCTTCTCTTCCTAGAGGAAAGGCGGGGGTGGCTGAGCTGACTGAAAGGGAAGTTCTCACTCACCCTCTCCCCTCCCCTTCACACAACTCTGCTCCCTCTTCTCACTATAAGGTAGATTTTGAAAAGCCTTGCACATGCAAAAATGGCTATTTAGACGATGTATGTGTGCCCAGAAAAAGGGGCAGGACTTTCCAGAGGTGGAGCCAGCACTGACATGCATAGCCTCTAATTTTCCTCTGCTGGTGCATGTAACATACTGCTCCTTGTTAGGTGAGAGAGAGAGACTTTATTATGGGCTCAGTCTGATACTCAATATAGACCATTGAAAGGGGGCACTTTGATTCGGGGTGAGTTTTCGGGAGGTGGGTTGGGGTTAGGGGGATGTTGTTTATAGACACATTCAGAGGTATCCATTATAAAATTGACCTCATTAAATCATTTTTGACCTTATAAGTGATGAAAAGGAGTTGATTTGTACAATGCAGGAGGGTGTGTGAATGAGGAGAGGAAGGGAGGTGGTGAGAGAGAGGGGAAGGGAAGAGGTGTGGGGGGGGGGACACCAAGCGAAAGGGATGATGTGCTGGGGAGGAAAGGGGGAGATGAAGGGGAAGGGAGGAGTTGTAAGAAGGAAGGGAAAGGGAAGGAGTTATGAGGGGAGGAAAAGACAGGGAACGGGATTGAGTGAAAGGGAAGGGGTGGGTGGATGAGTCAGTGAGCGAGAGGTGGAGGCTGCTGCAGCTTGTGGGTAGAGGAGCAGAAAAGGGTATTTGTGAGCATGTGAGAGAGTATGAGCAAGTATGTGTATGTGTGTGTTTGTGAGAGAGAGAATGAATATGTGTTAGTGTATGCATATAAAAGAGCGAGGACAACGTTTTGTGTGTAGATTCCCCCCTCCACTAATCTATAACAATCTCAGGATTACTGGAAATCAAAAGTTCCCAGATATGGAGAACAGGGAATTTCTTTTATCTTTATTAGTTTAATTATTGCGTGTTATTTGATGTTTGCTCTTTTTAAATATTTTGTTGAGTTTTGAGAAATTCTTATAAATTTTTATGAATTTAATTATTGTATGTTCAATTTGTCAGCTGTTTTGAAATATTCTTTTTTTTAGTATGATTCTACTATTATGACTGATATTTTATATTTCTAGTTTGTATTGTTTTATGAGGGATAGTGATGCTTTTGGTTTTCCATTGTTGCTCTACATCCAGAATCTGGCTTGTCGCTGTTTCAAGTTAAGATTTTGTCTGCATGTTTCTATTTGTACTTTATGGTCTCTGTATACTGCATTTGCAGGCCGATGCAATACAGACATGTTAAAAACGAGCATCCAGACTGGGCACCCATTTTTCTAACGCGCGCCCATCCACCTCTCCTGGGCATGCGATGTAATATGCAAATGAACAATCGCATTAAAAAGGGCACACTAGGAGCACGTCCTTGGCATCAGGCACCCAGAAGACGTGACTATATGTACAACCATGGGTTAGGAAATCGGAAGCTCAATTTACAAGCACACAGCCATGTGTTAGGAAACAGACGCTGGTAAATTGAGCGTCCGTTTTCCTAACCTAATTGCCATCAAGACCTTTTTTTTCATGTTGCTGCTTTCTGTGGTTCCTCCTACTTAGTATCATGATGATATTAAGTCAGAGGAATCACATAAAAGCAGTATTTTCTGCTTTTCTATTATTGGCTTGGGGAGCTTCAAGACTTAATGCCAGCTTCGGGTTTGGCATTAATTTTTGAAGGTTAAAATGTGTGTGTCAGGTACACAGTGATTTTTTTACATCGGGGGCATTTACATGTGATGAACACTATTGATTATGCACAGGTTTAGATGCATGTTTTGGATGCAATAATCCCATTATTGCATCAGGAGTTATTTTAGCATGGCCAAAATGCACGTCCAGCCACACGTCAAGCTGTGCACTAGGCTGAATGCACTGTATGGCATCGGCCCCTTGGTGAGGGTCTGTCTTGTGCTCTGTGTGATTGAGATGTGGTATTCTGCTACTGTGTCATTTCTGTGTAGATTTCTAAACAGCCTGGCATGTTCTGTTTTCCTAAAAGGAGATGTATTGGAGTTTTATGATCTTTTGTAATATTTGCAATATTGCTTTTTCATAGGTAGGGTTGTTACTCTTTGAGTGCTGGTAGTTAGAGCTGTTTTGGTATGAGAGATTTACTATATTGTTCTTCATGAGAGGCTTCTTATGAAGTTTAAGTCATGGGATAGCGGGTAGGATCCTATTGTGGATTGCGACCTGGTTAAAAGATAGAATACAGAGAATAGGGCTAAATGGTAAATTTTCCTAGTGGAAATGAGTCAGACGAACTGAACAAAATCACTGTGAACCTGGAAGATGTATTAGGCCAGATTGACAAACTAAAGAGTAGCAAATCACCTGGACCAGATGGTATGCATCCCAGGATACTGAAGGAACTCAAAAATGAAATTTCTGATCTATTAGTTAAAATTTGTAACCTATCATTAAAATCATCCATTTTACCTGAAGACTGGAGGGTAGCCAATGTAACCCCAATATTTAAAAAAAGCTCCAGGGGCGATCCGGGTAACTATAGACCAGTGAGCCTGACTTCAGCACCGGGAAAAATAGTGGAAATTATTCTCAAGGTCAAAATTGTAGTGCATATAGAAAGACATAGTTTAATGGAACACAGTCAACATGGATTTACCCAAGGGAAGTCTTGCCTAACAAACCTTCATTTTTTTGAAGGGGTTAATAAACATGTGGATAAAGTTGAACCGGTAGATGTAGTGTATTTGGATTTTCAGAAGGCATTTGACAAAGTCCTTTCATGGATTACAAACTGCTTAAAAGACAGGAAACAGAGGGTAGGATTAAAAGGTCAATTTTCTCAGTGGAAAAAGGTAAACAGTGGCGTGCCTCAGGGATCTGTACTTGGACCAGTGCTTTTCAATATATACATAAATGATCTGGAAAGGAATTCGACGAGTGAGGTTATCAAATTTGTGGATGATACAAAATTATTCAGAGTAGTTAAATCGCAAGCAGATTGTGATACATTACCGGAGGACCTTGCAAGACTGGAAGATTGGGCATCCAAATGGCAGATGAAATTTAATGTGGATAGTGCAAGGTGTTGCATATAGGGAAAAATACCCCTTGCTGTAGTTACACGATGTTAGGTTCCATATTAGGAGCTACCACCCAGGAAAAAGATCTAGGTATCATGGTGGATAATTCTTTAAAATCGTCGGCTCAGTGTGCTGCAGCAGTCAAAAAAGCAAACAGAATGTTAGGAATTATTAGGAAGGGAATGGTTAATAAAACGGAAAATGTCATAATGCCTTTATATCGCTCCATGGTGAAGACCGCACCTCGAATACTGTGTACAATTCTGGTCGCCGCATCTCAAAAAAGATATAGTTGCGATGGAGAAGGTACAGAGAAGGGCAACCAAAATGATAACGGGGATGGAACAGCTCCCCTATGAGGAAAGGCTGAAGAGGTTAGGGCTGGTCAGCTTGGAGAAGAGACGGCTGAGGGGGATATGATAGAGGTTTTTAAGATCATGAAAGGTCTTGAACAAGATGTGAATCGGTTATTTACACTTTCGAATAATAGAAGGACTAGGGGGCATTCCATAAAGTTAGCAAGTAGCACATTTAAGACTAATCGGAGAAAATTCTTTTTCACTCAATGCACAATAAAGCTCTGGAATTTGTTGCCAGAGGATGTAGTTCGTGCAGTTAGTGTAGCTGGGTTCAAAAAAGGTTTGGATAAGTTCTTGGAAGAGAAGTCCATTAACGGCTATTAATCAAGTTTACTTACAAGCTGATACAGTAAAGTTCGCGGGAGAGCGGGCGAACGCCTGCTCTCCCGGCGCACGCACCGGCCACTTGCCGGTGCGCATAATTCAGTATTTAAATTAGGCCCGGCGGTAAAATCGGGCAAAAGGAGGTGCTAGGGACACTAGCGCGTCCCTAGCGCCTCCTTTTTGACAGGAGCGGCGGCTGTCAGCGGGTTTGACAACCGACGCTCAATTTTGCCGGCATCGGTTCTTGAGTCCGCTGACAGCCACGGGCTCAGAAACTGGACGCCGGCAAAATTGAGCATCCGGTTTTCGGCCTGACAGCCGCGGGCCGAATTCAGATTTATTTTTAACTTTTTTTACTCTTCGGGACCTCCAACTTAATATCGCCATGATATTAAGTCGGAGGGTGCACAGAAAAGCAGTTTTTACTGCTTTTCTGTGCACTTTCCCGGTGCCGGAAGAAATTAGCGCCTACCTTTTCCGCACGTTTTCCGCCCCTTACTGAATAAGGGGTAAGGGAAAATGCACGTCCAACGACAGGCTAACAGTGCGCTCCATCGGAGCACACTGTACTGTAATGGCCTGATAGGGAACAGCCACTGCTATTAATTGCATCAGTAGCATGGGATCTTCTTAGTGTTTGGGTAATTGCCAGGTTCTTTTGGACTGGTTCGGCCTCTGTTGGAAATAGGATGCTGGGCTTGATGGACCCTTGGTCTGACTCAGCATGGCAATTTCTTATGTTCTTATGTTCTTAATAGTGGAGTGCCCCGGGGATCTGTTCTCTGATCACTGCTTTTTAAAATATTTATAAACGAATTGGAAATGGGAACAACGAATGAGGTGATCAGATTTTCAGATGACACAAAATTATTCAAAGTCATTAAATTACAAAAGAATTGTGAGAAATTGCAAGAGGAACTTGCAAATCTGGGAGACTGGGCATGCAAATGAAATTTAATGTGGACAAGTGCAAAGCGATGCAATTATGGAAGAGTAACCCAAATTATAGCGATGCAATGCAAGTCACTTTTCAGGAAAAGGATCTAGGGGGCATCATAGATAATACGTTGAAATCTTTGGCTCAGTGTGCAGCAGCAGAATGCTAACTATTATTAGGAAAGGAAAGGAGAATAAAACAGAGAAGATCATAATGTCTCTGTATTGCTCCATGGTGCAACCTCATCTTGAGTACTGTGCACAGTTCTAGTCACCACATCTCAAGCAAGATATAGAAGAATTAGAAAAGGTACAGAAAAGGGCAACGAAGATGATAAAGAGGATGGAACAATACCCCTATGAGGAAAGGCTAAAGAGATTAGGATTCTTCAGCTTGGAGAAGAGACAGCTAATGGGAGATATGATAGAGGTCTATAAAATAATGAATGGAGTGGAATGAGTAGACCTTAATCTTTCAAAAAGGGACACATTATAAAGTTACTAGGTGATGATACACTTAAAACGAATAAGAGAAAATTATTTTACTCAATGCATAATTACGCTCTGGAATTCATTGCCAGAGGATATGGTGAAATCTATTAGTGTAGCTGTGTTTTAAAAAGGTTTGGACAAGTTTCCAGAGGAAAAATCCATAAACCATTATTAAGGTGGAGTTGCAGAAATCTACTTCTTATTTCAGGGATAAGCAGCATGGTATCTATCTAACCCTTGGGATCCTGCCAGATAGTTGTGGCCTGGACTGGCCTATGTTGTAAACAGGATACTGGGCTTGATGGACCTTTGGTCTGAACCAGAATGGCAAGTCTTATCTTTTGTTCTTAATTTGTAAATCAGTTTATTCATGATTTTTGAAGGCCAAGCTCACACCTAACACACTTCACAATAGGCCTAATAACCACATGGGTTCCAAGTGTCTGTTTTTGCTTTTTTCCAAGGTTGTCGGGCACCACAACTGTGCATGTAAATATAATATATATGTTGTAAGTGATGTTTTTACCTCAGAAGACTGTACTTTGTCATTTTTTATGTAAAATCTTGTTATACATAGATAATTTTTACTCATGTATTGAGAGGGGAGGGATGAGACTGGGTGCAAGGCTGTAAGGTTCACCTAGGGCGCCTAATACCTTGCATCAGCTCTGAGAGTCTCACACACACAGCTAGGGATGTGAATCGGGCTTCGGATGATTGAAAATATCGGACGATATTTTCAAAATCGGGGGCTCCCCCAAAACGATAAGAAAACCCCACGATATTGATCGTGGGGGTTCTCTTATCATTTTGGGGGAGGGCGGGAAAAACGGCACACAAAAATAACCCCTAAAACCACCCGATCCTTTAAAACTAAACCCTTTGCTTCCCCCACCTTCCCGACCCCCCCAAAAACATTTTACAGGTACCTGGTGGTCCAGTGGGGGTCCCGGGAGCGATCTCCCGCTCTCGGGCCGTCGGTTGCCACTAATCAAAATGGCGCCGATGGCCTTTGCCCTTACCATGTGACAGGGTATCCGTGCCATTGGCCGGCCCCTGTCACATGGTAGGAGCACTGGATGGCCTGCGCCATTTTTAAAGATGGTGCCGGCCATCCAGTGCTCCTACCATGTGACAGGGGCCGGCCAATGGCACGGATACCCTGTCACATGGTAGTGGCAGTCGACGGCCCGAGAGCGGGAGATTGCTCCCGGGACCCCCCCTGGACCACCAGGTACCTGTAAAATGTTTTTGGGGGGGTCGGGAGGGTGAGGGAAGCAAAGGGTTTAGTTTTAAAGGGTCGGGGTGGATTTTTTGTTTATCCGCTTGGGCACAGCCGATAAACAAAACCGCAATCGGGCCCGATGCAAAAAAACCCACATGTGAATCCGAACCGGAATCCGAACCGATTCCGGTTCCGATTCACATCTCTACACTCAGCCATAATATTCATCCATCTCCCACTTCCCAGGAAGCAAATGCTGGGGAAGATTGGGAGGCAAGTGGTAGGGCTCTTGCCAGCTTCCTAGAATTATCATTAGCATTCTGTCTGCTACTCCTCTGGGAATCCTGACCTTGCACCCCCCTTCCCTAGCATTTCAAACAGCTAAAAAGGCTAGTCACCAAGGAAAATCCTCCTCCCCGCCCCCCCCCCTTTTTTTTTTTTTTTTTTGCTTTCTCACTGATTTGACTTGCATTAGGCCTGGGGGGGGGGGGGGTCTCTTTCCTCACCTTAGACAACAGATTTTCTTGAGCTGCCCCTGGCCAGGACTTCTCAAACATGTCCTGGTGACTCAACAGCCAGTTGAGTCTTCAAGCTATCCACAATGAATATGAATTAGATAAATTTGCCTACATTGGAGATCCAGTATCTCATGCATAATTCATTGTAATATCCTGAAAACCCAACTGGCTATGGGGTTACCAGGACAGATTTGGGAAGCCTTTCCTAGACAATGTCTTGGAGGGAGGTGGAGAAGATAAAAGCAGAGGTAGCCCAACTATCAGTAAATGCAATAACAGGGTGGCAAGAAATCTCTTTTAAAAAAAATTCCTTCTCACTGATATCAGTAATGCTATGATTACTAATAATTAATAAATTATAATTCCATGTCCCAACATTTGTCTGTAACAAGAATAAATACCCTGCTAATAAGAGAGATTTATTTGACCGAGTCTTTTTCTTCCTGCTCTTTTATGGGATTCTATGTCAATTAGGCTACAATGCCATGAGCTTTCATTCGCAACTATCACAAATATCTCCCTCATCTCAGTGCAGCCAATGCAGTGAGAATCCTTGGCCAGGTGTGATGAGCCATGGCTCACTCAAGAACTCTTCAATGTGGCCCCTAAATTTGGCCAGTAGGTATCACTGTTGAATAATGGCGCAATGGCATCCCTAGCCCTGGTTGAAACAGGGAGCAGAAGACTTAACTCCAGAATTAAATCCAGGTTCTCCACACAGCAGTGTGCAGCACTTACACTAAGCAAAAATGCTGGCCCAGTAATAACGTTTCCAAGTTCCAACCAACCTGTTACTTCCTATTGAATTATTTTCTGTTGCAAAAATGTTGCTTAGAAGAACTTAAATTGTGCATGCAGCCATGAAATCACATTAGACATGCATTAGAGGGATCCACAGCATGTCTGTAGGACTGAACCTTGTGGAATGTGATTCACAGATATTATGAGCAGAATTCTTACAGGGCAATGGAACCAATGATGCTGTTTTATTGCAGCTATAAAGAAGAGCAGTTGGGGCAGGGAAAGGGGAGAAGGTGCTGTTCTTTAGAAGAGCAGAGGGGTATGGTGCTCAGAGGATCAGTGGGGGAAGGCTACAGTGCTGCAGAAGAGCAATGAAAGATGAGGGAAGAGGGGGAGGCACATGGTACTTTAGAAGGCAAGCAGGGTAGAAGGGGGGGAGTATGGTGCTGAGGGACAGCAGCAGATGGGAGGAGCATATTGCAATGGAAGAGAAGTGAGACACTGGAGGGACAGTGCTACAGTAAAGTAGTAGGTGGCACCAGTGCTCCCTCCAAGCAGTGACTAGGTGTGTGTGCAAATTTATTTCTGCGTGAGCAACAATTTTTTTTAAACCAACAAGTTTTGAGCACCAGTATTGTATATAGCACAGTACTGTATATAGCACAAAGAAAGATTTATGTGAGTGAGCATGTAAAACCTGTGAGGTAGATTTTAAAAACATATGCGTGCACGTACTTTTGTTCGCGCACCAGGCGCGAACAAAAGTATGCTGGATTTTATAAGATACGCACGTAGCCGCGCATATCTTAAAAAATCTGGGGTCGGCGTGCGCAAGGGGGTGCACATTTGTGCAACTTGCACGCGCCGAGCCCTGCGCGCGCTGCCCGTTTCCTCTGAGGGAACTTTCTTTCTACCCCCCCCCGCACCTTCCCTTCCCCTACCTAACCCACCCCCCTGGCCCTATCTAGACCCCCCCCCCCTACCTTTATCGGAGAAGTTACTACTGCTTCCGGGCAGTAGTAACTTCCGCACGCCGGCGCAGCAGGCCCCAACACAGGCCGCTGTGTCGGGGCACTCGGCCATGCCCCCGGACTGCCCACATGCCCCCGGACATGCCCCCGATCCCTAACTGCGCCCCCCCCTGGCCACGCCCCCGACCACCCCTTTTTGCAAGCCCCGGGACTTACGCGCGTCCCGGGGCTTGCGCGCACCGCTGAGCCTATGCAAAATAGGCTCGGCGCGTGCAGGGGGGGTTTGGGGTAGGTTTTCGGGGGGTACACGCTTATCCCTTTGAAAAACTACCCCTGTGCGTAACACTCCAATATGTATGAACGATCACTCACATGCTCAGCTTAGAGAGAATTATGAATGGCTCATGATCAATGCCAGGCAACATCAAAGAACCCTTTTGTCAGCAGCTCCACATACACTGGTAGCTGGATAAGTGAGTGATTAAGTAGTGTAGTACCACTATTCCACAAGGAATGAATTATTTTCCAGCCATGGCACTGCAGCAGGTGCAGGACCATGGACAGCAGTAATGATTTTCCTATACTCCACTGCATTGGTTGTGAAGAGGCTCCCTCTGTGTCGGAAACTCATTCAGTCTTCATATCCATGTGGCTCTTGGCCTCTCTGCTGCCTGCTAGGTCATGGGCTCTGGATTCCAGCCACTGTCGTAATGTTTTCAGGCACACAGCAACCAGTCTAAAGTGACTGGCCTTGGATCCATCACTTTTTCTTTTGCACTGACCACCCAAGAGCTGGTTAGGATTTCCAGTCACACCCTACAAGAACATGTAACCCAGAGGGGGAAAGACACAGTAGCTCTCTGCAAGTCCTTCACTTCTTATGATTCATTTTAGTGTGTTTACTTTTGTTCTTAGCCAGTGTTTCTTAATTCTATTGAGTAAGTTATTTCCTGCACCATGATAAATCATTTTTCCTCTCATGCTCTCTGGCTTGGGAAGGACTTGGATCATTAACACTAACTGTGCACCTTGATTTTGAGATGGGTTTACAGCATATTTGAACAGCAGCCATTGAGAGCTTTCATTGTTAATTCTAATCTGATGGGATCGTCTGTTCAAATAGGATTTGAATCAATCCAGCACCATTCTAGAAATCCCACATTCTCTCAGGTGAAAGAGGAGGACCTGATGATCAAATGTATCAAATGCAGCTGTTATATCAATCAATTTGAGAACTTATTAGTGCCCATCGAGTTCTCTTCTTTCTCTGTACTTAGGGATTTCCTGAATTCAAAATGAAATTGGTCCAGGATCTGGTTTCTCTCAACAAAATCACTGAGTTGTTGCAAAACCAGTGCTTCAATGACTTTTGCCATAAAAGATAGAGAGGAAAGAGGATGATAATTCAACAGCATGAGTGGCTCTAGGCCCGGCTTCTTCAAAAGCAGTAACACTGAAGTGCACTTCAGAGGGTCTGGTACATGAACCTTGCTGTAAAGAAAGATTTAACAACATGATAAGTTATGCAATGGGGTTTTTAACAGCCTTTAAATCTGATAGGGGGCAGACGTTAATAGAACAAAATGTGGAATAGCCTCCCAGTGGAGGTAGTGAAGACAAAAACAGTATCTGAATTCAAGAAAGCATGGGATAAATACAGGGGATCTCTAAAGAGGTAGTGAAAATTCTAATATTAAATTAATTGGACAGATGGGCAGACTGGATGGGCCATATAGTCTTTTTCTGCCATCATGTTTCTATGTTTCTAAAACACAGGATTTAAAATGAAAATGACTTGTCTATTGTGTCAAAGGTGGACCATCTCACTGTTACTTCATCAGGCAGAGAGTTGAACCACATGGCTACTGAAGAAAACGTTGCAAACATTTCAACAATTTTTTAATGAAAGTACTTCAAGAAATCCTTACTCCTCATAGACTTAGGAAGAGTATCTATCTTATTAGAAGCATCATAAACTGTCCAAGCTGGATTTTGTACTGCTTGAAACATAGCATGAGGGTTATGATACACAGCCTGTAGTTGGCAAGTAATGGTGGGGTTTTTTGGCTTGGTTGATTAATATCTTATAGGCTGCAGGATTGACCTTATAATCAAATATTGTAATATAATATTTGATATAATATAATATTATAATATTAATATAATATTATAATAATAATATATTATAATATAATATAATATTGTAATATAATCAAATTTTGTAAATACTTGCTATCTAATGTTTTTTTATCAGTTTGTTCGCTATCTTTCCTTGCTTCACTAATGTTCCCCCCCCCCCCCAAATTACTTTCTCCTGCTATGATGTAATTTCCGATCTTTCGTTAATATGTGAACCGGTGTGATGTCCCCACTAACGCCGGTATATAAAATTTCTTAAATAAATAAATAAATAGTACCCAGGGCGATGAAAGTAACACCATGCACATTCCAAATTTCATATGGCATGCCTGGCTTTATGGACTTCAGGAGAGACCCAGTTTTTACGATCATTATAACGTTGCTTCCAAACCCTGAAAGTAGTAATTCTATCAAGAGCATTTATAACCATTAAATTGCAAAAATTAACAACAGAGCCACCATTAAGGAGCTGTGGATCTTCAAGAGCAGTGGCTAATAGAGATGTGTAATCGTTTTTCCCGAATTAGGCAATTTCAATGAAATTGCCTAATTCGGAATGGTTTGGGAAAACTGAAAAATGATTGAATTTTTTCTGAAATTTCAGAAAAAATTCATTTTCAGGTTAGAGTGCACTAACAGGAGTTAGTGTGCGCTAACTCCCGTTAGCGCAGGCTAACTCCCCATTAGTGCGTGCTAACTCTCCCTCGTTAGTGCACACTATCGGGAGTTAGCACGCACTAATGGGAGTTAGCGCGCTCTAACTCCCGTTAGTGTGAACTAACCCAAAAATGAAATTCCCACTGGGGGGGGGGGGGGGCCAAAACGAAGCCCGACATGAAATACTAATTTGAAGAACATCTCTAGTGGCTAATATCAAACTTGCCAGGATCCATGAAACCCCTTTTATTTATTTAGATTTTTATATTATGCTTTTCACAACATGGATTACATTCAGATACTGAAGGTATTTCCCTATCCCCAGAGGGCTTATAATCTAAGTTTGCACCCGAGGCAATGGAGGGTAAAGTGACTTGTCCAAGGTCTCAAGGGGGACTTGAACGCTGGTCTCCTGGTTCATAGCACACTACTCTAACCACTAGATTACTCCTCCACTCCATTTAGATATCAAAAGAACAGAGGCCTCTGTGACAGAAGGGGCAAATGGAAAGGAAAAAGAGAAGGAAATAAAACATGATTAGTCCATGGTACAACTGTAAACTTAATATCAACAAGGTTAACACCAAAAAAGATGAATTCAAAAACACAAAGTTAAGGGTGTGGTCCAGCTTATGTGTGGAGAAACAGATGAGCTAGCCCCAGCCAAAATAGGATATAATATCGAGGAATTGCTCACGGCATTTTTTGATGGATAAACGTCAATATGTAGATTGAAATTACCTAAAATTATAGTGTTGTTCAAGTCTGCCTTAGACCAGAGTAATTGCTCAATGTAAAGTGACAGGTTGGATTATAATAAGCCCTGGGGTGTGTGGAGGGGGGATACACCAAATAAATGCTAAAGTGCTTTGAGTGAAGCATTGGCATCTCATAAGGGCATCCCTCTCCTATGTTCTCATGTGCAAATTCCATATATTTTTAAAAATCACTGTTAGGCCACCTCCTCATGGTTGACATTATAGAGATACCTGGTGGACAAATCCGATTTAGAACAGTATCGAGATTTGTGAGCCAGGACTCAATTAAACAGAGGAAGTCTGGCTGTTCAAAAATAAGCAAATCACAGAGCACAAGGAATTTATTTTTCAGTGACTGCATATTGACCAACAAAAGTTTCAGCTTAGGTTTATTAGAAAAACAGTATGATGCCTTATAAGGGACTGAGAGAAAAAATAGGGGAGGCTGAACCAGCCTACTATGAAATAAAGATCATCATATCTTCTGCGGCCAAGAATACTGTAATGGGGTAAGAAGGATACCTTCAGCCTCAACATCTAGAGATAGAGGATGGCCTTCAGTACCTCTCAGCATACACAAAAGAGCGCACAAAAGAGATCCTTTGTTGGACGCCATGTGTGTGTGATGGAGCATGCGTCTCTCCAGCACATGATGCCTCAAGTGTGCTCCAAAGATTCTTGACCCCCCCCCCCCTGCATCCCTGCATTGGTGGCATTAATGGAGGGTGGAGCCAAGCCCAAAGCTGGATTACAGAGCAAGTGGTCAAAGAGAGTCAAGAAATTCTCTTTGATGAGAGGGGCAATGGCTCAAGAAGCCCCTAATGATCCAGAGAGACAGCAGAAGGTCAGTGCTTGGTGGATTGGATGATCTCTGGTTCCAGTGTGCTTTACCAGCTTGACCCTCCCTCTTCCTGAACTGATAACATAAGTTTTGGGGTGGGGCCAAGTCCAGAGCTGGATGACAGATCTGGCAGGCAAAGAGTCATGGCAGACAGTCTCTCTGATAAGATGGGAAGTGGCTTGAGAAGCACCTGATGATCCAGAGAGAGATGGCACATGGTTGGTGCTCAATGGATCAGCTGGTCTCTGGCTCCAGCATGTTGTGCCAGCCTTTGACCCCTCCCCACCATCAATGACATCAGCAGGGAAACAGGGCCAAGCCCAAAACTGGATGACAGAACCATCGGAGAAAGAGAGTTAATACCGACAGTCTCTCTGATGAAAGGGGCAATTTCTAGAGAAGCCCCTGATGATCCAGAGAAATGGAACAAGGTCAGTGTTTGGTGGATTGGCTGGTCTCTGACTCCAGCATGCCCCACCGGCTTTTGATACCCCTAACCCCACCATGCATTAGTGACAGCGCAAGGGGTGGGGCCAAGCCTGGACCTTGATGACAGAGACAGTGGGCAGAGAGTCAAGGCAGACAGTCTCTCTGATGAGAGGGGCAATGGCTGGAGAAGCCCTTGGTGATCTGGATAGATGGCACAAGGACAGTGCTTGATGGATTGGCTGTTCTCTTTTATCATGGCAGGCAAATGGCCTTTCATAGAAACATAGAAATGACAGTAGATAAGTACCATATAGCCTAACTAGTCTTTCCAATTTCATTCCTGATACAATGCAATATACTGACCCCAGTTGATCTCTGGCTTTCACTTCACTTCTTCATACTAGGACTGGATCATCCTGTCCTAAAACAGGGAAATGTGTACACATTTCATGATGCCTAGTCTTCTTCTGTGACCATAGACACTAACCAATGGCAGGGCAGCTTTCAAAATGCTATGTGACAAGGATAGATTATTCTCTCAAAAAGCTGCTGTAGCATCACAATTTTTTCAAGCAGAATTTATGAAACCACCTCAAGTGAGAGAAAATGTTTTTTTTTAAAGTCACCAGACCTCATAAATCGGCATACTTAGTAATGCTAAATTAGCATGAAGTGTCTTTGCCCACGTTTATAATCATAGGTCATAGTTATATAACTTTTTGTGCTTGCGTGCTTTCGTGAAAAATGAAAATAGTGATATAAAACTTTTTGCTTATTCTTTTTCAAGTCACATTGACGGAAACTTAGCTTAAGTGAAGAAACGCCATGTTCTTCAGATGAGGCTAGCATGGAAAAAGTCCGACACTGGATCCGTGTTTTGGCTCATGCCTTCGTCGGGGGCCGAATTAGCTGTCAATGCAAAAAACCATGATTAATACCGATATTTCAACCCAACAAGTCACTTAACGGTAGTCGTGGGAGTATTAGCTACACGGACATGGTGCTAGGAATGGCTTGGGAATGGCGGCGTCTGCCGATACTGCGTCTCTTCCACCTAGAATGAGTAGAAGCGCGCCACTTTCTTTAAAAGGCAACGTAGCCAATCATCATATACCACGTCAATGGTGACTTTAAAAAAAACATTTTCTCTCACTTGAGGTGGTTTCATAAATTCTGCTTGAAAAAATTGTGATGCTACAGCAGCTTTTTGAGAGATCTACATTTTGCTGTTATCACTGCATATAATTTTTGTAGAGAGTCTTTTTGGTACAAGGATAGATTATTGTCACAAATAAGAGGAATGTGTAATAATGGTCTTCCCTCTATCTTTCATGGTGGGGTAGGCATGAGCTTATTAAAATATCTATTACACCTTTAATTCTTTATCTGTTTGCTATGTTACTAGTTTTATTTCCAAGTAACTTTTATTCCAGAATAGACAGTATACTGAATACATGTTCATGGCAAAAGAGACCCTCATGTATTGCTTTGCAGAAATTAAATCTTCCTAAGGGGGAATTTTCCAAAATTTTTTGAATACTATATTGCATTTCTTCATAGACAAGGGTACAGTTGGTTACTGTCTTTGGATTCCCCTAACCCTCCAGGGTAGTTAGTATTGGAGAAGATCCTAGTGGTCTCCTTACTTTTAACTTACCTCCCTGGTTCTCCTTTTCCAAAGGCACTAAAAGATAACCCTATTTTAACTTCAATCATCAAGCATTTGATAGACTAGATAAAGCTTACTATTCAGTGGCATCAGTCCAAATAATGTAACCTATAGAATAACCCATTCCTTAAAATAGGACAAAGGATGATATCCTGGCCTTCCTGATCTTCTAAGGGTATATTGATTATTGTACATACTGTGCAGGATAGCTCATATGTCTACTGAAGATCTAAGTTGTCAGTATGGGTTTCCCTTTTCGTATTATTTTAAATGGGTGCAATTAAAGCATTGTTTGTACTACTGGAGACGAGACTTCCATAATTCAGCAGAATTCTTGGATATTGAAAGGTCCATCAAGCCCAGAATCCTGTTTCCAACAGTGGCCAATCCAAGTCACAAGTACCTGGCAAGTATCCAAACAGCAAATAGAAGTCAAGCTACTATTCCTTATTGATTAATAGCAGTTTATGGATTTTTCCTCTAGGAATTTATCCAAACGTTTTTTAAACCCAGTTACACTAACTGCCATAACCTCTGGCTTAACTATGCACTGAGTGAAAAAGAATTTTCTTTGATTTGTTTTAAATGAGCTACTTGCTAACTTCATGGAGTGCCTAGTCTATTATTTGAGAAAGTAAATAATCAATTTACATTACCTGTTCAAGTCCTTTTTATGATTTTGTAGACTTCTATCGTATCCCCCCTCAGTCGTCTTAGTATCATGACATATTTATTTATTTATTTTATTTATTTAACTTTTTTCTATACCGTCGCTAAGATGGATACTGTCACAACGGTTTACAGTAAGGCACATAAATAATGATGCTAAAATATATCAATTTACACAGGTGCCATAATGGTTCGGTAACATAGGGCCTTATTTTCCAAGGCTATCGCAGGCTTGCGCTAACAGCACAAGCCTGTGATAGCTTGCGAAGGTAGTGCACACCTGCGCTACCTAAATCGGAGGGGAGTCGGCCCCGGAAGAGGAAGAGTCGGGGCGTCACCGGGGCCGACTCCGCGAAGACGCTGCGGTCGGCGAAAAGGTAAGGCCCATAGTTTGTAAAAAAATATGAATTGGTAAGTGTGATAATTCATGTCCAGTTCTCACTGTATCAGTTTTGGATACGAGATTAGCTTTATCATTGTAACTTTATCCTTTGGCGATGATCCAAAAAATAAGAAAAAAACTAAAAATAAAAGCTACACACACATTGATTTTGGTTATGTGTGTGGGTGTTCCATTGTTTGTACCTTTGCACTTCCCTGGGTTCTATTCTCCCTTCAGGATGTTGTCAAGGAAGAATACGTTGCCCCAGGATTATACAAAATTTTGAGGAAATCCCAAGATCAGTCGCATAGGACTAGAGAAAGTTTGGGAGTGGGAATTTGGAATTGTACTTACCAGACACCAAAGGGAATGTTTCTGGGAGAAGGTATCTGCATCTTAAACACAGAAATTGTGTTTCTTGCTCATCGGATGATTTGGACCTCTGTTAAATAGCAGAAGATGGATTTAATTTACTCTCATTTTTCTTGGCACTTTTAAAGTCTGGTACACTTTATCATTTCATATTCCTTTATGCCCACATGTGAACATTAAATTATTCTGTATATACATATCTAATTTTTCCAAATGTGTGCTTTGTTCCTGTGGTTCTCAACTTGTTTTGGTTTGGTTTTTATGTTTAGCTAGATTATTTGTAGTGCAAACAAATAAAGAATACTGAAAAAGAAATGCGTGATATCCCAAGAGATTTCAACTGAACTGAAATGGCCCGTTTCCCTATAGGAAATAAAGAGAGAAAGGGATAGGGGGCATCAAGGTCACACGAGAAGTGTGAGCCAGAGGTCACTGGGTACTCAATTATTTCTGGCACAAATCTGAATTAAATTGGTTAAAGTTATTAGGTGGTGGGAGTGTGGGAAGCAGATACATAGACATGATCTGATAAGTTTCCCTATAGGAAAACTAGGCTAAAAAATGGAGCCAATTGGCAATCCACCATAGAAGGACGTGGTGAAAAGGCCCCCAGACCATTGTTCATTTATTCTCCTTGGTCCGTCAAAGTCCCCTGACACGGTCCCGTGTTTCACCCGAAGGCTGTGTCGGGAGGGACGCAACGTACAAAGCTTCGAAAACTACAAGAAAGCTAGCTCCCACCAGACTCAATAAAGAAATTGAATGGTTTCATTTTCTCTGACTTAACTTTGCTGCCAGCTCTTCACTGATGTTTGACAGTGTTGTCTATACCTGCCTGTGGGTGGGTTGTTTTGGGGTCATGTGATCCCATTTTTACTTGGCTTTCCTTGTTTGTTTGGCTCGAAAATCTCTCTAAATGTCTCTTTAAAGGCTCCTACACCTGTTGTTTCTTACTTTAAGGTATGCATTGATACTCTCTACAGCATGTTTCCTTTGTCCTTATTTTGTTGTACCATTTATGTGTGTCCTTTCCTGATTTTTTTCACTCTGCTTTTTGTAGTTTTCGAACCTTTGTATGTTTCGTCCCTCCCAATGCAGCCTTTGAGCGAAACCCGGGACCGCGTTGGGGGACTTGAAAGCTATTTGAATCTTGCCACTTTGTATATTAGGAGCTTCTTGTTCAAATAAAATAAAAATTCTCTGTTCACAAACTTGTTCAGGCTTTTCTTAAGAACCAATATGTTTACTCCGCGCTACCCTCCTGTGAGACAGGAAAGGAGGAGGACCAGAAAGTAAGTTGGTATGAATTACAAGTTGAACAGTTACTTAAAATACCCCAAAGTTTCACAACTAGCTGCTGATAAACTGATCCATTTGCATTTGTAATAAAATATCTGCAGAAGTCTGGGAAGATAGCACAGGATGTGTCAAAAATAAAGTGCATGATGGCTCAGACAGCCAACGTCAGGCTGTAAAAAAAAAAAGAAACCTAATGGCCAATTAGAGAGAAACTTGCAGCTCTTATCACAGAAAGCCTACAGATAGTTGATACTAGTGAAAGATTGATGTGATCAAATGACAGTCAGCCCACATGCAGTCAAATAAGAGCAGACACAGGGCATGCAAAGAAACTAACTGATGTAACTACTGGATTGGTAAATACAATAATGACAAGCTGCAAAGACAATTCCAAGATAGGTTTTACAGTTTCCAAATACATAACAAAGCATCCCTGGCATCTTCTTCTCATCATAATGGAGGCTGAATGGAAGCACTTTTTTTAGTCAGGCAGAAGATTTAAAGGTTAAAAACAGATGCCATATGCAATGTCTGATCTAAAAATATAGACTTTTTAATAGTAGTACATGTAAAGATTGGTTGCAAAAGCTTGCAGAGCAAAGTAGGAAGATCAAACAAATACTGAGAAAAAAAAAGTTCCTTGTGACATCTTGTTGGTCTCTAAAGCAGCTGGGAACATCCAGCTGGTTCCAGGTGAGAAAATTGTTCTGGAAGGAGTTTTCATAGTTCTCCAGTGCAAACCTTCAGTGTTAACAAGCAACTGGAAAAGGATCAGATGACCCCCTGTTTCTGTGCTGTCTCTTAAACATGGCGGGCACTCAGGAAATCCCCGGCACACATGGGGGTTCTCTGATGCCCCAAATACCTCACGTCTTTAAAACTGTCCAGATCTTTTCTCCCTCTTTAAGGACACTTAACCAGGAGGTCCTCTTTCTCTATGAAATAGTGCAAGATTGACTATGCTTTTCAGATGCTTTTCCTCTGTCTGAGGATGATCTCGCTCGTGTTGTTACACATATATGTATCAGACATTGTCAGGAGTTATTACAATGCATGCCATGTTACGCTTTCAGTACTTGCGTCACTGGAAGCCATGGACAGTCTCGGTAGCTCTCTTGATTCCGGTGGCGCTGCTGAAGACTTCACAAAAGAATGTGTCAGGCCTACTCCAAATCTTGATACTGAGGATGCCACAATCGTCTCCCTGCATGGTATATTCCAAACAGGATATCACTAATGGGAACTAAACTTTCCTCCAACTCCGTCTTTTGAGAGCAGAGGGACACAGGTTCTCTCCATAGCCGATTAACAGTAGATTTAATGAAACGTCATTTCAAGAAGTACCACATTTCTGATGCTGAAATGACCTTTCCAGAAGTGCAGCATCCGAGGAGGTGGTGCTCCTGGACATGGCGACAAGCACGGTGAAGGGATATGGCCGTGGCATCTCTTTGGAGGGTAAGTAGTGTGGCAGGTATCAAAACAGAGGGGGCTCCACACTGGAAAGCCTGCTGGGATGGGTTGGTGGAGCACTTGGTCAATCTCGACTCTGCCTATGAGATCCAGCAAGGAGAAGGAAATTCACGGGGCTTTGTTTTGCCTTCTGTACTATAGAAGAGGGGTGGCCAACTCTGGCCCTTGAGAGTCGTAAACAGGCCTTAGTTTTCGGGATATCAATAATGAATATGCATGAGATAGATCTGCATACGCATTGCATTTTGTGTACACATTGTATGCAAATCTCTCGTGCATATTCATTACAGATATCCCAGAAACTAAGGCCTGTTTTGTTTTCTTTTTTCTGTAGCACACATTGGATACCTCTAGATCCTTTGAAAACTGAAAATTGTTTTGAGCATGCTCATTGTCCTGAAGATGTTGAGCCTTTTGTTGTGAGACATATGAGATTCCTTTCCTCGCTATGGAGTTGAAGGGTATCCACAAATTTAAAGATCCCTACATTTCTGCAAAGGCACCAACAATATTTCTCCTTTTCCCTTTTCCCTTTTTGGAAAGATGCATAATTTGCAAGGCACAGTGGAGCTTTTTTCATACTTATAAATGGGTAGAACCTTTACATATATATTTGGGGGAGAAGCTAATTGGAGACAACCTTTTATACAAAGAGCTTCTCCCCCAAATATATATGTAAAGGTTCTACCCATTTATAAGTATGAAAAAAGCTCCACTGTGCCTTGCAAATTATGCATCTTTCCAAAAATCCAAAATGTAGTCAAAATGAATGTCCAAATTGTTTTTTTTTAATTCTACAAATTACAAAGAATGCAAAAATATATAGACTCAATGTTGTAAATCTGTTTTAACCATTCAAAAACAATGACGCATCACATCCAAACATATATTCTTCTATTTCTCAAAAGAAAAACAATTTCCCTTTTAATCTAAGGGTTCCAGTAACTGTCACAGCAAACAGCAACCGTAGTCTATAATAATGAAAGTCAGGAAAATGCCAGCATGTTGAACAAGAGCCCTGACATCAGCCCACATTTCAGAAAATGCCTGCGTCGGGAGGCAACAAGATGGCAATGTGCCACTAACAATCTCTCTCTCATTCTTCTCTTTACCTACAGCTCTCCTAATCCCTCACCCTGTCTCTCTATCTCCAGCTCCTTCTCTTTCTGCCTACCCCTCCATTTGCTCCCTCTCTCTTGCCCCATCTCTCTCCTTTCTTCTTTCCCTGTCTGTCTCTCTCCTTCCCTCCATTGGCTGAGAAAAGAGGCCTCTTCTCCATGTCCTCTTCCGGTGGTAGCCCATTGATTAACGTGTTCCTCCGGCCCTCCTCATTGCAATGTCTGCCTTTTACTCTGCACAAAGTAGTGCAAAGACATAGCTGCCTGTGCCGGTCCTGCCTGATGCCCAGTTTTGTGTCTGCATGGGCAGGTGCAGCTGAGAATCAACTAGGGGCTAGAAAGTGTGAACTACAGCTTGGTGTGTTAGACTGAGAAGCAGCAGCAACCTAACCCAGGGCTGAAGGCAACTAACTGGTTCAATTCCGAGCTCAGGGAGTCCCCCTTTGCGCTTTCCTTGCTGTGGGGGCCATAGTGTGCAGTCCACTGTGGTGCTGCTGTTCCTGCCACCAATAATCCACGAGACCAACTCTGATTGGCCTAAGCCAGAGACGATTACAAACTCAAGGGAAGTAGATACGTCAGGGAGCAAGAGCTTGTTCGAGAGATCCAGCAGTTGGAGAAGGACTGTTTCAAGCTTCTTTCTTGACGGGTGGGCTTCCTCATCTTAATTTTAATCTGGCTAAGATTTCAACTCCGGCTTTAGCTCCGGCTCTTATCATGGTTTCGCAGTGGTTATAAATGAATCAGCCTGCATGGGGGTGCGGGGAGGGGACTGGAGGGAGGCTTGGATTAAGTCTGTAGCGGTAGGTTAGTGGCTGAAAACCACAAGCGGTACGTGCATGAGAGAAAATCATTTTAACATCACTGGGCTTCCCCCAGTCAGTGTAGCCTGAGCATCCAGCGGCATGATGACGTCCTTACTACAGAACTGCCAAGGTTATGAATCACGGACTGAGAAATGTGTACTGCCGCCAATACACATATAAAAAAAAAAAGCTCAAGCTTGCTACAATTTAACTCAAGTGGGCATTTATTTATTTATTTCTAAATATGTGACACCTGCCCTTCCTACGTTCAGGGCGGGGTACACAATACATCCATAATGTCAAACGTCAATTACTTAAGGCATGGGGTCTGGGGACAGGGAAGCCCGTGGCGCACAGGTAGTACCGAACTAACTGCTCTGACAAAAGGGCTCTGTAGCCTAAGTAGTACATTGTCAAATGCTCCTGAGACTTTATCCACCCCGTGGAAGACATTGTTGCCCCTTCTTCTCTAGCTACAGGTTTAACAGATCACCTGTAATCACAGCCTTCAGTTTCCTGCAGGAGTTAGAAAATTCTGCAGCAAAGTTTCTGAAAGTCTGTAGCATACTTTAAAAAATGTGAGCTATTTTGCAGATTTATGTAAATGTATTTTTTGCTTAATAATAGTTTTCCAACCTTGTTTTTTATCTGAATAAGTATTGTGTTCTTTTGGGAGTATTATGGGTGGAAAATCTTGGGTATTGAGGTGGAGGAGAAGAAGAACAAGTGATGTAGGAAGAGTTGGGAGCATTGGGGAGGGAGATTCTGGAGATTGGTGGGAGGGGAGCAGAGGACTCTGAGATCTTGTGTAGTAGGGGCGACCTAACGAGAAAGGTGTCCCTCTTTCAACTCCAGCCCTACTCCCACTCACTTCCCCTCCTTCTCACTCTCCCTTTCTCCACACCCCACACCCCCCGTCCTTTTTCTCTCCTTTCCTCTCGCCTTCTTGTGTGCCTCTTCTCTTAGCCTAGGCGCTAATATATTTACATACATCGCCCCTTTTTCACACCCCCTTCACCCTGCACCGATCAGTTAGCAGGAAATAAAAGGAGAGCTGCAGCGTCTCAGATCATATTCTCCCACTCTCAGGCCAGATCCTGACTGCAAAAGTCGGGGTCCTGTAGCACAGTGGCAGAATGCGAGCTGCGGTGCTGCCGCTCTTCCCCTCCTGCCACCCAATCAGCTGGCCCTCACCCAGCCAATCCGCATCAGCCCCCCTAAGTCTCCCAAGTGATTCCATGGGGACCAGCAAATTACATGGGAAGGGTGGGATTTAGTGGCCTTTCTTGCTGTATCATGGGAGACCAGGGGCCCAGGCCCTGCCTATAATCCATAGCTCTCCATGACCACCAGATCTGTGGAACTAAGAATTATCACCTTTTCAAAGAATATTTTGACTTTGGTGTCCAAATACAGGAGCATTTCAGCGTATAGGAGCCTACAGCCATGCCTTAAAGCTGTCATGAAATCTGAAACAGTATGCAGGGAAAAGGATGGGAGAAAATATTTTATTTGCAATGCTACACAATGAAAAGGGCTTCTCGTAGATTACAGAAAGGAATGGTGAATTTGGGATGATGAAGAGGCTATTAGTGCAGTGGTACTTAAACCAGCTCTTGAGGCCCCTCCCATCAAGTCAGTCGGTTTTTCAAGATATCCCTAATCAATATGTATGAGATATATTTACATGTACTGCCTCCAATGTATGCAAATATATCTCATGCATATTCATTAGGGACATCCTGAACAAAACCAACTGTGTAAGGACTGGATTGAGCCCCACTGCTCTAGTAAATAAGTATAATATGACGTAAAACCCAGCACCAGTGGAACTGCCCTGTGTGCAAACATAAAACTTCCATGACCACCAGGAAGCCAGGAACCCCCCCCCCAGAAGGACAAAAACAGTGCAGCGTTGAAAAAAGAAAGTGGAAACCAAACATGTTTCTCATCAGTTTCAAGGCTAAATTATCTGCTATTATACGGCTGTAGAACTTATCACATAAACTTCAGCCTAACAATAGTTCAAGCCTGTACAAAATGATCTTCATTCAGATTATAATTGGTAGATCTGAGCCACAATGTACTTGGATGTTCAAATGCCAGAACTGATTAACCTGGGTCAGCAGTGAATTACTCTGGTTCAGTCTTGTTCAAAGGGCAGTGATTCATGACAGCATATCCACGGTGTTACTCCGAGGCCCATCGTTCACGCGTTGGAGCGCACCAGCACACAGGGCCGCAGAAAGACAAAGGAAAGGGTTCTGAAGGGGGGGCGGCATGCCAAGCATTTTAAAAGTCTTATGAATAAAATACAGGCTTATAATTATGAAGTCTATTAATCATCAAGCGCTATCTTCCATAGGAAGATTGGCAACTCTGGACTGCGCCAGTTCATTCTGTGCTCAACTTTGCTCTTTACTTATTCAGTGTTTCTGGATCTTGATCATTTTTAATGTCAACTCTCCCCCTCCCCAGATTGCTCTCTGCTCTCTTTCCCCACTCTGTCGTGTCCTCCAGTATTATTAGGGCCAGATTCATCAAGGCATTTTCCCATAGACACAGCATGAAAGAAATTCCTTAGTGAATCAGGCCCTAAATTAACTAGTTTAACTCTATAACATTTTGAGTACATGACCAGCATATCTCATTTTCCTTTTAATCAGGTCTTCTGTCAGGGATTTTTCTCTTCTTATCATCTCATGCACCCTTTCATCTGGTGTCAAGTCCTTCCAATTAATTATCAGAATTTCCCTATAGCACCATATTTCAAATGCATGTATTTTTTTTTATAATCTCTTTGCTATGTTTCACTTCTGTATCCTGTTACTGAAAAGATGTTTATTGATTTATTTTTATTTATTTAACTTTTTTATATACCAACATTCAAGACGGTGGTCCCATCATGCTGGTTCACAAGAAACAGGGGTGTAATTATAATAAACTTTACCATTTAAACAATAGTGCAGAAAAGCAGTACACTCAGTCACCTTTTCATTAATTGTAGATCCAATTCCTCCTAACTCCTTACACTATATATATATAGAAAGCAAGTAGATATCTAAATAAGGACCTGCTTAGCTAAGGCTTTTCTCTTATTCCGTGTCTGTGGATAAAATGCTTACTGAATGAGATCCTAAGTGAATCTGTGCACTCTGCACAATGACTCATTGGAAAATTAAGCTTCCTCTAACATCTCTGGTTTGGGGGGAACCTGAACTTGGTTAGATCTCAGAAGCAAAGCAGGGTGAGAGAAGGCCAGGCAAGACCAGGTGCTATGAGCTGCAAAAGGCAATGGAAATCTCTGCAGGATTCTGCCAAGAAAACGTCACTGCCAGGCACTAGGTTAGGGTTGTCATCACCCAACCATTGACATTCAGAAATGGATAGAAAAAGTATAGGAAAAACAACATCATTTTCCAGAACAAAGTGAAGGGAAGATAAACCACTGTCATACATGCAAGGTGAGAAGAATGAAAGCCGTGACTTCCAATGTAAATAATCCACAGGTCTCTAAGGCATACTAGACTAAGGGCGCCTGAGTGGGTCATCAGTCATCCGATGAAGGAGCGTGTGTTACCATCCAAGCCAGCAACTCTGGAACCTTTAACCTCAAGTTTAAATGACTGTATGTAAAACCCTAATACTAGCCTAAGATGCAAAATGCAAACATCTGACAAAAATGCCCTCCCTAGCCACATTTTGACAGCATGTTTATCAAGAAAATCATGGTTGAAAGCACCCGACTGGCAGTGTCAACAATAATTTTTAAATAAAAATGACCAGCACTATTTTAGTGTAGCCACAAACTTTCTTCTTGCTGACGATTTCAGGACTGCAAAAAGCGGGAGGCATTTCCTCTTTCCGTGAGTGATGTGTGGCAGGAATGTTAACTCCTGATGGCTTTTCTCCCAGCAGCTGTATTTTGGCTACAATCTCCAATACCGTGCAACTTGTAACTGAGATGTCACTGTGCCCTATTCCAGATACCAAGTCTGCGTGACAGTGCTGATTTACCTCCTGCCACTCTTGGTGATAGGCTGCGCCTACACCGTTGTCGGCCTCACCCTGTGGGCGAGCGAGATCCCTGGAGACTCGTCCGATCGCTATCATGAGCAAGTGACAGCTAAGCGCAAGGTGAGTGAGCCACAGGTTCTGCGTCCAAAGTTCATTACTGGGAAAAAGAAACCTCAGTAGTTATGGAAAAGGTGAATTTTTAAAAATGTTCAGTGAGCCTAGTAAATGTGTCTGTTCCAATTAATTTTGCTGGTCTTCATTTAACTAACTTTATTTTCATGGACTAACATGGCAGCCCATTTCTACATTGTGAAAGTATATGACTTAATGTGGACTTTTTATCAGGGAGGTTTTGAAGGAGAGATCAAGGTGTCTTTATTTCCCACTGAAGTACATTGGAGTTCCAAAACGTTCAAGGTGGCAGTAGGAAAGAAGTCACATTTTTGGCCAAAAAAAGAGGATGGTTTTCCACTTAAGCAAGGAAAGCTGATAACTTGAACTATACCCTGAGTCAGAGGAAAGCCACCGCAACACTGGATTTATAATATTAAGAATCCTCATTAGTTTTCTGAATAATACAGTTGTAAGCTGAGGTGCCCAGCGCTACAAGCAAAAATAACAAAAAAAAACCCAAACCCCAAAACAATTATTCAATCACACCTTCTGCTGTTTTATTGTTTACTGATAAAGCACTGCAATATCTGTCGAGATGTGCATGATGGAGCCTTGTGTCTGTCAAATTTACCATAACATCATGTTGGATTTTTTCTTCATGCAGGTCGTGAAGATGATGATTGTCGTCGTCTGCACCTTTGCAATTTGCTGGCTTCCCTACCATATCTATTTTCTCCTGCAGCACTTCCACCCTTCTTTGTTTCAGCTAAAATTCATCCAGCAGATCTACCTGGCAATTATGTGGCTGGCCATGAGTTCGACCATGTACAATCCCATTATCTATTGCTGTCTCAATGACAGGTGAGTGCCTGCCATCATAGGCGCCAGCTCCGTGGCTATCCAAATATTTTCTCTAATACTCCTGTGACTCCGGAGCGGAGAGCTCCAGGCTTCAGGGCTGCAGAAGAGGGTAAAAATGCATGTAATCTCTCTCTCTCTCTTTCTCTCTGCTACTGCTGTTGCCTTCTCCTGCAGCCTAATGGCAGGATGTTGAATGTCTGACCAGAGAGCAGCAGTAGTTTAGGACAAGCAGGCTTCCTGTCTTTCATCTGTCCTGAGATAGAAGGGATGTTGCTAGAGGGACTGGGAAAGGGAGAAAGAGACCGAGCAACTGTGAAGAGGGTTAGAGAGGGATTAGAAAACTGCTGGGGTAAAGAGAGAATACTGGCTGGGAGATGAGTTTCATTGTAAAAAGGGAATGCAGCTGGGAAGGTCCTGGGAGAGGAACTGAAAGAAGGAATTCTGCCTAGAAGAGGAAGAGAGAAAAAGGGACTGATGGTGAAGGTGTGTGAAAGGAGCAGACAGACTGAGGAAAAGAGGGATTGAAAAAAGAGGGCACGGGTTGAGGGAAGAAGGGGATACAAACTGAGAAAAAGAACATGGGCCGTGATGAGCTGGCGTAGACATAGGAATGTGGTGGTGGGGCACCCAGGCCCTGGCTTGCCCACATTTTGTGCAGTCGTCCGAGAGCTGTGGCTACCGCTGCGGTAGGAACTGCATGGCTCTCTTTCTGCTCCTGCTGATCTGAGGAGACCCGCAGACAGAGCGAGAATGCAGGCACCTACCGGGGAAGAGCTGGGTTGGCCCCCAACCAAAAAGGTGTTCTGGCACCCCCCTGGGAGCTGGGGTGAGGGGATAGTCTCCTCATCTATGCATACAGTTCCTCCTCCAGTCTTCTTCACCTCTCTGCCCCTCTTGAAAGAGGTGGAGAGGACTGGAAAAGGAGCTGTATGGGACAGAGGAGGGGAGTTGATAAGGGAGATAAAACAAGAGAAAGGTTGGGAGAGGAGAGAGGGTCATGGTGGAAGGCAGAGGCGTGAAGGAGAGAGGTGGACATGGCAGAAGGGTTTGAGACGAGGAGGAGGAAGTGGGAGAAGATTAGGAGCTGGGGAAATACAGCTGGCTGATAAAAAGAAGGGAAGGGAAAAGAACAGAAATGAGAATGAAATGAGAAGATGACCACATAATAAGTTTGCAAGAAAATATATAAGGAGGCAGTAGGAATGTGAATCGGGCTTCGGACGATTGAAAATATCGTACGATATTTTCAAAATCGTCAGAAATCGGAGGCTCCCCCAAAACGATAGGAAAACCCCACGAAATTGTTCGTGGGGGTTCTCTAATCGTTTTGGGAGAGGGCGGGAAAATAACCCCTAAACCTACCCCGACCCTTTAAAACTAATCCCTTAGCTTTCCCCACCCTCCCGACCCCCCCAAAAAACATTTTACAGGTACCTGGTGGTCCAGTGGGGGTCCCGGGAGCGATCTCCCGCTCCCGGGCCGTCGGCTGCCACTAATCAAAATGGCGCCGATGGCCTTTGCCCTTACCATGTGACAGGGTACCCGTGCCATTGGCCGGCCCCTGTCACATGGTAGGAGCACTGGATGGCCCGCGCCATTTGGCAACCGACGGCCCGGGAGCGGGAGATCACTCCCGGGACCCCCACTGGACCACCAGGTACCTGTAAAAAGTTTTTTGGGGGGTTGGGAAGGTGGGGGAAGCTAAGGGATTAGTTTTAAAGGGTCGGGGTGGGTTTTTTGTTTATCGGCTCGGGCGCAGCCTTGGAATGAAAAGCTCTTTTTTAAAAAAATGGCTTCCCTTTGGTAGCACCAATATTGAGAAGGGCTGCAGTCAGGGCTTGAAGTGAAGAAGGTGGGTAGGGGGGACACCATGCCCCCTTTTTACCAAAATAATAAAATAGTCATGCTCCTGTGAGATCCTGCAGTAGACATCAGTTTTTGTTGGGGGTTTCCAAGCTAAGTGTGGGAAGTAGCACAGGCACCTGGGAGGATGCTCACTGCTGAGCTGTCCGGACTCAGGACATGCAGATGGTGGAGTGTCTTGGGAAGTGCTGCAGTGCACGGGGGAGGGGGTGGGCAGGAAAAGACAGATGTGCTTGGGCTCAGGGAAGATCAGAGCAGGGAAGTGGGTCAAGCACATGGGGGAGGGGAATCACAAATGGAGAGGTGAGCTGAACCCAGGGCTGGGGCAAGGGTATTAGGCCACCTAAACGAATCTTCAGTCTTGCCCCCTCCCCTTAACATCTGCCTACTGGTGGCACCTCTGGCAGAGCACTTCATAAGAACAAGCCATACTGGTTCAGACCAAGGGTCCATCAAGCCCAGCATCCTGTTTCCAACAGTGGCCAATCCAGGCCATAAGAACCTGGCAAGTACCCAAAAACTAAGTCTATTCCATGTTACTATTGCTAATGGCAGTGGCTATTCTCTAAGTGAACTTAATAGCAGGTAATGGACTTCTCCTCCAAGAACTTATCCAATCCTTTTTTAAACACAGCTACACTAACTGCACTAACCACATCCTCTGGCAACAAATTCCAGAGTTTAATTGTGCATTGAGTAAAAAAGAACTTTCTCCGATTAGTTTTAAATGTGCTCCATGCTAACTTCATGGAGTGCCCTCTCGTCTTTCTACTATCCGAAAGAGAAAATAACCTATTCACATCTACCCGTTCTAGACCTCTCATGATTTTAAACATCTCTATCATATCCCTCCTCAGCTGTCTCTTCTCCAAGCTGAAAAGTCCTAACCTCTTTAGTCTTTCCTCATAGGGGAGTTATTCCATTCCCCTTATCATTTTGGTAGCCCTTCTCTGTACCTTCTCCATCACAACTATATCTTTTTCGAGATTTGGCGACCAGAATTGTACACAGTATTCAAGGTGCGGTCTCACCATGGAGCAATACAGAGGCATTATGACATTTTCCATTTTATTCACCATTCCCTTCCTAATAATTCCCAACATTCTGTTTTCTTTTTTGACTGCCACAGCACAACTGAGCCGACGATTTCAATGTGTTATCCACTATGACGCTTAGCTCCCTCTCTTGCCCTGCACAGTATTCACCTCACTCTTCTCTCTCCAAGTCCCGCATTCTCCCATCTTTGCCTCCTATCTCTAGTGCCCAGCATTCTTTCTCTCTATCCCTCTATCCATTTCCCCTTCACTCCCCATTCAGCACCCTAGAATCCTCTCTCTGCAGTCCATACATGCCCAGCATCTTGTCTCTCCACACCTCCCTCACCCACCCATGTGCCCAGCATCCATTCCCTTATCTCTTTTGCTGCTGTACCTTAAAATGGGCAGACGGCATCTGGAGGTTTCTGGGGGGTTTGCTTCTGCTTCCCCTCCCTCCCCCCCAATAAAAAAAATGTTGTACGTTAGGCATCTGCCTCGTTCACCTAATGGAAGACTCAGCCCTGGCCAAGTCTGCCAATGAATGGAAGTGATAAGGGATGGAGAGCAGGGAAGGGAATGGGTTCACCAAGCCTGCAGAGTATGGGAGCTGGCTGAGTAGAAATGGGAGGGGAACAGCAAAAGAAATGGAGAGCAGAACAAGATAAGGGGGTGTATGGAGAGGAGCAGGTGGAGGGGTATTCAAACCCCCCCTCCCCCCGCTTCCACATATAAAAGCAAACTATGCCCATGCAGGAAAGGGAGAAATAAAAATAAAACGATATACAGTGACAATAAGAGGAGGAAGTGGAATAGAGGATAAGACAGAGAGAGGAGGGAGAAGAATGTGAGAGAAAAAGAGAGGTTGAGAGAAGTAGAGTGGACAGGTGAAAGTAGGGGGCAGAGACCGTGATATGGGTAGTCTGTGGGTGGGGGAGAGGGAGAAGGAGATTTATGTACTTCAATTTATTTATTACAGATGTATAAGCTGCCTGTGAATGATCTGGGTTGGGGAGAAAAATGACTGGTGTGGAACTCTTTGGTTTTGAATAAGTAACTCTTCCCCTTGCTAACATTACCTGCTCCTTGCTGGGTATTTAAATAAAGGCTAGTCCAAACATTTTCTCTGATTCTATCCCCCAGGTTATTACAGGTTTTTTTGCCTCACTACTAGGGGAGATGAAGCAGTATCTAATACCCTGGAAAGAGCTGTATCTTTTTGGGGGTCCTACTGAGTTCTCCCAGAAGGGTCAGACAGCTACTCTCTTGCTTTCTTTGTCTTCAGAAGTTAATAAGGTTTGGACAAGGAAACATTTTTTTTAAGACTTGGAAAATAATTTCTTTCTTGGTGGTTGTATTTCCTTGTTTCCAGACGTTACCAAGGTGACTCAATTGACACATAAATCTTTCCTAATGAGATAAACACAGAGTAATTGTTCTAGGAGCATCTTTCTTTTCCTCAGTATCCATGTAAGTGTCAGGTCAATCTCGGCGGTACTAGACACGTCTTTTTTGATTCTGATCAATTAGAACGCTTCCTTCAGGAAAGACAACAGTTAGCTGAGCCCTGACTTGTGACAGCTGAACTTAGTTACAACATCATCTGAGCACTTGTTGTTCGTTTTACCTGAACTGTAATTCTTTTCCTAGCATTTTTTTTTTTTTTGTCAAACCCCTTCCCCCTTATTTGGCCTAAGTGTATGATATGACATTTTTTTTTCCTTTTTCTTTATTGCAATCACATCTATTTTGGTATAAGTCAAGGTTTCTTGATTTGTTTGCATTTGTGTACACTCTATAAAAAGAAATTAAATACAGGCTGGTCAGTGAAGCTCATGCCCCACTGCATATTTCCCTGGTTTTTTGACTGGGGGTAGGCTGTAATCTGTGTTTTCAGAAGTTGGCTCCAGTGGTGAATTCAACGGTAGATAAAGCTTGGAGGTCAGCTTCTAGAACAGAACTGGGGGGAGGTTGAGGGTTTCAGTAATCCTAGAAGTCACAGTGAAAAGGAGAGGTGCAATCTGCTGCTCTCCAACAAATTTGCCTGTTTTATGGTTGTGATCATATTAAGGTGGATTTTTAAAGAGCTGCATGTGTAAAAATGAGCACATGTGCACGCAAGCAGCACACATTCATGTAAGTGCTGTTTTATAAACCTCAAACATACACGGCAAGTAATGACGCACAGATACATTTGTTCATATGAAAAAGGGGCGGGCCAGGGTAGGGACCAACATTTATGCGTTCAAGGTGCTATTTTAAAACCTGCGAATGCGCTGAGCGTACGGCTGTTACCTGCATATTTAATTTATACCTGCTAATTATTAGAGATGTGAATCGTGTCCTCGATCGTCTTAACGATCGATTTCGGCTGGGAGGGGGAGGAAATCGTATTGTTGCCGTTTGGGTGTGTAAAGTATCGTGAAAATCGTTAAAATCGTGAGCCGGCACACTAAAACCCCCTAAAACCCACCCCCGACCCTTTAAATTAAATCCCCCACCCTCCCGAACCCCCCCCCCAAATGCCTTAAATTACCTGGGGGTCCGTAGCCTTAAATTACCTCCGTAG
Source organism: Rhinatrema bivittatum (assembly GCF_901001135.1). NCBI lineage: Eukaryota > Metazoa > Chordata > Amphibia > Gymnophiona > Rhinatrematidae > Rhinatrema > Rhinatrema bivittatum. Next base: position 298,812,570 of record NC_042619.1, read on the forward strand.
CGGCGGTCCGTAGCTAAATCGGGGGAAGGGGGAGAGCAGGAAAAGCGGCACACTAAATCGTGTAGTCTTCAGCCGGCGCCATTTTGCAAAATGGCCGCCGCAAAATGGCGGCGGCCATAGACCAAAATGATTCGACACAGGAGGTCGTTCCGGACCCCCGCTGGACTTTTGGCAAGTCTTGTGGGGGTCAGGAGGCCCCCCCAAGCTGGCCAAAAGTTCCTGGGGGTCCAGCGGGGGTCCGGGAGCGATTTCCTGCCGCGAATCGTTTTCCGTACGGAAAATGGCGCCGGCAGGAGATCGACTGCAGGAGGTCGTTCAGCGAGAGTTCCGCTGAACGACCTCCTGCAGTCGATCTCCTGCCGGCGCCATTTTCCGTACGGAAAACGATTCGCGGCAGGAAATCGCTCCCGGACCCCCGCTGGACCCCCAGGAACTTTTGGCCAGCTTGGGGGGGCCTCCTGACCCCCACAAGACTTGCCAAAAGTCCAGCGGGGGTCCGGAACGACCTCCTGCGTCGAATCGTTTTGGTCTATGGCCGCCGCCATTTTGCTGCGGCCATTTTGCAAAATGGCGCCGGCTGAAGACTACACGATTCAGTGTGCCGCTTTTCCTGCTCTCCCCCTTCCCCCGATTTAGCTACGGACCGCCGCTACGGAGGTAATTTAAGGCTACGGACCCCCAGGTAATTTAAGGCATTTGGGGGGGGGGGGGGTTCGGGAGGGTGGGGGATTTAATTTAAAGGGTCGGGGTGGGTTTTAGGGGGTTTTAGTGTGCCGTGTTTTAGTGTGCCGCTGGACCCCCAGGTAATTTAAGGCATTTGTGGGGGGGTTCGGGAGGGTGGGGGATTTAATTTAAAGGGTTGGGGGTGGGTTTTAGGGTGTTTTAGTGTGCCGGTTTTCCTGCCCTCCCCCTTCCCCCGATTTACGATTTTTTGACGATAAATCGGGGGAATTGGTATTGTATCGTGGCCCTAACGATTTTTGACAATTTAAAATATATCGGAAGATATTTTAAATCGTCAAAAAACGATTCACATCCCTACTAATTATCAGGTGTAAGTCAGATAGAATTCTTTATAGGCAAATACTGACTGGGTGAGGGGTCTGGGTAAGCTGGGGGGAATTCAGGCTGAAGAACCAGGAGGGTCTTGATGACCTAGAGACAGACTGGGCAAACTGGCAGACTAATTGGTTTAACTGGTAATTTCCTTCATGCACATGTTATAAAATTTGATAATTTACACATTTAAAAGCCAACAAGTGCTAAGGAAAATACGTGTTACATTTCCTTGTGTAAATTATTAAAATTAGGAGCACAAATACACATGAATAGCAGATATTCGCCCCTTATCTGGATAATTTTTTACCTGTCCTGCTAAGTGGCAACTTTGCTGCCATTTAACCGAATAAGTCTTAAAAAGCATTACAGAGTTAGATAAGTAAAACAGACAGATAACTCTTCAGTTATCTATCTAATTTATGTACCTATGTAGTGATTTTCTTTTATTTATCCGGCTATCTTACATAGCCGGATAAGTCTTAAACAGCTCTACTTAGCTGGATAAGTCATCACAGCACTACTTAGCCAGATATTTGTCACTACTTAGCCAGATAAGTCTAAACATATGCAGCTGTATTTAAAATACATGTTGCATATGTTTTGATATGCAAACATGTTATTGGGTAGACTTACATGCATATAATATAGTGTGCATTTATTTGTGCACACAATACAATAAAATAAAATCCCTGCAAGTTCCCTGAAAATAATACACAGCGTAATTATGCCAACAATCACAACCATGCTCAACCACTTCCTATCAGAAAGATTGATCCCTGATAAGGCAAAACAAGCTGTGATTAAACCCATCCTTGAAAATAACCCCAGCAGAAGTGATGATTGGGACAACTATCGGTCAATATCAAACCTGCTTTTCATCGCTAAAATCCTAGAAAAAGCAGTATTATCACAACTAGAAAGCTATCTAGAAGACAATAATATTCTATACCCTAACCAATTCGGCTTCAGAAAAGATAGCTCTACAGAAACCCTTCTCATTTTACTAACTGACTGTACTTCAGGGGTTTGATAATGATGAATCCTATATCCTGGTACTTATTGACCTAACAGCAGCCTTGAATACCATAGACTACACCCTGCTATGCCACCAGCTGAGAAACATTTGAATAGATGGAGCTGTAATCAAATGGTTCTCATCCTTCCTAGCAAACATATCATTCCAATTCAAACTGGACAATCACATATATGACACCTACCCAGTCAATACTGGTGCCTGGGATCAGCACTCGGGGCTACCCTGTTTAACATATACATGCTGCCACTATGCGCATTACTAGCGGAACAAGGTATCAGATCTTCCTCTATGCAGATGACATACAATTCTACATCCCATTCGACAAATCATTTGAAAAAACTACCTCAACAATGTCAACATACATGAAGGCAAAAGACTAACTCAGCCGAAATTAACATTAAACCCCCCAAAAACTGAAATCATATGGTTGAGGAGAAATTCCACAATAATCAAACCATCAATCCTAGACCTAGGAAACTTTAACATTACTCCCTCAGATCGGGTATGAGACCTAGGAATACAGATTGGTGAAAATTTGCATATAAGTAAACTAATTAAAACAGGATACTCCAAGCTTCAAATATTACATCGACTGAAACCTTTACTAACAATACAGGACTTCTGCACTGTTCTACAAACACTAATATTTTTCCAACATAGATTACTGCAACTCCCTGTTACTAGACCTACCCGCTGGACTCAAAAAACCTTTTCAACTACTACAAAACACCTCAGCCAGACTGCTACTAGGAACAAGGAAATTTGACCACATCATCCCCTCGCTGATAGCACTGCATTGGCTTCCTGTACAATACAGAATTCACTATATTGTATTGACTAATTTTTACTATCATCAACATTAACCCTTGCCTATTAGGAGTGACTCTTCAACCCTACACACCACAGAGAGTTCTAAGATCGCAAGCCAAGGGACTTCTAAAAATGCCCACAACATGGAGCATACACTTAACACAAATAAGAAACTGCATGTTTTCTATAGTGGGCCCCAATTTATGGAACTCTCTCCCAGAGCCACTACGACTGATAACAGATAGAAAGAGTTTCAAATGGGAACTGAAAACATAGCTCTTTAGAAAAGCCTATAATCTAACATAAAAGCCAACAAACAGACAACATCACTATCAGATCTTTAAACAATATTAGTACATTGAGCAAAAAGAATTTAACAATATAAAGTGTAAAAGTCTACAGCATGAGTATGGCACATAGGACAATGAAATGAAATAGCACCATAATTAACGCATACTTGATGATGTTGTGTTGACCTAGAATAAGTATTTAAAATTATAAGAAACTAGATAATGAATGAAACTAGATAATGCATGAATAAGACCGTGACTGTGTATTAGCTGTTTGATTTAACACAGAATATGAATGTTAACCTAAAATGGGAATATTGGCCCAGAAGCTAAAGGATGACTTTGTAAATCACAATGTGGCAGTGGAAAGGCTGCGTCCCCCCCCCCCCCTCCCGGCTACACCCTTACCCATTTATTGCATACTCACACAATTCTTTCCGATAATAGTTTAATGGTGGTTAATAATGGCCGCAGCCCATCAATATAAATAACCATCAATAAATAACTATAGCAAGAACATTAACATAACTTTTAAAACAGCATAACAATTAATAACTACTTTAACGTGACCAGCGAACAACCCCCCGCTTGTAAGTGCCAAGCATGAAAATCCGCTGAGGCACACACACATCCCCGGCCGTAGAAGCCGGGGAGCTGTCACTGACACCTGGCCGTTAAAGCCATAGCGTCGTTGCTGGTAACTCTACCGTGGAAGTCGGGTCGTTTGGTCTAAGCGCCTCAGCCTTCCCCTCTTCCTCCCTCTTGGCCATTGAAGCGTCGAGGGATTTGTGCCGGATTTGTTAGGCCTAGTCCGATCCGCCTGGTCGATCCTCCTAAATGCGGGGGGGGGGGGGGGGGGGGCGGTAGCGAATCCGTTTACCGGGGACCCCCCAACTGTCATGCGGGCTGCGGCCATTAGGTTTAATGGAGCAATACTGCCTGTATGCCATCCTGCAGATTGGAGTTAAAGATATCCCAGCCAATGTCGGATAGATGCACCCCATTTGGTCAGAATAGACCAGGGCTCTCGTCCATAAATTCAGGGGCAATACAAAATCCATTGATAGAGTGCATGAAACTTCCCATCCATCTATTAATTTTCTTTCTGACCCCCTCCATATCCTGCGGGGGGCGATGCAAGACCAGCCTATCACATACTGCGGGAACATATTGCGTAAAGTCAATAAATCTTTCTGGATTTTTTGCTTGAGAGCCACACTCTTGGTAAGGGGCATGTTGTTACCCCCAAATGGATGATGAGGGTCCAAGGGGGGTGGCGGGGGTTATGTTTGCTCAGTTCCAAAGCAGTGGGTAGTAACTGGTCCCACATCATCCCTGTAATCCCTTTCCAAATCAAGGTCACTCACTGCGCTGCCATAGCTAGTTGCTCCCCCGAAAGCCACAGACGGGCCCTCTTTTGCACCCAACGTACATAAGAGTGCCCCATGATCCACGCGAAGGACATCCTCAGCCCCCCGATCTGTGTGCAAAGTAAAGGCGACAAACATGAAACATACGAGAACTGCACAAGGGCAGAAGGTGGCTACAAACCACTGGCAAAATATTATGGCGGCCTTATGTACCGCCTGAACCTTCCCGAACACCATATGCTGATCGCCCTAACCTCACTATCCTGTAGACCTAAGCTTGCTGCCGTTGTCGCTGTCTCTATACGGAAGGAATGCGATGAATAGCCAGAAATACCTATGCCGAGAGTTTGCAAAGCTTTCTGCAAGACACGGCAGAACTGGTATCTTCTTAACAGGACCCCATTCGAGTGTACCAAAAAGCTCCCATGAAGCGCACAGGGCAGGTGGCCTCCCCCGCCCATTCGTAAAGAATGACATTTGTTCCTGCACCCAGTTAGTCAGTTTTAGCCTTGTGCATACGCAGGGTGAGTTTCCCAACCTCTAATTTCACATCTGCCTATTGCAAGCACGCTTCTGAAGGCCCATTCTTAAAATTGGGCCGTTAGCTCGCTCACGCGCATAGCCACATAAAAGCTAGGGAGAATGCGCATTGAAATAGAGCTGATTCAGTGAGATCAAAACAAAGGGCCCCCAGGCAACCAAAAATGCTTCAGAGGATATCTATAGTAACGGGCTTTCTTGCATCTTTTGTCTTGGTGCTTTCGCCGGCCCATCCCGACATAGCCCTCTTTATCGGGAACCGCACAGAACAGCTGGGGTACCCCTGCAACCTAGAAAAGAAGGAAATTCCCACTAGGCGATTCGCCACTGCCACTCTGGACTTTCCTTGGCTCTTGCAGTGCAGAATATATTCCAACAACAATGCCATTGGGATTGGCCCATTGGCGCCCCTAAGATCTTCCTTCCCTAAAAAGCTCTGGAATTCCGGCAGCATGTGGCTGTAGTTCCTCAACGTGCTTCCTGACAAAGATCTCAAAATCAGGTCCCAAACTTCTGGGGGCCAAGTTGCCATACCACCCTGAGAAGGGGGGGTGGTAAACGGTCTGCCGTCGGGGCGAGGCTTCGGAAGGCTGTAAACTATGAACGGGAGAGAGAGTCAGTGATGTTATTCTGCATACCTGGAATATGGGCCGCCGGCACGTGATATTAAAGAGCAAGCAAATGAGTACTAAATGCCTGATGAGAGCATTGTGCGTGCAGACATCGCATTAATAACTAGAATGGCGGCCATGATGTCAGACCTAAACACAATGTGGGACCCACCAAGCGACCTTCCCCAAATATGCAGGGCTACTACAATAGGGAATAATTCAAGGGAGGTTAAGTCCTTGATGACCTTGTGCTGTTGCCAAAGAGGCGGCCAACTCTCAGCGCACCAGGCCCCTTGAAAATAAATTCCAAAGCCAACGCCCCCCGAAGCATCCGTGAATAACTCTAGCTCGCTATTCTGCCTGGGTGGATCCCGTCAAAACAAAACGCCATTGAAATCCCTCAGGAAAGTTTTCCACACCAATAAATCCTGTTTTATTGCGCTGGTAATCCAGATTCGGTGGTGCTTCTTGCAAACCCCCGCTGCGGCTAATGAAAAGGCAGCGCAGGAACGCCCGTCCCATAGGAATTACTCTGGAAGCAAGGTTAGCAACCCAATCCTGGATTGAAAACTGTCTCAAGGTGGTCTTCCTAACGCTGCGCCTTTCTGAAATGGACTCGCGCAGCTTGCACACTTTGTCATTAGGTAGTCTGGACAACTGCGCAGCTGCATCTAGCTCAATCCCCAGGAATGTAATTTGCCTCGCTGCTAATGGGGTGCCAAATTGTCTGGCAACCGAATGAACTGACAATTCGAACAAAGCACAGGATATGGAGCAACCCATCGGTATGCCGTGGTCAAAATAGAAGTGGCCTTTAAAATGGAAACCCAGTAAATAGAAGAATTCTGGGTGCACCGGCAGAAGGCGAAATGCCGACTCTATAAGCACCTTAGCCATGTGCACGCCGGGTCCCGCAGTCTTGATCATTCAAACAGCAGAGTTGAACGAAGAGTATGACACCGAGCATACATGAGGGTCAATTTGATCATTCATCAAATTGCCAGGAGGAAAGGAGAGGTTCTGAATGAGTCTATATTGAACCGACTCTTTTTTAGGAACCATACTCAGGGGGGATAAGACTAAATTCCTGAAGGGCGGGTGAGGTAAAAAAGGGGCCCGCCATCCTGCTAATCGCCAATTCAGATTGAACTTTCTTCTCAGCTTCCTCCTCATGTAAAGATAGAGACTGAGCATTGCGAGGTGGGGGATCCGGGGTTAGAGGGGCAATAATTTGACTCGGGATCCTAAAACCATAAGTGAAACCGTTACTAATCTGCCTAGCCCTTTCTGGAAAGGGGTATCGGATAAGCCAAGCCAGGGGTGCATCGCTTCAACGTTGGAGCTCGTGAAGTCAGCCTGGCGTCCCCCCAGCGGCTCCTGCAGCTGCCTACGAACTCTGGCACCGCGGCATTGTGTGGCCGGGTGGGAACCAAAACCGCAGGACGAGCAAGTGTGTTTAAACTAGCAATTAGTCCACGTGCAGAGGCCAGCGTTGAACAGCCTGCACGTGTCACATCTTCCTGAGCTTTGAAAGGCTCCTGCTCTGGTACGCCCGGAGAATGAGACCGATCTATCCACCCATGAGGGCTTCCGGATTGCCATCTCGTCCAACCATAGGTCTATTAATCTATGTTTCCAAGAGATGGAAGGATTATGGGACAAGGTTTTTCGAAAGCGAACATCATAGTTCAGCCGGGCCCATCTCCCCCGTCTCTGGGCTGTCATAATGGTGTCGAGGTACCTGGTCAGGAAAAGGGACTACTCAGGCTTATGCTCCACAATTACACTCCTGAAAATGTGGAATGCTTAACCCAGTTATGAATGTGCCTGACGACTTTGGCCCGTCTTTTACTTCGTCCGTTCCCTCTTTTTCAGGTTCGGCTTCCACATCCAGAAGCAGTAAAGAAAATATATAAAAAATTCACGCTTCCAAATCTTCTCCTTAATTGCGGTGAAACGCTGTGAGACAGAGATGTGACCCCGCATAAAACCTCCTCTGACACCCTGGTGGGCCGAAGGTTGGGGGACTGCAGCTGACGCACCCGGGGCCGTGGGAGCTTCCCTATGTGCTGATGTTGCCGATGCTGCCAACGCCTCAGCATAGCAAGGTCCAACGGAATCCTAGCTTGGAACAACAGCGCACCTTTTCTTTCCCGCTACAGCCGAAGGCTGATGTGTTTTAGTGCTTCTATTGCGTGGCGCTGTTGATGTTCCTCGCCGAGATGGGTTAATCAGAAACAATTTTTTTTTTTTTTTATAATGATGACCCGGTTGTTACCAGTGCCACAAGTACAGTCTACATGGCCGACGCCATGTGCTGCCCCCCCCCCCCAACATGGCCGCCAACATGTGTTGCCCCCCCCAACATGAGCTGTCACCGACATGGCCGTCCACATGTGCTGCACTCAAACTGGCCTCCCAACCACCTGGCCAGCTGGCTGCATCATAATTGTACTCCCACGTCAGCATGTCTGCCAACATGAGCAGGCCCCAAAATGGCCGCCAACATGTGCTGCCACTCAACCTGGCCTCCAACCACCTGCAAACAAACAAAATGAGACAACCTTATACCGTGGAAAGATTTATTATATTTCACAAAGCCCGACTCCGGCCGAGTTTCGCCAATTTAGGCTGCATCAGGGGCTACAAATAAAATTAACATTTTTTATTTTAAACATTGATATGGATGTGATGTCTTTTTATTAATAACATTTGGAACAATTCAATACATTCCTTTGTCAGATGGCCCGTATGGCAATATTGGAATCTCTTTGATGACTTTAATTATTAGAAATTAATTAGAGTGGTAGTTTTAGTATATATGATTTAATTTTAGTAGATATTAGTATAAAATAGTGCCTAAGAGAATATTAGAGGGACGTTTCTTGCTCTATATTAATCGTTTTTTATTATTTATGTTGAGTCAGAATCGATCTAATAAAGTTAGTTAGAATTGATGAGGGTTTGACGTCAGATTTGTTTTCCCGCGTTTTTTTTGAAAATGAACGCTAAAAACAGAGACAGATTTTTCCTTATATAAAATGGGAGTATGAAGTTTTTATATGTTAGAGATTAAGAATATATATTTTTTTAAATATTTTTCTTAATGTTACAAAATTTTTTCTTAGTGTTACAATTGATTAAGCTATTTGGTGGTTGTTAAAAGATTTTAGCATTATAATGTTTTTAATTTTAGATCTAGAAGCATCAATGTACCATTTGATTTGTATTAACATGATTTTGAGAGTGACACGTTGATAAATTGAGAAGTGGTGATAATTATAGGAAACAATCTTTGGAAGTGTCTTTTTGCTATTTATCAATATTGCCTTGAATTTTAAAGGGTTTTCTGACAGAAGGTCACATATATGTATAATGGATTTTTATGAAGAAGGGAATTTAAAAAAAATTTTTGAGGTTTATATTTATAATGATTCTTTGATTATAGTTTTTAACTGATAAGAATATTAGATATCTGTTATAATGAATTTTATAACTTCCGATTTTAGAATAAATTAGGATTTACTCCTATAGTTCTATTTGAACATTTTTTAAGATAGATATGATGTTTCTTTATTGTTAATGTTCAAAAGGATATAGACAGTTTTTTAATTATCAATGTTTAAAATAAAAATTATTTGTAGCCCCTGATGCAGCCTAAATTGGCGAAACTCGGCCGGAGTCGGGCTTTGTGAAATATAATAAATCTTTCCACGGTATAAGGTTGTCTCATTTTGTTTGTTTGCCTTGGCTACGTGGGACCGCCTTCCGATTTGTTTTATTGGACCTCCAACCACCTGGCCAGCTGGCTGCAACATAATTGCCACTGGCCCTTGGACAAACATGACAAAACACCAAACAGGATGGGCCGCTGGCCCTAGAAATTGAGATATTAAACATTAAAAGGTCGATGGCCCTTAAAACACACATGATTAAATGCAGGGCCGCTGACCCTTTAAAATTGATAAATTAGGCATTCAAGGCCGCTGGCCCTCGGTAAAACACTAAATGGCCACTGGTCCCTTAAAATTGAGATATTAGGCATAGAACATTAAAGCCCACTGGAGATATTGAACATTAAAAGGCCATTGTCCCTTAAAACACACATGATTAAATGTAGGGCCGCTGACCCTTTAAAATTGATAAATTAAGAATTCAAGGCCACTGGCCCTCGGTATAAACATCAAATGGCCGCTGGCCCCTTAAAATTGAGATATTTGGCATAGCACATTAAAAGGCCACTGGAGATATTAAACATTACAGGCCGCTGGCCCTTAAAACCCACATGATGAAATGCAGGGCCGCTGACCCTTTAAAATTGAGCTCTTAAGCATTCAAGGCCACTGGCCCTCAGTATACACATGAAATGGCCGCTGGCCCCTTAAAATTGAGATATTAGGCATAGCACATTAAAAGGCCACTGGAGATATTAAACATTATAGGCCGCTGGCCCTTAAAACACACATGATGAAATGCAGGGCCGCTGACCCTTTAAAATTAAGCTCTTAAGCATTCAAGGCCACTGGCCCTAGGTGGAGAACATTACAATAAAGGCTACTTGCCCCTTTTAGATTGCGATACTGAAAGCATAAAGTATTAAAGACAACGGTATATAAAACACCTAAGTTAAAAAAAAAATGTGTATGTGCATCCATATAGCTGTGTATATGGGTGAGCTCGCACATGTTTTAAAGTTATCCTTCATGTGTCTGTCAACTGCTAATCGGTAAAAAAGGATTGGTGGGCTACGGATGTTTCTCCCTGCATATGAGCAGTGGACCAGCTGGTGCCAATAAGTAAGGAGATAGAAGTCTGACAGAGCAGAAACTAAGAGAGTAAACACAATTTCCATTTGTAAGAGATGAGCAGATATCAAGTGGATATCATAGTGCAATGACATTACAGCTGGTGGGAAGCTTTTGTGCACTGCAGGTTCAAGGAGCATGCTATCAGGTCATTCAGCAATAGATGGCTGTGTGATGGATCAAAGTATTAGATTACAAAGCATGTAGTTGATGGCACTTTAGCCAGTTGATAATTTGTTGTGAGAGATCAAGGATTTCACAGAAGGCATGAAGGAGCAATTATTTTTGGATCACTTGCAGCAGAGAATTTTATGGGATGGCTAAAGGGATTAGGCACATGAAGAACATTTTTGGTGTCTGTGATATCGAAGAAAGATTCCAAGCATAAGTGCATTGAAAATTCAGCTTTCCAAAATAATTGATTGCATTATGTGTTCTCAAAAGTGTGTTGTTGATGAAGTACCTGTATGTCCCTGTTCTCAGCTATTAGCAGGAAAATGACTGCACAAATAGAGTTTATGACAGCTGCTAGGGTGACTTGGAATACATTTGTGGACTGAGATCTGACAGATGTAGGTAGCTCAGTGACTTGGCACTTGGATGCAGAGCCTCTCACTTCTGTTGCATGCCCGGCCCGCACATGGGCCTGCTCACCTCGCTAGCTCCTCTGCAGGTCACGGGTCAGCCTCCCCAATGGCAGCTGCGAGCTTCTCCAGGCCTCGGTGTCCTGCGGTGGCGGTCGCTGGGCCTTCCACTGCATACCAGGCCTCATGCTGGAGTTCGGCGTCCTCAGTGGCGTTGGCCACGCCCCTACGCATGTCTGCGCAGATCGCCCATCCTTTTGTAGGGCCAGGGGCGGGTCCTAGCTCCGTGGCGCGCCTTGATTGAACGTACGATATAAGGAAGTTCCTGCCTGCATTTCCTTGCCTAGGAAATCGGGTCGGCACTGTAAGTTTACTAGTTTGCCTCCTAGTGTATTAGTTTGCCTCCTAGTGTACTAGTTTGCCGCGTTCACAGTCTTGTTCCAGTCTTGTTCCATCCTTGTTCCAGCCTCCTACTGTTCCAGCCTTGTCCAGCGTCCTTCTGTTCCAGCATCTGTCCGTCCTGTCTCCCCAGGTAGTACCCTCGGACTGTCTCTCTGGTACTGACCATGACCTGCTCCTTGACCATTCTGTTTGCTGCCTGGATCCTGACCTCTGCCTGCCTTGTGACCTCACTGAATTGGCCTTTCTTGCACTACAGCCTAGTGACCAACTGCGCTCCCTTGCTGCTCGTGGGCACGCCTCTCTACTACCTCTCCAGAAGACCCTGTGAGGCCCACCTAAGTCCAAGTGGCCCTGGTCCCTATGGGCTCCACCCGGGGGGACCGCGGGCTTCCAGTGGTGAAGCTCATCCTAGCCTCTGTCTCCTCCTGTGCCTCGCCCCCAGGGGTAGGTGCTTCCTGGTCCCTACCAGGGAGCCGTTCTCCACTGCTCTAGGACAAGGGTCCACCTCCAAGCAGAACAGGTTGCCAAGGCCATGGACTCGGAGGAGTCTCCCTCTTCCAAGGCCCTACCAGGTTTGGCTGCCACAGTCCAAGAACATCGCAGGGCTTTGGAATCGCTAGCCTCTTCAGTGGAAGAGCTTCGTTCCCAGCTGCAAGTTACAGCTCTAGCTAATCTCATGGGCCTATCGGCCTCTATGCTACCCAAACCATCGTTGGCACTCCCTGCACCTCCTCGATACAACGGGGACCCACGCTCCTGTCGTGGCTTCCTCAATCAGTGCTTCATGCAATTTGCACTGCAACCCTCCTTGTTTTTGAAAGAAACCACTAAAGTGACCTTCATCCTTTCCTGCCTAGAAGGGAAGGTTCTTGCATGGGCCTCTCCATTATGGGAACGCTCTGATCCCATGCTTTCCAAGCTTTCCTAGTTTGTTTCTCTCTTTAAGCAGACCTTTGGAGACCCAGGCTGCCAAGCTGTAGCCAGCCATAATCTACTTCACCTCCGTCAAGGGTCACATATCCTCTCTGAGTATATGATGGAATTCAGGACCCTGGCTACTGAGCTCGGGTGGCAAGAAGAATGTCTGCAAGCCATCTTCTCTAGAGGACCTGATTTCCCTCACCGGGAAGATCGACCATCGACTCCGGCAAAGGTGCCTAGAAGTTAAGGCTTCCCGCTCTCCTACACCATTTTGAGACGCGATCACTTTGCGTCTCAAAATGGCGCCGATTGCCTTTGCCCTCACTATGTGTGACATAGTGAGGGAAAAGGCGATCGGCGCCATTTTGAGTATTGGCATCGGACGGCCGGCGTGCAGGAGGTCGCTCCCGGACCCCCGCTGGACTTTTGGCAAGTCTTGTGGGGGTCAGGTGGCCCCCCCAAGCTGGCCAAAAGTCCCTGTGGGTCCAACGGGGGTCCGGGAGTGACCTCCTGCATGCCGGCCGGCCGATGCCAGGACTCAAAATGGCGCCAATAGCCTTTGCCCATACTATGTCACAGGGGCTACCAGTGCCATTGGTCAGCCCCTGTCACTTGGTAGGAGCACAAGATGGCACCAGTGACCATGTGACAGGGGCTGACCAATGGCACCGGTAGCCCCTGTGACACAGGCTATCGGCACCGTGATGAAACCAGCAAACGAGGGTGTGAGAATGCAGGGTTGGCTTCTGGATTCCCCTCTGGACCACCAGGGAGTTTTGGTAAGTCTTGGGGGGGTCAGGAGGGTGGGGGGTTTAAATTTTTATTTAGGAGGCCGAATAAAACAGAAATCTGTTAAATACGTGGGGAGTCGTGATGCGTTTCGCCTCCCCACATATTTAACAGATAGGACAAATTAAGTTGCGGATTACAAATACGTGGAAAACGGATGCACACCTCTAGTGGACGGTAGTCTACTCCTATCACTATAGTCTTCCCCGACATACAGTCTAACTTCAGTTAGTCAGCCAGAGTGACTCACTGCTCTCTTGATTAACAAATGTTGGTACCTATTCAAACCCAATTACACTACCTCAACACCTTTCTAAAGTGAGTAACTGAGCTGAACTATTCAACCTTTTCTTAGGTATACACTGCTCCTAGCTTATTTCTAGCTTCTGGCTACTTTTTTTTTTTTTTTGGGGGGGGGCGGGGGTTGTGGGTTTTTTTTTTTAATACAAACACTCAGTTTGTATTAACTACACTCAGTTCTTTTAAAGTCTGTATAACACTCAGTTCTGCAGACTTTAAAAAAAACCACAGTACCTACTGCTTACTAGCTACCTTATAGACTGACTATTTAAAAATACAAACAGTCTAACTTGTTTATTCACTGCCTTTCTGACTATTAAAAGCACAAACACACAAAAACACTAAATAATATTCCCAAATAGTTAACTTTGCCCCAATACTTTTAAAAAAGACAATGTCCCAAGCAAAAACTTACTGATTCCTTTCAGCCACCAGCAAGGTGACCCTCTCCTCTCAGTGTTGCCACTGGAATGCCAACATGATCTCGATGGGATTCAAGGTCTTTGGAAAAGATCAGGATGTCATCAAGATATGCAACTATGAATGAGTACAAGAGGTCTCAGAGGATTTTGTTCATAAGGCGTTGAAAGACTGCTGGGGCATTGCGTAGCCCAAAGGGCATCATGGTATATTCATAGTTACCATCCCTCGTATTTAATGCAGTTTTCCAGATATCTTCAGGTTGGATGCGTACCAGATTCTATGCACCCCTCAGATCCAACTTGGTGATGATCCGTGCCCGCATCACCTCCATTCAAGGAGAACATCTTCCAGGGCTCATCACCCATCGAACAGTGGCTGTCTGTATTACCATGGGCACTCTCCACGAGGAGGAGATGTCCTTCTATGTGTTAAAATGTTGCACACATCCAGTCATCCTGGGCCTGCCCTGGCTCCGAGTTCCAGTCCCGGGGGCTGGTCCGGAGGCTGCGGCCACGCCCCGGAACGCCACCGGGCCGAAACCACGCCCGCGCCACCGCCCCCGAAACGCCACGTCACGCGCGACATGCCCCCAAAACGCCGCGTCACTGCCGGCATGCCCCCCTGACTCGCCCCCCCGACACGCCCCTCCATGCAAGCCCCGGGATTTACGCGCGTCCCGGGGCTTGCTTTTCCATCTCCATGGACTCCCAAAGGAAATTATATCTGACCGAGGACCACAGTTTGCCGCCAGGTATTGGCGCTCTCTATGCAAAAAGTTTAACATTGCCTTGAATTTCACGTTGGCCTTTCACCCACAGGTCAATGGTCAAGCTGAAAGGACCAACCGGACCTTGAAAACATTCCTTTGTTCCTACGTGAATGACTAGCAGGACAACTGGTCTGATCTGTTACCCTTGGCTGAGCTGTTGCATAATACCCACGTTGCTTCTGCCACCGATGTATCTCTGTTCTCCGTGGTATTCGGATGACAGCCTCGGTTGCCAGTTCCAGTTCCTCTGACTATTCCTTCTCCAGCCGCACAATTCATGGCCCACACCATTCACCAGGTGTGGAATCAAGTCAAAGAACACCTTACCCAGTCCGCTGAGCGCTCTAAGCATACTTCTTATGTCCATAGATGCCCCGCTCCACTCTTCCATCCTGGTCAGAAGGTGTGGTTAAGCACCCGATGCATAAGGTTGAGACTCCCTTCTCATTGTTTGGCTCCCAAGTACATCGGCCCGTTTCCAGTGCTTTGAAGAGTGGGAGCAGTGTCTTATCAACTTCAGCTACCTCGTGCCATGGGCATCCACAACACATTCCATGTCTCCCTTTTGAAGCCTTTGGTCCTCTCCTGGCTCTCTTGTAGAGATCCTTCACCTCTGCGGATCTCCACCGAACCAGATTTGTCACTCCAGGTAAGAGAGGTCCTCGACGTCCATCGGCGTCGAGGCAGATGAGAATAGCTCTTAGCCTGGGAGGGTTATGGGGCCAAGGAGAACTCATGGTAACCATCCCACAACATTCTTGATAAAGAGCTCCTCAGGACTTTCCACAGGACCTATTCTGAAAAGCCACAGCCGCGTAGAGGGAGGCCTAGAAGGGGGGGGGGGGGGTACTGTTGCGCGCCCGTCCAAGCCTGGCCCACGCACGGGCCTGCTCTCCTCGCTAGCTCCTCTGCATGTCACAGGTCGGCCTCCCCAGCGGCAGCCATGAGCTCCTCCAGTCCTTGGCATCCCACAGCGGCGGTCGCCAGGCCTTCTACTGCATACCAGGCCTCACGCCGGAGTTCGGCGTCCTCAGTGGCCAGGGGTGGGTCCTAGCTCTGCAGCATGCCCTAATTGAATGTACGATATAAGAAAGTTCCTGCCTGCACTTCCTTGCCTTGGCAATCGGGTCGGCACTGTAAGTGTACTAGTTTGCCTCCGCATTCACAGTCTTGTTCCAGTGTCCTAGTGTTCCAGCGTCCTACTGTTCCAGCCTTGTCCAGAGTCCTTCTGTTCCAGCATCCTTCTGTTCCAGCGTCTGTCCGTCCTGTCTCCCCAGGTAGTACCCTCGGACTGTCTCTCTGGAATTGACCTCAGCATGCTCCTTGACCATTCTGTTTGCTGCCTGGATCCTGACCTCTGCCTGCCTTGTGACCTTGTCTGACCTCAGGAACCTGACCCCCCTTCGTTGACTACTCCTAGGACTGATCCTTGGATTCTGACCCCGGCTGCCATTGACCATGTCTCCTAATTCTGGCTTTGTCCCTTGCCTTGTCATCACCTACACTGTACTGGCCTTCCTTGCTTCTCCAGACCTAAGAACATAAGAACATAGGATTATGCCATACTGGGTCAGACCAAGGGTCCATCAAACCCAACATCCTGTTTCCAACAGTGGCCAATCCAGGCCATAAGAACCTGGCAAGTACCCAAAAGCTAAGTCTATTCCATGTTACCGTTGCTAATAATAGCGGTGGTTATTATTTAAGTCAACTTAATTAATTGCAGGTAATGGACTTCTCATCCAAGAACTTATCCAATCCTTTTTTAAACACAGCTATAATAACTGCACTAACCACATCCTCTGGCAACAAATTCCAGAGTTTAATTGTGCGTTGTGTGAAAAAGAACTTTCTCCGATTAGTTTTAAAAGTGCCACATGCTAACTTCATGGAGTGCCCCCTAGTCTTTCAATTATCCGAAAGAGTAAAAAACCGATTCACATCTACTGGTTCTAGACCTCTCATGATTTTAAACACCTCTATCATATCCCCCCTCAGCCGTCTCTTCTCCAAGCTGAAAAGTCCTAACCTCTTTAGTCTTTCCTCATAGGGGAGCTGCTCCATTCCCTTTATCATTTTGGTAGCCCTTCTCTGTACCTACTCCATCGCAATTATATCTTTTTTGAGATGCGGCGACCAGAATTCTACACAATATTCAAGGTGCGGTCTCACCATGCAGCGATACAGAGGCATTATGACATTTTCCGTTTTATTCACCATTTCCTTTCTAATAACTCCCAACATTCTGTTTGCTTTTTTGACTGCCGCAGCACACTGAACCGACGATTTCAATGTGTTATCCACTATGACGCTTAGATCTCTTTCTTGGGTAGTAGCACCTAATATGGAACCTAACATTGTGTAACTATAGCATGGGTTATTTTTCCCTATATGCATCAACTTGCACTTGTCCACATTAAATTTCATCTGCCATTTAGATGCCCAATTTTCCAGCCTCACAAGGTCTTCCTGCAATTTATCACAATCTGCTTGTGATTTAACTACTCTGAACAATTTTGTATCATCTGCAAATTTGATTACCTCACTCGTCGTATTTCTTTCCAGATCATTTATAAATATATTGAAAAGTAAAGGTCCCAGTACAGATCCCTGAGGCACTCCACTGCCCACTCCCTTCCACTGAGAAAATTGTCCATTTAATCCTACTCGCTGTTTCCTATCTTTTAGCCAGTTTGTAATCCACGAAAGGACATCACCACCTATCCCATGACTTTTTACTTTTCCTAGAAGCCTCTCATGAGGAACTTTGTCAAATGCCTTCTGAAAATCCAAGTACACTACATCTACTGGTTCACCTTTATCCACATGTTTATTAACTCCTTCAAAACAGTGAAGCAGATTTGTGAGGCAAGACTTGCTTTGGGTAAAGGCATGCTGACTTTGTTCCATTAAACCATGTCTTTCTATATGTTCTGTGATTTTGATGTTTAGAACACTTTCCACTATTTTTCCTGGCACTGAAGTCAGGCTAATCGGTCTGTAATTTCCCGGATCTCCCCTGGAGCCCTTTTTAAATATGGGGGTTACATTAGCTATCCTCCAGTCTTCAGGTACAATGGATGATTTTAATGATAGGTTACACATTTTTACTAATAGGTCTGAAATTTCATTTTTTAGTTCCTTCAGAATTCTGGGGTGTATACCATTCGATCCAGGTGATTTACTACTCTTAAGTTTGTCAATCAGGTCTACCACATCTTCTAGGTTCACCGTGATTTGGTTCAGTCCATCTGAATCATTACCCATGAAAACCTTCTCCAGTACGGGTACCTCCCCAACATCCTCTTCAGTAAACACCGAAGAAAAGAAATCATTTAATCTTTCCACGATGGCCTTATCTTCTCTAAGTGCCCCTTTAACCCCTCGATCATCTAACGGTCCAACTGATTCCCTCACAGGCTTTCTGCTTCAGATATATTTTAAAAAGTCTACAGCCTAGTGACCGACTGAGCTCCCTTGTTACTCGTGGGCACGCCTCTCTACTACCTCTGTGGGAGACCCTGCGAGGCCCACCTAAGTCCAAGCGGTCTGGGTCCCTACAGGCTCCACCCGGGGGGACCGCGGGCTTCCAGTGGTAAAGCTCATCCTAGCCTCTGTCTCCTCCTGTGCTCCACCCCTTGGGGGCAGATGCTTCCTGGTCCCTACCAGGGAGCCATTCGCCACTGCTCCAGGACAAGGGTCCACCTCTAAGCGTAACAACTTCTATATGTGTTATTGGCCTTAATGAAATCATTTACTGTATCACGGAGGGCACATTGCCCCCCCCCCCCTCCCCAAAGTCAAATAACAATTCATAGATTTGGATAGTAGTAATGCATGGGCCTACTGTTTAACGTCAGTTTAATTCTGACATGTCAGTTAATTAACAATTTCTGATCTCCAAAGATGGTTCAGTGGCCTACATGAAGTCAGCTGGTGGTCTTAGTCCAGTTAATAGTGAATAAGGATTACGTACATGAACACATAGCATAAAAATGTCTGAATGGAGGGCGTATAATCCAGTCAGAATACTGGTATAATATTTAAGTTTCTGAATGGTGAAGATTAATGAATTTATATGTTGCAATTTTGCACAGGTTGTTTTTGATTTCATTGAGGAAAATCAGTGCTTTGTCTCTAACAATGAAGTCATACTTTAGGGTTATAAAAAATGCGAGATTTGGAAATATTGAAAACTGGTATGTGTCTTCATAGAATAAGTCCAGCATAAGCCATGGAAGTTGAGGTCTCTCCTATACATTTCCTTACCAATATGACACAACTCTGTGCTACCAGGACCACTTCTAGAAATGAAAGGATAAATGAATTTACAAGCTAACTCAATCCATTGTTTTAGTGATGAGATTGCCATCAGCAAGAGTATTAGAGCCCAATGTGATTGTGTTTTTCTTTGTAATGTGGGTAGGTATTATCCCACTAGTGGAACTGAACTGAAAACACAAACTCTTTTCACAAAGACTATCAAGCAATTTTTCAAATAGTAATCCATGCTGACCCAAGCCACATTTGTCAACTTAAAGTATGTAGACAATAAAAAATAAAATGGTATCATGAAGGGGCATACAGAGGGAGACGGGGGTAGGCGCCCGGGCACCAAGCTTAAGGAAATGCAGCAAGGGTCTCATCTGGGCTGTAAGATCAGGGCAAACATGCCAAGTCTCGCACATCAGGAGGAGGTCTCATGCTTTGACCGTCTCCTCTCACACATTGAAACCGTGATGGCATGGTGAGGAGTGTTCACGGGGTCCCCATTCCCCATTGGTAGAAATGAAGAAAACTGTAGCGGTGCAGTGACGACATGTCTGCAGGGTTCCCATCCCTGCGGGCTGAAGAAAAGCACGGCAATGCAGAAGAGGGGCCGCTAGGCCAGAAGAGGTGAAAGGCTGAGGCAAGGCAGTGAAAGGGAGGGGGAGGGGGGAGTTCACTCCCTTCCCCTCCATTTCTCTTCCCATCTCCCTCACTTATTCATCTCCCCTTGCTTCTCTTCCTTCCTCTCCCCTTACTGTGAAGGCAAGTAACGTTGTTCGATTCATTCAGTTACAACAGTTACGTTCTATTGTTCGGACACCTTGTTATAATGTAACGCCTTAGCCGCACCTGTTCTGTTATAATGGAAACCGATCTGATTTGATATTTGTATCAAGAATGTCGGTATACAAAAATTCTAAATAAACAAATAAATAAAAGAATGGGGAGCTGAGCTGAGTAAGGGAAGGAAGGGGATGAGTGAGAGGGAATGGAGGAGGTGGAGTGGTGGAGGGAAAAGGAAGGGGAATGAGTGAGGGGGAAGGAAGGAGAGAGGATATGGGTGAGAGGAGGAAAGGAAAGGGAGGAGGAAGGGGGTGAGAGGAAGAGGAAGGAAAGGAAAGGGAAGATGAATGGGTGAGAGGGAAAGGGATGAGATGGGAGGGGATGAGTGAGGGGGAAGTAGGAAAAGAAATAGATTGGGTGAGTGAGAGGGAAGCATCAGGAGAAGCATTGGCCCATGTGGCCAGAAAAATGGAGCAGGAGCATCGGCCCACACCCTGAGAGGAAAGAGGAATAGCTGCATCAGCTGTGAGGGCTGATGGTGGAGGCTGCCGCAACTTGTTCTGGAGGGGAAGAAGAGTGTATCAGGTCCTATGCAATATCAGCGCATGGAAAACAGGCGCTCTCCTAATGCACACCGATGCACCTCTCCTGGGCGCCTGATTTAATATTCGGTAAAAAGGAAGCACTAGGGGAAATTGTGTACCCCTAGCACCTCCCTCGGCAGCGGACGCCCAGGACAGGTGGCTGTCAGTGTGGGTTAGGAAAATGGATGCTCTTTAACCGGGCGTCCGTTTCCCTAACCTGACCACTAGCGACTTTTTTTTTCTTACTCCTTTTTTCTGTTCCACTGACTTAATATCGCCACAATATTAAGTCAGAGGAACGGAAAAAAGGAACAGAAAAGCAGTATTTTCTACTTTTCTGTTAAATTTAGGGGCTCCTCAAGAATTAACGACTGCTCTGGGGCAAGCATTAATTATCGAGTGGAAAAATGTACACGTCGAGCGCACATTTTTTTTTTTTCCTCGGGGGTAATAGCTAATAGCCTCATCAACATGAATTTACATTTGATGAGCGCTATTAGCTATGCACTGATTAGGATGTGGTTTTTGGACGCGCTAATCCCCGTTTTGCATAAGGAGTTTTGGACTCGCATCCAAGCGTATGTTAAGCAGTGCGCTTGTCTGAGTGCACTATATTATGTGTGTGTGTGTGTGTGAGCATGTGAGAGAGTGCGAGCATGTATGTACGAGAGAATGAACGTGTGTATATATAAGAGAAAGAGGGCAAAGTTTGTGTGCCACCCCCCTCCCCAACTAATCCATATGTTTTTACTATTATGATTGATTTCTTAATAGTTTTGTTTGATGTTTTATGAGGCATGGTGATGTTTCTGTTGCATTGCTTGTTGTGGTTTCCAGTTCATTTTTGCCTGAACCTTTCTATTTATACTTTATGGCTTCTTTATTCTGTATTTGGTGAAGGTGTGTCTGTGTTCTGCATGTGTGATCGAGGTTGAAGTATTCCTTAGTGTGCAGTTTCTGTGTAGGGAACTGGAGCAGTCTGGTTGGTTCTGTTTTCAGTAGGAGCTGTATTGGCCTTCTAAGGTCTGGAATAATATTTCCATTGCTGCTTTTTCCTGGGTAGGGATTTTGCTGTTTGTACTGGGAGTTAGTGCTATTCTGTTATGACAGATTTGGCTTCTTCAGAAAATTCTATTCTTGGCAGGCTGTGATAGCTTTTATTGGATCTATGTGAAGCTGATATTCAGTGCCACTTAGCTGAATAAGTGGCAATTTATTGAAATTTCTAGTATTATATTATTTATGTTCCATGTACAATTTATTTTGTTATCTGGAGAGAGGTGGTGGAGAGTTAATTTTGAAAAACAAACAGGAGTACATTACTAAGTGAAACAAAGATAGCACTGAAAGTGTTATAGATAAGTATGCTGAAATCAAAGCTCAAAAAGTAGCATTTTAAATGTGAGCAATGCAGTGTCACCTATGGTTATAACTCATAGGGTTGGATGCCTGTTTGGTGGGGAGATGTGGCTTCCCTTTTAAATCTGAACTGCTAAGTTAAAAAGCTGCAACTGCAAGCTGCTGTTGCTGGAAAAGGATCAGTACTACAAGGCTGTGAACACCACATCAGCAGTGCACTGCAGTTATGCAACCAGGAGTGTGATTAATGCAATGAGATAAAGGCAGCAGGACGTTAGTACTACAGATGTTTTTCAATAAAATTCTGACAGCATTGAATCCTTAGAAGAGAGGCTGCTGGTGGGGCATGAAAGCATGTCTTCTGGGAGTTATGACTGTGTGGCTCAGTGGAGGTTCTGTTGACGTTTCTTTGCGGTTGTCATCTAGAGGTTTTGTACTGGGTTAAAAGAAGCCCCCAAAATAACTTTGTTGCTGGTGGCTTGTGCAGGCCTTGATATAAGCCTTAACAGATTAATAATATAGAGCAATAAACTGAGGTTTCCTTGTTTTTTGAAAAAAAAAAAAATATCACTGCTTCTGTTTTCAGTGATGCAGACATGAACTAAAAAAAAAAAAAAATCCATCTTGTCTGAGTACTGATTTATTGGTACAAACCTATTGTAGCATATCTAGTTCTGCCTAGTTGTGACCAGTCTAATAATTGAGCCCGTGTGCTCCCTCAGAGAGACTGGTGGGTCTCCTTTCTCACTTATTTCAAGGACATCCCTCTGCATTACCTATTCTCCAGTCTTTTCAAATTCCAGTCCTCTCTGCCGACCTCGGTGGCACCAGTAGCTGAGCAGGATTTTCTATGTTTCCTTACCAGCTGGAGGGTGGCAATTTTGTTTTGCATGTGCATCCCTACAGGGTGATCAACTAGGAGCTTCTGGGTTGAAGTCAGCCTTCACCCTAGTAGCGCAAGTGATCCCCTTTTCTCATCACTGTCACTGGATGCAGGGAAGCTTTTGCCCTATTAGCAGTTCATAAATGTCTGGCAGTTCATTGGGGAGGGGGTCTGTATTAGTGTAACTTTCTGTGACCTTAAGCATTAACTACAAAAAGGGTGGGGGGTGGGATCCCAGGGGAGGTGCATAAATGCATTGGCTCCCGGGTGCCATAGACACCTCAGTTTGCCACTGATATTGTGGTCAGTCAGCACTGTGTGCTATCACGCCCTGCCCCACCAATTTCACCTACAGCAACTGAGCATGGCCCTTCTCTTCTTTGCTTTTCCCCCTTAGATTCCGGATTGGTTTTAAGCATGTTTTCCAGTGGTGCCCGTTCATCCATGCCGGGGAATACGAGGGGCTGGAACTGAAGTCGACGCGCTACCTGCAGACCCAGAGCAGCATGTACAAAGTGAGCCGCATGGAGACCACCGTGTCATCTGTCCTGACGGCCAACGACGAAGACGGGGAAGACGGCCACGCCAAGATGAAGCGCCTCTCTCTAGACCTCACCTCCAACGGCTCCTCCCGTAGCGCCTCAAAAACCATGTCTGAAACCTCCAGCTTTTACTCCAACAATATCTCCTAAAGCTCTCCTCCTGCTTTTACTTGTTCCACTCACTTATATGGCGATCATTATGTTATTTATATAATGCCTTTATCCAAAGCACTGTACCCTTCATTTAGTGTGCTTAGATACAGCAGAATAGGGCAGGCCTTTTTTTTCTGAGCCTAATAATGGCTCTTTCCGAAGGGGAAATTTGTCAGGTTGAAATTTAACCATGATAGTGGGTTGTTTTTTTTCAAGAAGTGCCCTGAGATCTTTAATGTCTACAGAGCCTAATTTTCATGGTTTGTCCACAAGCTGGGGCCCCCTAAGCCACGTATTGTCCCCACTTCCTGGGATCTTGCTTCAGTACTGACTACTAAGTGTGAGGGGGAGGATGGGTGCTCTCTTCTGGGTCATCAGTGCCATTCCATGCAGCTTCCAGCATTTTTGTTAGGTCTCTCATTCAAGCACCGGGCAAGACTGAGGCTGCTCAGCTTTTGAGAGCTCACAGGTTCAGAGGCCGAGGCAATATAGTTGGATTGTATTGCATTGCCCTAATCAGTACACATTGCTCACTTGATTCTCAGACCCCCTTCTCTCATGGGGACTGTGAGGACTGACTGTAGTGCGCCCAGCTTGCTCTGGCCCAATGAGCAACGTACTCTATATGTATATAAAAATCAGTTTAGTTAGTGGGTTCTGCAGCATGCTCAAAAGAATTTTCCTGTTGGTACAGAAGGGAATAAATTGGTGGAAAGAGATTCCTATAAAATAAATAGGTCTAATGTACATTTTCAGCTTTCATTTCTAGCTAGATTGCATCCTGTACCCTATGCTCTGCATTGGCTTCTGGTGTCCATGGCCCCAATTTCTTTCCTGTGCTGGCTTTTATCTCCTCGCTTTTCCCGCTTTGCTTACCTCTAGAATTCTTTCCCCATGCAAGGTTGCCGCTGGCTTTCAGCTTCACGTTCTGCCTGCTGCACAGGGAGGCATTCCATAGTCTCTATGAAGCTCCCTTCATTTTTGCTGTAATCAATGAAGTCCATCGCAAGTTGGCAGGGCGAGGGGGCAGGATGCACAGAATGCTGCTGCTGTTCCTGCCAACAGTGCAACGTTTTCTCATTTAACTCCCGGGAGTAGCCATTGCGTGAAGGCCTGGCATAGAACCCTTGGTAAAATGTGTATGATCACATCAACTAGCAGTCTAGTTTTTCATATTGTGTCCAGTTCCTAATCGTCTACATTATTCACACTGCATTACAACCTACATAACATCTACCCCTCCTATACATACTACTAGTTGGAGCAAGATATGTATAGCACTATCATGCACTGCTGGGTAGTAGGTAAAAGATGGCTAATGAAACATGCACTAACTGAACACTCTGATTCCCGGGAATTTATTGCTCATGAAAGCATTTGTAGAAGTACAGAGTTCTGCAAAGAAACCAGCACTGCTAAAAGTGGAATTGTGTGCAAACTGAAGAGATATTGGCTCATCATTATTTATTTATTTGCTTTATATTCCACCTTTCATACATTTCAAAATGGATTGCATTCAGGTATTGTATGTATTTCCCTGTCCCCAGGAGGATCACAATCTAAATTTGTACCTGATTTTAAAGCTGCAGAAAAATTAGAAAGTTCCTGAATCCTGGGTTTACCTTGGCAAAATTAGCTTATTATAATAATAATACAGACGTGTGCCTTTGAGTAGGCCAGAATGAACTGCTTATGGTTCTGCTATGCCTATGCCCAGCCCTTGTAGCACACTCTCAGGACAGGACAGCCCCAGTCCAAGCTGATAAATGTCTCATGATGATATCACCCTTTCCACTGCTGGAGTGCCATCATCAACCAGCAACGTATCTCACACTGGCTTATATTTGTGTTTCCCAACCAGTGTATCAGGGCACACTGGTCTGCCTTCAGACCTGATCAGGCATGCCAGGGAACAGTCAGTACTGTCTGATGCCCAAATGCAGGCCAGCATTTGTGCACTGCTCTCAGCACCTCATAGCAACAAGAGACACACCAGTGGTGAATCTTAAACTTGTAGAAACTCATTTCTGATTACATATGTTACCATGCATGCCCCTTCTTCCCAGCTGCAGCATGAACCCTGGAGTGTGGTAGTTCCAGGTAGCAGGTATATCTCAGGGCACTTGCACACAGTCTTTCCAGTCTCCCTCTTAACCCCAGGTTGAGTAAGACAGGGAGAGCATGCACCGAGCCCTGGATGTGGGAGCAGCAGCAGTGAAGAATCTCTGGCACGTGGCAGCCAAAGTTAAGTGAGCTGGCTGCCAACCCCACACCCACTTCCTCCTCCTGGATTTGTATGTAGATGGAGCTGGTGCATGATGACAGGTTCGGATGTGTCTTTGGCCCCTCTCTCCCTTTGTTTTAAAATTTGGAAGAAGCTGGATGGATTTCAGTGCTTTCCTAGTTCTCCACTGCCTGATCTCTGGAGGCTGGTGTGCCACACGATATTTTTGATACAAAAAGAAAAAGACTTATCCACCAATAATCACAATAGTAATTTAAGGGACCATCATATAAACCCCATACTTTGATATCTTTTAGAGCCTTAATTTATGCCCTAAGGGCATGAATTAAAAAAATGGGGAAGTAGTGCACTTTTTTAATACTTAAAATGTTTTGCTAAAATGCTTTAAAAAATATTTAAAAAATTGGACCGATGATTAAAAGTGTATCCCTCTGATCTATCGATAGAGCCTGACATAAGGCTCTAAAAGATATCAAAGTATGGGGTTTATATGATGGTCCCTTAAATTACTATTGTGATTATTGGTGGATACGTCTTTTTTTGTATTGGTTATTACATCGTATTTGCCCTTTAAGGCTTTTTCTATATTATTACATGATATTTTGGCCATGAAAATGGTGGAAAACACTGGCATAAAACATGCAGCCTTCTGTCCAGTCCAGCAATTCATTCAATGCCATGTCAATAATGATGATATAGTTCTGTAACAATATGTTTGACCCATTCTGTTGCATTAGTGCTCCTGTTTTCCTGTCCTGCACAACTGTTCATAATCCCACCTTGGCCTCCCAGTTATGCTGGTGGAGACCAAAATGGTAGCACAAATTTAAGAAGGACTAAGATAAGCACAGAGGATCCCTACATGTGAAGAAGTGAAGGGAAAACCAGAGATCAGTGGGTGTTTATGACATTGCAACAGGAATTAAATTGGGCAGAGTAGAAGGGCCTTACCATCCTATGTGCCATCATACTCTCTGTTACTATTGTTTCTCACATTCTTCTTTATAGTCTCAATCCTGGATTGACAGTATCCCAATTACACAATCAACTAGGGTACATCACCTTCCCCTCCGTTCCCACATAAGCTTCAGTTACATCATGTACTCTCAGACTACTGGATGCCATCTCTCCTTAAGTCTAGTAACTCTGAATCCTTTACTCCACAGCTTTTCTTCAGACAGTTTCAAAGGACTTCCTTGGTATCCTCAGCAAATTCCTTTCTGTCAACTTCCTCTAATTCCAGTCCTCCATGAGCTGTGGAGCTGAATGCTTCCTCTGCTCCTTCTCAAAAACCCATGCCAGGTCCCTGGATTGTTTCCCCTTGAGGGCGATAGCCATTGCAGGGACCTCTCCTGTAAGGCTGGGTCCCCGAATTCACCAGCCTTACTGGAAACTCCTCCCATTACCCTGGCCAAAAAATGTGGACACAAGATTATATACCCTAAACTGACCATGCCCAATAGAAATTCCATTGTTTCATATATACAGTATTCTCTACCATTCACTAGGCCATCCAATGTGAGTTTACAGTAATTTCAAGCCTCAGTATGAGAATTTAAGACTCTAAAAAATGCCATACCGAGTCAAACCAAAGATGCATCAAGCCTGCTTCCAATAGTGGCCAATCCAGGATCACAAGTACCTGGATGGATCCCAAGGAATAAGTCCAATCCTTTTTGTTCATAACTGGGATAAGCAGTGGCTTCCCCAAATTTACATAACTAATAGTGGTCTATATGGACTTTTCTTCTAGAAACGTGTCCAAATCCTTTTTTTAAACCCAGCTATGATAATTTCCTTCACCACATCCTTTGGCAATTATTTCCACAGTTTAATAGTATGCTGAGTGGAAAAATACTTTCTCTGATTTGTTTTAAAAGTGCTATCTATTAGCGTCATGGAGTGTCCCCCCTAGTCCTAATACTATTCTCTATTTATCTGTTCTGCACCACTCATGATTTTATAGACCTCTAGCCCATCTCCTCTCGGCCATCTTTTCCAGGCTGAAGAGTCCTAATCTGTTTAGTCTTCCCTGATAAGGGAACTGTTCCATTCCTTTTATCATTTTGATCGCCCTTCTCTACATTTTTTCTAGTCTGCTATATCCTTTTTGAGACGGGGTGACCAGAAATGCACACAATACTCAAGGTATGGACACATCATGGATCTATATAGAGACATTATGATATCTTCCACTTTATTTTCCATTCCTTTTCTTATAATACCTTACATTTCTATCTGCTTTTTTGACCACTGCTGCACACTGAGCCGAGAATTTCAAGGTATTGTCCACTGTGATTCCAATATCCTTTTCATGGGTGGTGATGCCTAATACAGAACCCAGCATCAGGTAACTATAGTTTCGATTATTCTTCCCTATATGCATCATTTTTCACTTGTCCACATTAAATCGCATCTGCCATTTAGATGCCTAATCATCCAGTCTTGCAAGGTCCTTTTGCAATTGCTCAACAATCAGCTTGCTATTTACCCACTTTGAATAATTTTGTGTCATCTGCAAATTTGATAATGTCACTCATCACTCCCTTTTCCAGATCATTTAAAAATATATTAAAAAGCCAATCTCAGTAGAGATCCTGGGGCACTCCACTATTTACCTTTCTCCATTGAGTCCAGTCTCTGTTTCCTATCTTAACCTGTTACTGATCCACAATAGGACAACATTGCTTCCTATGCCATGACTTTTAAATTTCCTGATAAGCCTCTCATGAGGGACTGTCAAATGCCTTTTGAAAATCTAGATACACTATATCAAGTTACTCACCTCTTCCACGTCTTTATTAATACAAATCTGACTTTTTTTTTTAAGGTAAGACAAGATTTCCCTATGTTAAATTCATGTTGGCTCTTTCCTATTCCATTTTGTTCTTCAGAATCGCTTCTACTATTTTGCCTGGTACCGATGTCAAGCTCACCAGTCTTTAGTTTTCCAGAATACACTTGGAACCCTTTTCAAAAATGAGCGTTACATTAGTCACCCTCCAATTCTTAGGTACCATAGCTGATTTAAATGAGAAAGTAGAAAATTACCAGTAATAAGTCTGCAATTTCATTTTTTTTGTTCCTTCAAACCTCTGAGGTGTATACCACTGGACCTGGTGAATTGTTCTCCTCTAGTTTGTAAATTTGCTCTAGCATATTTTCCCGGTTCACTGAGATTTGCTTCACTTCTTCTGAATCATTGCTGTCAAAGAATGTATCCAGTGAAGCTGTCTCCCTGATACCCTCCTCAGTAAAGACCAAAGCAAATCATTTATTAAGGGGTAGATTTTATAATGTGTGCAGCGCGTCCATGTGCGCACGCTTCCCGGCACGCACACATGGATGCATCGATTTTATAACATGCGCGTGGCAGTGTGCGCATGTTATAAAATCGGGTGGCCGTGTGCACATGCGTCCCGGATTTTACAATCCGCACACGCATGTGCGGGCAGCGCGTGCAAGGGGGAGGGGTTTTCATAATTTCAATGCGGCGACGCAATCAGAACTTCCCTCCCTAAACTCCCTCCCCCTCTCCTCCCCACCTCCTAAACCCTACCTATCTAACCTTGTTTTTTTTGTTTTCATACTTACTTCAGGGCTGGACCTGAAGTAAGTTGTACGCGCTGGCAGCTGGCTGGCTCGCGAGTCTTCGGGACAGCGTTCAATGGTGCTGTCCCTGCCCACCCTTCCCCACCCCTCCCCACCTAGACCCCGCCCCAGCTCTCCCCTTTTGAAGAGACCTGGCAGTTCTCGCATACCAGGGTTTACACGTGTGGCTGGACCTCTTTGAAGGTTCACCTGATGCGCGCAAGTCCCGGTCACGCGCGAAAACCGGGGAATTTACGCGCACAGGGTTTTCAAAATCTACCCTTTAGCTTTTCTATTATGGCCTTGTCTGTATACCAGGGTCATCTAGTGGTCCAACTGACTTCCTCACAGGTTTCTTACTTGAAAAAGTTTTTATTTTTTTTTTTTTCCTCTCTGCAATTTTTTCAGATTCCCTTTTGGCCTGCCATATTAATGCTTTACATCTAACTTGCCATTGCTTATGCTGTTTCCTATTTGTTTCACTTGGATCCACTTTCCAATTTTTGAACGATATCCTTTTGGCGTCAATAGCCTCTTTCACCTCACCATTTAATCATGCTGGCAGTTGCATGGTCTTCTTCCTACCTTTTCTAATGCATGGAATACATCTTGTCCAGGTTTCCAAGATTGGTGTTTTTAAACAACATCCAAGCCCCATGCAAACTTTAAACGTTTGTAACTGCTTCTTTTAGTGTTTTTGCTAATTTCTTCATTTTGTCATAATCTCCTTGTTTAACGTTAAATGCTATCATAGAAGTTTTCCTTAATATCCTCCATTCAGTGATAATGTTAAATATGATTAGGTTATGATCACTATAACCAAGCTCCTCCATAACCATTACTTTTCCCACCAGTTTGTACATCTTAGTGAAGATTAGATCTAGAATATTTTCACCTCTTGTCAGTTCCAGGTTTAGCTATTCCACGAAGTAGTCATTTATAACATTTAGAAACTTTATCTCCCTAGCATGTCCTGAAAGGACATTTACCCAATTAGTATTGAGGTAAATGAAATCTCCCATTATTATAGTGTTTAATTTGTTAGCTTTCACCATCTGTCTCTTCATCGTATTCAGGCAGATGGTAGTATATCCTCATAGCTATACCTTTCCCTATTACATAGGGAATTTCTAATCATAGAAATTCTACATTGCATTTTGTTTCCTATAAGACTAAATTGTTTGACTCTATGCCATCCTTAACATATAATGCCAACACTAATTTGACCAGGCCTATCATTTCAATATAATTAGTACCCTGGTATCACAGTGTCCCATTATTTAGCATCCTTCCATCCAGCAGCTGAGATGCCTATTATGTCTGCACTTTCCTTCCGTGCCATAAATTCTAACGCTCCAATCTGATTTTTTAGACTTCTGGCATTCACATACAGACAATTCAAAGTATGATTTTAATTGCATTCACAGCCTGTCTAGTAGTTAAAATGGGTATTTTGAAATCATTTCTCTCTGTCTGCTCTTTATTTAAATGCACCTTGGCTACTTCTGCCTTTTTCACCACCTCTCTAGTGGGGTATTTTAACTTCCTCAACCCCCAGTCCCCTTTGAAGATACCTCACTCTGAACCTTGTGCTCCTGCATAATCTAGTTTAAGAGCTGCTCTATCTCCTTTTTAAATATTAGTGCTAGCAGCCTGGTTCCACATTGGTTAAGGCTCAGCCCATCCTTTTGGAATAGGCTCATCCTTTCCCAGCATGTTTTCCAGTCCCTAACAATCCTAGAGTCCTCTTCCCTACACCATTGCTTCATCCATACATTTTTCCCAATCAAAACATTTAAAACCTTATCAACCATTTACAAACTCCAGGAAAAGGTTACATAAACTCCCCCATCCAGACTCTCTTTCAGACCCTAACTAGTGACATAAGGCCCAGTTTGGGGGCCCATCACACTGTGTATGGGCATCTAGAACATATCCTGCTTGGCATTGATTAATACATGCTAGCAGGGCAGGTGCAAGAGTATTAGGCGCCTTTGGCAAACCTTCTGTCTTGCGCCCGCCCTCCCCACCCTGATCCAGGCCTCCAGCTCCAGCCCTGACCTCATTCACTCAGACAGGCCCCCTCTCTTACACACACACTGAGGTTCCTTGTCTCATTCACACACGCACCCTTACACAGGCTCCCTCCCTCTCACTAACACCATTGCTCTCTCGTACACTCACAATCCCTCCCACTCACACACACACACACTCAAATAGAGGCACTGCTTGAAGGCCCACTGAGTCTCTACTCCTCTCGGCCATGAGTGGGATGGGCTCTGCTCACAGTCTCACATGACTGCTCTTTGCTGCCCCCTAATGGCTGGCACCCTAAGCGATCGCCTAGTTTGCCTATTGGGACGCACCAGCCCTGCACGCTACGGTCAATTTAAAAACAAAAAACAAAAACCATACAATGGATAACATCTGGCAAAAGTTAGCTGGATATGTTATCGGGGATATTCAACAGGTAGCTAAGACACTCTTTGCTGGCTAGAAGCTACTGCACCCATGAGGAGGGGGAGGCATGCAGGGCCAGCCAGCTACTGGGTCCCACTCTTAGGGCACACTGCCTCTGGCTAGACTGCAAGGGGACAGTGGCAGTGTGCAGCTCAGCAAGGGCTGTGGCTAGATTTGGAAGGCTTTGATCAGCAGCCACCTCAGTGAGGCAGAGATAACAGGAAAGAAGTTTGGAACCCTTAAGCAGGAACAGGGCTAGGCAACCGAGAAAGATTTCTCAGGCAGGAGGAGGGAAGTCAGGGGGGAATGAAAGTGAACAGCACCACTTCTCCTGTCCCTGCCCAAACCTACAGAAGCTAAGTGTGCCCCCTCCTCTCTCCTGTTGCCTCTTTTACTCCTTCCAATCAAGGTTCACAGGAGCAGCAGCTGGAGGAATTGCAGGAGGTAGCCGTGCTCAGCCAGGCTAATCACCAGGATACGCATGCTTTCCCCTGGGATCCATTGCACTCAGGAGATGGAAGAGAACATGCGGGGACAACAGCTGAATCCCACCCATAGGCTGTGCCAAATCCTGCCAGTCTGTAAGGGGAAAAGTGACAGTGCGCAGGTCAGCATTGGCTGAGGTCAGGAGTGGGAAGACTTTGAACAGTGGCCACCCTTGTGAAGCAGAGAGCTGTTAGGTCTGTGATTTCAATCAACTCTCCACCTTCCAGAATTACGTTTGCTCTGTGCCTCTCTCTTCCTGTCTTTTTTTTTTTTTATCATTCTCCATTCACAGTCGCACCAGATGGCTGGACAGTGGTTATCAAATTGGCAACTGCTGGAAAACTGACCTGTGCCTGGGAACAGTTGCAAATGTACAACTGGCACGTCAGCAGAATAGGCTTCTCAAACGTCACAGTCATGTGGTGTCTATGGGGGAGGGGGGGGAATAGACAGGCCTGAATGTAGCCATACCAACCAGTTATCTAGGAAAAGGATTGACAGCTGGTGCTCTTGGTGAGTTAAGAGTTCTTTTGTTTGTGTTGCCTGTATGCCTTTAGTTGCAAAGCATGGTCTATCTGGGAGGAGCGTCCCAGAAAATAAAGGAGAGCTGAGCCTGTGCTACGCCTGAAGCCTATCTACAGTTTGTGCAAGTTCTTTCTTTGCGCAATAGTTAGAAGAGACCAGGTTTGGGTACCTGGTGACCCTTTCATAAATGACCTACTAGACAAAAAGCAGTAAGTAGCTTTATTTATGAGATTAACCTCTTATCTGAGGAGCCCATAAAAGTTTTGGAGCAAGCTTACCAAGACTTTATCTCTCTAAGGAGTCATTTCTTTTCTAAACAAGAGCTTTGACGTGGTCCGGGAAAGTTTAGACAGGACAAGAGACCAGAGGGTGCTGCTACATTGATCTTCAGCTTATCCATTCATTTCCAACCACCAGCTACTGCCCTCATTCCAACAAGAAGTCGCATCTGTGGAAGTTGAATTATACTCTTCACTACTCATGTTCATTGTCACATTAGGACCCACCAAAGAGTAGACACCTTCCAGAGGCAAGAATACCTATTCAATGGGTCTATAAGATAGATTTTTATTTGATGGATAGGTGATAAAGCCTTTAGTCAACAGGAGAAAATAAGTGAGATCTAACTAGTGCTCAGATAATAGAGAGCATAATATTTAACTTTATACCTTTCTTTTCTGAGTTATCATGTGCTTTGCCATGGTTCCAGGACTGGTGCCAAAATTGTCTCCCAGCTATGGACATATCCATGTATGGTGCATTGAATTTTTTTGATGTTGATGTTACTTTATTTGTTTTATTTTACCTGATATTTGTTATTGTATATTTAGGTTTTATTTATGGTTGGACTCTGCTTTGAGCAAAGGTTTTTGGAATAATAGATTATAAATGTTTAAAAAAAACAAAAACCCTTCAACTAATAGGTGAAGATGCCTTAGTGCCACATTAGATCTTAGGGTGCTAGGTGCAGTCTAGGATGCTGACTGCAAATTAGTACTGTGTACAAGCAGGCCGCTGCAGGCAGATATTAAACACATTGACGATTCTTATATATTTCTTTTGAAAAGTCATGTACTTCAGTTATAAATACATCTATACTGATTAACACAAACTGTGATTAGTACAGAAAACTTTACAAAGGTTGTTAAGTGTTGGCATTCCCTAGCTACGCGCCACTCATTTCCTTAAGCATTCTTCCTAGCCAGCATCACTTTTTCATACTTATCATGCTATGCATATGTCCCATTAGCTGTTATGATTCTTCAGCACAGCTTTCTGAGAGCCATACCAGTATCCATTGTACAATTCAAGAAGTGCATACAAACCCTAGTAAATATTCAGGGGTTATGCGACTTTCTGGGTCTTGTTAATGGAAAGCTGTATGTGCTACAGCCAAGGTCAAGCTCCTACAATGCCATCCTCCCTGAAGGAAGTACAGTAGGATATATTAAAATATAGTTTGCACAGTGTCCTGGGAGAGTTCATTACAAGGAGTTGGCAAGGTTTTAGTCTATATTTTGTTCCCCTGGGAGGTCATGTTTCCTTGCCACAGGAGATAACGTGTGGCAGGAAATACATTCATGAAGGGTTTATGAAATCCAGAAATCTACCAATTTTATCTCTAATGCTACAAGATTTAAATTTCAAGCAAACTATGGAAAATGATGGAATTCTCCAAATCTGCCTAGGTTTTTGTGAACATTGTCATTCTGAATTCTTATGCTGAATAAATCAGTAAATGCAGATATTTTATGGAGAATGTTCCGAAAGTTAATGTGAAATTTGCCTGCTTCAGTTTGGTAATAGCTCAAAATGCACACATCACTAAAAGTGTCTTGCTAATGACTTAAATAAGTTGGTTTCTTATACATTCATTTCTGGCAGATGCAATAATTCTTTCACAATCTGGTTTAGTGATAGAATGTTAAACAATGTCAAGACAGGCTAGACAGGAAACATCAAAATGTATTCTGTGATTCAAGAATAATGTACAATTAAAAACTAAAGGAAATGCCAATTGCATGTTTATAAAAGTAATGTCCAAAAAATATATATACATCAATTTTTCTACATACCAATAAAAAGTGAAAAGGTCTGTTCTTACAACAAAAGGCACAAATTGTGGTAAGGGCAATCTCTATAATCATCATTATACCTAAATAAAGCACTCCCCACAAACTATAGCTATGAGGATACAAACAGTAAACAAATTCAAATGGGAATGAGATAAACATTGTGGATCCCTAATGGCTAGAGGTTGGAAATGAAGAAAAGGGTGCACGGAGGTAACCTGCACAGAGCGGCAGTTACAGAAAGCATAGGGGTTACTAACCTTAACCAATTAACCTTGATGATTTTGAAGCAACTGTAACATTGCTCTCTGCTTCGACGGTGGGGGCAAAAAGGGGAACTGGATTCACTTGACAGCCAACGCTGGGCCCTGACTTTTACAGTGCAGGGCACTGATGCTCAGACTGCTTCTATGGTCAACACAAAAAGCAAAGCACAGCACGTTCAAGCAGCATTGTCTGAATTATCATGAAGGTTACTCACCCCCGTAAGAACATAAGATATGTCATTCTGGTTCAGACCAAGGGTTCATCAAGCTTGGGATCCTGTTTCCAACAGTGGCCAATCCAAGTCACAAGTACCTGACAAGTACCCAAATATTAAACAGACTTCAAGCTACTATTGCTTATTAATTAATAGCAGTTTATTAATTTTTACACTAGGAATTTATCCAAATCTTTTTTAAACCCACTTACACTAACTGCCATAACCACATCCTCTGGCAATGAATTTCACAGCTTAACTTCATGCTGAGTGAAAAAGAATTTTCTTCAATTAGTTTTAAATGAGCTACTTGCTAATTTCATAGAGTGGCCCCTAGTCCTACTATTATCTGAGAGAGTCAATAACTGATTTACATTAACCTGTTCAAGTCCTTTCATGATTTTGTAGACCTCTATCATATCCCCCCACAGTCACCTCTTCTCCAATCTGAACAGCCCTAACTTCCTTAGCCTTTCCTCATAGGGGAGCCATTCCAGGCCCCTTATTTTGGTTGCCCTTCTCTATACTTTCTCCAGTGCTGCAATTACCAGAATTGCACAGAGTAATCAAGGTGTGGTATCACCATGGAGCAATACATAGGCATTATGACATCCATCGTTTAATTAACCATTCCCTTCCTAATAATTCCTAATATTCTATTTGCTTTTTTGACTGCCACAGCACACTGAGCCGACGATTTCAATGTATTATCCACTATGACGCCTAGATCTCTTTCCTGGGTGGTAGCTCCTAAGATAGAACCTAACATTGTGTAACTACAGCAAGGGTTATTTTTCCCTATATGCAACACCTTGCACTTGTCCACATTAAATTTCATCTGCCATTTGGATGCCCAATCTTCCAGTCTTGCAAGGTCCTCCTGTAATGTATCACAATCTGATTGTGATTTCACTACTCTGAATACTTTTGTGTCATCTGCAAATTTGACCACCTCACTCATCGTATTCCTTTCCAGATCATTTATAAATATATTAAAAGCACGGGTCCAAGAACAGATCCCTCAGGCACTCCACTGTTTACCTTTTTCCACTGTGAAAACAGACCATTTAATCCTACTCTGTGTTTCAAATCCTTTAACTAATTTGTAATGCATGAAAGGACTTTTTAGTTTTCTTAGAAGCCTCTTATGAGGGACTTTGATAAACGCCTTCTGAAAATCCAAATACACTACATCTACCTGTTCACCTTTGTTCACAAGTTTATTCACCCCTTCAAAATAATGTAGGAGATTTGTGAGGCAAGACTTCCCCTTGGGTAAATCCATGCCGGCTGTGTCCCATTAAACCATGTCTATATAAATGTTTTGTGATTTTATTTGTTATAACAGTTTCCACTGTTATAAACAATAACAGTAACACTGAAGTCCTACTGTTGCTAGCAGTTATTTTGTTATGGATTTGATCGTTGCTTGGTTTTGATTGTTAATATTACTACTCTTAATATAAGGCTTGGGTGTAACTGGCACAGAGCAGCAGTTACTACCCTTAACAGACACATGGTGTTAACTTGCACGGAGCGGCAGTTACTACCATAAGAAACTTGCTGGGCAGACTGGATGGACCATTTGGTCTTTTCCCACCATCATTACTATGTTACAAAGTTATTATACACTTTGAAAAGATATTTATGAGGACTATATCATGATTCTTTTAATCTGTCATTGATCATGGGTTGTTTGGCCTTTGGCCTATGAACATACCTTATCACTGGAAAATTGAGACATCTGGATTGAAGTTTGGACTTTTTCCAAATTCATTTTTCCTAAAATTTTAATTTGTGTGCCTCATACTTTGTGCAAAAGTAATGTGCCATAAAAAGAAATGACTTACATATGTTGTGGAACATGGGCCCTATGCCTACCAAGCCACATTCAACAAGATGGATAGCGTTGGAAAACCGGGAGAAATGACCTTTTCCAGAATCGCCCTCCCCGATGTGGGTGAACTTATGTGTGTACATTTACCTGGACGGAGTGGAGTTGGAAAGGTTTGGACTTAAGCACACCCTTTTGGATTTTCAAAAATATGCGCTGTAGATTTCCTGAATACCTTTCATACATATAACAGCAGGTGCAATTGGGTGCGGATACATTTGGTGGGATAATTTTCACAGTGGACTTATACTTGTAGGTCCACTTTGAAAATTGGCATAGTTTACTTGCGATTTTGCTGCCTAATTTACTGCTGGATTCACTAAGACTTTTCTCCTATTCTGTGTCTATGGGAAAATAACTTGATGAATCAGGCCCTTAAGTGGGCTGTTATAAAACTATTCTCATAATACAATATATGTCAGCAGATACTCGTGTGATGTTTTTAATGTATTTATTTGCATTTTATGATACTGTGTATCACATTGAAGCTCACATTCACTAACATAATATCTTACGTTCTATTCTTCTTAAGGGATTGAATGTTTTTACTTGCCCTGGAGGTTTAATGACCCCTCATTATTATAAAGAAATTCATTCAATTGGCTGGTATGGTTAATATGTGACACTGCCTCGGCTTTATACTAACTGGAGGCACCAATTCAGGCTTTTCTGGTGAATAAAGCCATACACTGACAATGAAAGACCCTAATGTGATGACAAAGAATCATATTGTTGGTCTATAGTGATTGATGGAAGCATTTTAATTACCTGTGTATTCTGGATTTTTATTGGGCTTTTAAAAAATATATGGTAGTGTGCTTTGTTTGATGCTTCTTGTGTTCCTGATGTGTCATTCCCCTAATGCCAGTATTAGTACCATTTCTGCCAAATTCACACACTCACCTGTACAGCAAAATATTACCTTTCCAAGGTGGCAGATGCACTGTGGGCCTGATTTACTAGTCTAGTGGTTCTCACCCCAGTCCCCTGGGCACACACCTAACTAGTCAGGTTTTCAGGATATCTAAAATGAATATGCATGAGAAGATGTACCTGCTTTGTCTCCATTGTGTGCCAGCCTCTCTCATGCACATTCATTGTGGATATCCTGAAAGCCTGATTGGCTAGGAGGGTCCCGAGACTGGGCTGAGAACCCCTGCACTAAGCCTTTTCCCCATAGTCGCAGAATGAAAGACAAGACTTAGCAAATCAGGACCAATATTGCCTATGAGGTTTTGAAGGCACATGCAATTTTGTTAAAATGAGATTGTTGGTTGATCTGTGGAGGGCAGTTTTATGACTCAGGAAAGCTATTATCCACTTTACGCACC
Organism: Rhinatrema bivittatum; assembly: GCF_901001135.1. NCBI lineage: Eukaryota > Metazoa > Chordata > Amphibia > Gymnophiona > Rhinatrematidae > Rhinatrema > Rhinatrema bivittatum. The sequence continues at coordinate 298,850,937 of NC_042619.1, forward strand.
AGCGAATACTTGTGTTATTTTCTGAGTCATTTCTATTTTTGTAGATAATAACATGGTGTTCTTCCTTTTTCATGGCACCATTAAATTATGCTTTACTTTTTTTTTTTTTTGGGGGGGGGGGCGCATGAATGTCTTTTCATTTAAAAATATACATACAGGTTACTTCTGTATTATCCAAAGAGCTTTTTTCCTTCCACTACCCTCAGGTGGGCTTCCTTGTTGTTTCTCACGGAAGCCCACCTGCACTGGCCTCTTCATTCTGCACACAAGTAGGGCGTAAAGCTCAGGACCCGTTGCCCCTAGAGAGGCAGCATCACGCGATGACATCGACTGCGGCTGCTGGAAGGGCCACTTGTACTTTGATATCCGCCTCCATTGCCCAGTAATGGGGAAAGGAAGGACTTCTAACCAGCAAACAGAGCTGATATCATAGAGCACACACACACACACACACATGGTTTTGAGCTCTCATTTTTAACAAAAATTACTTTAATTGCCAAAAAGATATTGTAATCCTTTTCTAAGTCATTTTGGCCCACAATAGAAGTATGCCAGTATGCCTGCTGTTAGTGGAACCTGAGAACAAATACACAGCATTGATTTTTATAGAAAGTAAAACTAGATTAAGTAGTAAGGGGTAGGCCATATGTGACACTTATTTTGTTGTATAATAACTGTGACACACAATCATTGAAACTGGTGTAGTTGTTTACAAGCTGTTGGAACTGGTTACAAATTTAATCAGGGGTGCATTCTTATTTCAACTTGTTTAAAAGTATAATCAATGTGCAGGTTAAAAATAGTTAACCCTTTGTCTTATCAGTGTTTGGTTATTACTTATTTGACTTGTAAAATATATATGCTTCATTAAAGAAAAATATATAAATTAAATTATCTCTGTATGCCACAAGAGTAATTGATCTTGGTTTGAGTCTCCATCATCTTTTTGGTTGGTAACACTCAGCAAATTACTTTCCTGCCTTTCCATTCAGATTTCTCTCTTTTTCTCTGTCTTCATTCATCTACCTTTTTTCCCATTTGCAGTCTTCTGCAGTCTATTGGTGGTGTATGTTAAATAATTGCAGCCCTGATTCCATATCCGTAGCGGCTGGAACATTCTGTTCCATATTGTGGATACAGGAATAGATGCTATATAAAACCAAATTCCTGAGCTGAATGTGACGTACTAACTGCTATTGTATTTTGTAAACATTGATAAAAGCACTTGCCAATCAAATCACTGGCATACAACACCCTCGTACTTTCACACACATTATCAGTGATCTCAGGAGTGATTATTGAAGTGAAAAAAACATTAAAAAAACATGTGTTTTGGGACAGCTTTGATGTTTTTATTAACACAAAGCAAACGAGAGCCCTCTTATCATCATAGGAGGATCAGACAACCAGTATACATTCTACAGTAGCTTTGTTCATCTTAGGTATACAGTTGGTGTGCTAACTTATCAAATTGTTATGATGGTTTGTAACAGTGAAACAAACACTATTTCACATTCCATTTTTTTAGATTATCTTTAGGATTGTAAATAAAGATCAGAAACATAGAAACAACTAAAGTGTTCCATTTTCAGAGTGGGACTACAATGGCAGAAGAGAGTCCAGCTGTGAATTCCACCTCTCAGTGTTATTCAGCAACCCCCTCCACCAGACAAAGACTCTGAAGTAGATATGTTCTAAAGCAGAAGCACTAGTAATAATTTCTAATAAGTCAAAATATATTAGGAGAGAAAAAAAGGAAGGGAACCTAGGAATAAGACAAAAGAGGGGAAGCAACACAAAGAAATCTTGAAGAATCCATCATTATTCAGAAACTCATGGAACAGAATTATGCTTTAAAGGAATTTACTTTTTGGGACTTAAATTCAGTTTATAGAATAGAGATTCACTCTCATGGAATTTTGTTAGAAGAAAAAAATGAATTAAAAAAATGGAAAGTAGAAAACAAATATTCAAAAATGACTGATAAAATAACTGAAAATAGTGTTCTACATAAACTTATAATCCATGGGAGGTAGTTTTTTTTATTATAGAAGAGTGTTATAAAGATACCTCTTGCTGAATATGCATGGGAACACAACTCCAGGCTTTTAATGGACGTCAACGGAAAAATAGGTTTATATATACTGAATTTTAACATACAGAAAGCATTCCAGGAATGTATCTCTTCTGTATATTGAGGGATTGTTTGTTCACTAGTATTTATACTTGAAATCTCCCCATCTTTCTATCCTGGTTTTCTTGACACCTCTTTCCCCACTCAATCAGGATATGTGTCGTCAGCTGTGATTTCATGATAATGCAACCAAAATCAGCTTTAAGAGCCAGAAGCAGGCACTTAAAGATAGTGGCATAATCAAAGGTGATTTTATCCGTGTTGAGCTGTCATGACTCTGCTTAGGTAGATTCACTATAGCTTAAAATGGTTAAATAGAGCATGTAGTGTAACTTATGTAATGAGGACAATATTGAGAGCAGGAACTGGGGCATTGACATTAAGGGCTGGATTTTCTAATGCCGCAAGGCATAGTGAAATCGGCGGTAATGGGGGGCGGGGGGCGAAACAGGGGGGGCGGTTCTGCGATATCCGGCAGTGATCACACCTCCGTGGTGCGATCGCTGTCGGCGTCGCGCCAAGTAACTACACTATAAAAGGTGTAGTTATTCTGCGCAAAACTGGCAGCGAAAAGAACCATACCTTTCGCTGTCGGCAAAGTCTTCGCGGCTTCAATCCCTCTTCTGGGGCTGACGCCGCCCCGATCTTGGTATTGCGTGCGATCTGCAGAGAAAATGACCCCCTAAATTGGTATTATTAGAGGACTTACAAAATAAAAAAGACATACATTCAATCAATACACAGCAGGGTGAATTTTCAAAACATTATGAGGTCGATTTTAAGACCTGACACGGATGCGCCAATTTTATAACATGCGTGCGTTGCCGTGTGCATGTTATAAAATACGATATCCGTGCACACGTGTGCCCGATTTTATAATCGGTGCGGTCAGGTGCCCCATTCGCATGCGTGAAGGGGGATTTTTCAAGTATGTGCAGTGACAGGATTGGCCTATTTCCCAGTTCCCTCCCAGTCCGCTCCAATTAAGGAGCAGACTAGAGGGATCTTCCCTAACCCTATCCTTCCTCCCTCTTCCCCTCTTCTCCTTGATCCCTAAACCTATCCTACCTATCCCCCCTGTTTTTGTACTTATTGCTCCTCTGGAGCAAAAGTAAACTCAGCGCGTCAGCCAGATGCTGGCGTGCGCTTCCCCAGGACAGTATCTAATGGCGTTGTCCTAGCCCGGCCCCCGCTCTGCCCCACCCAGACCATGCCCCCTGGCCTGCCCCTTTTAGCTGGCTTGGATCTTCTGCACGTATGTGCATGGACAGGACCTTTGGGAAACGTGCGCGGTGTGCGCAGTGCCCGGTGAATTTTATGCTTCGGGGCCTTTTAAAATTCGGGCTTACATGCGTAAAAATTAGCATATACATGTGTAGGCATAATCTACTTGTATATTCTGTATTTTATAAAAGCCAAAAATGCACCTGTATTTTCACTTTCGCATACACATATACATGCATAAAATAGAGGTGTTCTGGGGTGGATTCAACATTTATGTTTATAAGTTGCTATTTTAAAAGACATGAACATAACATTAGCCAACTTACTCGTCTATTTTTACACCTGCTAATTATCTGGAATAAGTGATGTTAAACATGCTTATTGTGTAGTACTGGCTGGGTAGGAGGTCAGATGAACTGGGGAAGCTAGGGCTGAAGAACCAGGAAGGTCTCGATGACTTGGAGAAGGGGGTGAACTGGTGGACTAATTAGTAAACTGGGTAATTTCATTCATGCACACCTGTTTTAAAATTGGCTGACTTGCATGTGTAAATTGGAACTTACATGAGTAAGTCCTATTTTACTTTCATGCATAAAATATATGCGTGTATATTTTTAAATAGATAGGAAAAGTATGCACATAGGGGCGGATTTTCAGAGCCCTGCTCGCGTAAATCCGCCCAAAACCGGGCGGATTTACGCGAGCAGGGCCCTGCGCGCCGGGAAGCCTATTTTACATAGGCCTCCCGGCGCGCGCAGAGCCCCGGGACTCGCGTAAGTCCCGGGGTTCTCGGAGGGGGGCGTGTCGGGGGCATGTCGGGGGGCGGGCCCGGTCGTCGCGCCGTTCCGGGGGCGTGTCGGCAGCGTTTTGGGGGCGGGTACGGGGCGTGGCTACGGCCCGGGGGCGTGGCCGCGCCCTCCGTACCCGCCCCCAGGTCGCGGCCCGGCGCGCAGCAGGCCCGCTGGCGCGCGGGGATTTACGTCTCCCTCTGGGAGGCGTAAATCCCCCGACAAAGGTAAGGGGGGGGTGTAGACAGGGCCGGGCGGGGGGGTTAGGTAGGGGAAGGGAGGGGAAGGTGAGGGGAGGGCAAAGGAAAGTTCCCTCCAAGGCCGCTCCGATTTCGGAGCGGCCTTGGAGGGAACGGGGGAGGCAGCGCGGCTCGGCGCGCGCAGGCTATACAAAATCGATAGCCTTGCGCGCGCCGATCCAGGATTTTAGTGGATACGCGCGGCTCCGCGCGTATCTACTAAAATCCAGCGTACTTTTGTTTGCGCCTGGAGCGCAAACAAAAGTAGGCTGTTCGCGCTCGTCTGAAAATCTACCCCACACAAATCATTGATAGACGTGGTGTCAATGCATTGTTTGTATCCGTGCATAAGCCTACATATGCACATATGTTGCAGGGTAGAGATACATGTGTTTTATAAAATGTGCATATATCATACACGCGGTTTCTAAAATACTTGCATAGATTGGCTCATGGCCATATATACAAATATATGCCGCCACATGCATTTGTTTGAAAGTTATTTTCCCAGTCTACGTTCAAGAAGTCACATCTCAAAGAAAATAAATCTAATTTTTTACATTACTATGTATTAGTGTGGGAGACCAAGTGGCATTTCCCAGGCTGGAGGCATAAAACACACTGACTCCAGCCTTTTCAAATGCAGATAAAAATTTTATTCAAGTTCACAGCACTTCAAGAATGTAATGTCTGCCTACCTTTGCAGTACATTCCCCACTGACTGGGATCTGGGTCAGCCTGGATTAACAGGAGCTCCCTCCCTCTCCTGGATACGTGGGACTTCTGAGCACAGCTGGGCTTACACTCTTACTCTGCCCCAGCTGGTCCCACCCTCAGAACTCTCTGCTGCCCCAGCAGGGTCCCGCCCACAGAGCTCTCTCCCTCTGTGGGGGTTGTAAGGTGGACCAGGTATCTAGCCTGGTCCTGCACATACAACAAGGGGAAAAATGGGGTTACTCCATTACATACCCCCCCCCCCCAGCTTGGACTTGTTGGTCCGAGTGTCACTACTTCCCCCTAGATCCCATCACTCCCCTTCATCTGGATTCCCACCAGCTAGGCTTAGGGTCAGTGATCTAAGGTCAGACTCACCCCCACACCTTAGGGTCACCCCAGACAACATTGTGAGTACCACCCGGTGCGGCCTTTGCCCAGGGTATCCCCAGTCCTTTATCTGAGTCCATCTATAGCTCTGGGTTCAGGACTCCTTGGACTGGCTGTGGAACTTGCAGTGAGCTCTCTTCAGTCATCTCAGTGGTGACTTGTGTCTCCTCTGCACTGTCATGACCAGAGCCCTTTGGCGACTCCACTGTGGCTCTTGCTGACCCCTCATTACTGCCATGTACTGGTTCCTCCGTAGCCCCTCTCACTAGGGACTCTCCGGCCTCTGCGGGCTCTTCAATTGGCCTTTTGGCAGTGCCTCTCTCAGGCTCCTTGATACTGTCCCTTGCAGGTCATCCGGTGACCGGTACTGCCCTATTCTGGGTAATCTGTGTTGCCCTCTCTCAGGCTCTTTTCAGTGTTTGGGCACCCTAGAGGGCCTTCCTCGGGACCACCTGTAGCGCCAACCTCAGGCTTCCCTGCAGTGTCCCTCTCAGGTTTGTTCCTGCTGCTTTTCTGGCTCTCTGGGAGACCTCTCGCAGGTAATATAGTTGTTGCAGGACCCGAATGGGCTTCAATCCCATTGCTGCTTTCTGCCCCCTCTGGAGTGGCTTCTCTGAGAAGGGTCAAGCACCAGCCATATAATGCCAATGGCCACTATGCTCCTTCAGCTTCTAGGAGCTCTACTGCCTCATCTAGCTTCACGTCGGGCAGGCTGGCAGTTTTTCTCAGTTCACTCACTACCATAGTGCTCTCCCTGGCGACATGCCTTAGCTCCACCTCCCACTGGGTCACCTCTCTTGCAGTCTCCTGTGGCTCAGCGAACAGTTGCCACCATTTAATTCTGCCTTCAATCTCTCTGGGCATCTACGGCATCTAGGAGTGACTTCACTGCCCCCCTCCCCTCGCCCTGGCTGGCCTTTCCATCTGCCACACCTCCAGATTCAGGTTTTCTCTCTCTCCGCCGGCTCTTGGGGCTGGGGAATTCCCACTACACCAAAGTATATGGCAATGCAGTTCTTTTGAGCTCTCTGGCTGCTCTTTCTTCTTTCACCTGCACTGTAATACCCGCACTAGATCCAGACCAGGTGCACTTGCTAGTGGTTTCACTTTTACTCTTGGACATGCCCTGCTCCAGCCACAGGGCACATTTGCCTTTTTTCTTTTTTTTTCTTTAAAAGGAAAAAAAGTTAAAAAAAAAAAAGCCAACCCAAAAACCTGCCTCACTTGGGCTGACTGTACTGAATATAACAGTGCTATCTCCAGATGGGGCTTCTCCCCTTAATCTGCAAAGAAAAATCTACGCTGCCTGCAGGCCCCACAGACCACTACTAGTTTAAAGGCAATTTTTGAGGGTTTTTTTTCTTTTGTGCTCCTCTATGAGCCCCGAAGCCTATTTTCCAGTGCTCCTGTGCGTCTACTGTCTTAGCCCCTCTTCCTTAAGCAAGGCTAGACAAACTTCACAGTCCTAACCTTGGAGACTTGGGGTATTTCTCTGCGCCAAGCTTTGGAAAAGGAAATTCCCCAATCCGACCCCAATCTGAGACCAAGCAGCATTTTCCAGGCTGGAGGCATAAAACACACCGATTCCAGGCTTTTCAAATGCAGATAAAACTGTTATTCAAGTTCACAGCACTTCACGAATATAAAGACTGCCCACCTTTGTAGTACATTCCCCTCTCCCTGGGCTCTGGGTCAGCATGGATAACAGGAGCTCCCTCTCCTGGAGACACAGGGCACCCTGGACACAGCTGGGCTTACTCTCTTATTCTGCCCCAGCCCTGTCCCACCCTCAGGACTCTCTCCTGCCCCAGCAGGGTCCTGTCCACAGAGCTCTCTCCCTCTGTGGGGGGTTTTTGGTGGACCAGGCATCCAGGCTGGTCCTGCACAGGCAACAAGGGGGGGGGGGGGGGGGGAACGGGGGTCACTCCATTACAATTAGCTTTAACAAACATTTCGTTTATTGGTGTATTTTTAGCGAAAGAAAGACCATGGGATGTGGGATGGGCAAGAGCGCTGGAACCTCAGAAGTTTAAGCGCAGAATAAAGTTTACAACCAATTCCCAAGCTTGAGAAAAACAGAAATAGCAAAACTAAATGTCACACTTTAATTTGCCTTTCGCCACAAAAAAATACCGTACTTAAGGTGAATTGTTTTTCCTGTTTCCATCAAATGTTACAACAATGTGAGAACAAGAGATAAAGGGTAATTGGGAAGAACATCCAACTAATTTTAAAGCTCTGATATATCTGCTTTGTGTTGATGCTTTTTACTTACAAGTTTTGGTTTGCTATTCAGGTTTCTCCTCAGTTCCTTGCAGTAAAGCTCTCAGGCCTAAACACATCATCACTAAATGTTTCTTTTCAGCGCTGACCACCACAAGAATTTACTTTATCAGTGCAGTCACGTCTTGGGCATCTAAAGCCATCTTCACATTGTAAACTCATTAAATGGGAAAATATTAATGCCATTATCACCATGAGTTTAAGAAATGGAAATCAGTTCCTTATGTTTACGGTTGACTAGTGCACTGTAACCAAGCCAAGCTTCTCGTGCTATATTCATTTATCACAAGGGTAACCAGAGATGTAACTTGAGTAGCTGAAGAAAGCAGAAAACTCATTCCCCTCATTTAACATCTATCTAGCTGTCATCTCAAATTTTGCAAAATGCTTTTTAACAATGTGTCAAATGTACTTATGGATGAGTCATTTGAAAAGTATTTGATTTTAGGATGTAGAATTGGCTTTAGCCAGCTGTCTTGTTGATTTCCTGATGTGTTTGTACCTGTACTGTACAAGGTCCTCTGTGGTATTATTTATTAATGTGAATTACCAATCTTTCTTTCACTGTTGGCCTGATTATATGTTCACAAATAAATGGGTATTTCATTACATTTTGTTGTAAATGGCTTGCTGGGGAAATGTGATTTCCAGTAATAAAACATTGTGCTACTTTTCATCTCCATAGTAATCACGTGTTAATATTAGAGTCAGGGATTAACCCCTTCTTAGCAAATTGGTTATTACAAATTGGCATTCTGGACCTGAATGCTGTGATTGGAAGAGTGAGATCATATGAACGTGCATTAAGAATTGCTTTACAGTATAGATCAGGTCTTGTTTATTCTTACATCCATCTATTACAGAAGGTTTTAGTCTAAAATCTAGTTATAATGTACATTTTTTTAATTCTTAAAGCTGCAGTGTCATATAAGGATGTTCGGTATATGAAAATACAGAGTTAGAAACAGAGAAACATGAAAGCAGAAAAAGACCCTACTGTCTGCCCATCCATACCTAGGGGCAGATCTTTAAACCTGCATGCGAGCATAGATTTGTGCGCGCAAACCGGCGCGTATATATATATACTACTACACTCATTTGTTCAAACGTTATCCTCTCTGTTTGTGTTTTAGGAGGATGTCCTAACTGTTCCATGTCCTCACTAGACTGATTATCTCTTACAGATGGGGAATTCATCTTCTTCCCAGGATCTCACACCATCAGCAGAAGCCAGCCTTCTAGAATTCTTTCTGTCTCTCAGTTCCTATCTGCACCAGCTGGTCACAGCACAAACTCACTCTAATCTGAATTAATTTAATGTTATTTAATTAAACACATTCCTATACCACTTCCCCAGTTGAAGCATATGGGGCGGATTTTCAGAGCCCTGCTCGCGTAAATCCGCCCAAAACCGGGCGGATTTACGCGAGCAGGGCCCTGCGCGCCGGGAAGCCTATTTTACATAGGCCTCCCGGCGCGCGCAGAGCCCCGGGACTCGCGTAAGTCCCGGGGTTCTCGGAGGGGGGCGTGTCGGGGGCGGGCCCGGTCGTCGCGGCGTTTCGGGGGCGTGTCGGCAGCGTTTTGGGGGCGGGTACGGGGGCGTGGCTACGGCCCGGGGGCGTGGCCGCGCCCTCCGTACCCGCCCCCAGGTCGCGGCCCGGCGCGCAGGAGGCCCGCTGGCACGCGGGGATTTACGCCTCCCTCCGGGAGGCGTAAATCCCCCGACAAAGGTAAGGGGGGGTTTAGACAGGGCCGGGCGGGTGGGTTAGGTAGGGGAAGGGAGGGGAAGGTGAGGGGAGGGCAAAGGAAAGTTCCCTTCTAGGCCGCTCCGATTTCGGAGCGGCCTAGGAGGGAACGGGGGTAGGCTGCGCGGCTCGGCGCGCGCAGGCTATACGAAATCGATAGCCTTGCGCGCGCCGATCCAGGATTTTAGCCGATACGCGCGACTACGCGCGTATCTACTAAAATCCAGCGTACTTTTGTTTGCGCCTGGAGCGCAAACAAAAGTAGGCTGTTCGCGCTCGTCTGAAAATCTACCCCTATATGTATACCATATAAAGTGGTACACAAGATGTATAAAAAAATGCAAAACATTAATACAAGAATACATAGGGGTAGATTTTCAGACGAGCGCGAACAGCCTACTTTTGTTTGCGCTCCAGGCGCAAACAAAAGTACGCTGGATTTTAGTGGATATGCGCGTAGTCGCGCGTATCGGCTAAAATCCTGGATCGGCGCGCGCAAGGCTATCGATTTCGTATAGCCTGCGCGCGCCGAGCCGCGCAGCCTACCCCCGTTCCCTCCTAGGCCGCTCCGAAATCGGAGCGGCCTAGAAGGGAACTTTCCTTTGCCCTCCCCTCACCTTCCCCTCTCTAACCCACCCGCCCGGCCCTGTCTAAACCCCCATCCTACCTTTGTCGGGGGATTTACGCCTCCCGGAGGGAGGCGTAAATCCCCGCGCGCCAGCGGGCCTCCTGCGCGCCGGGCCGCGACCTGGGGGCGGGTACGGAGGGCGCGGCCACGCCCCCGGGCCGTAGCCACGCCCCGTACCCGCCCCCAAAACGCTGCCGACACGCCCCCGCAACGCCGCGCGCTCCAGCCCCGCCCCCCGACACGCCTCCCGACACGCCCACTCCGAAAACCCCGGGACTTACGCGAGTCCCGGGGTTCTGCGCGCGCCGGTGAGCCTATTTTACATAGGGCCCTGCTCGCGTAAATCCGCCCGGTTTTGGGCGGATTTACGCGAGCAGGGCTCTGAAAATCCGCCCCATAGAGCACAGAACTGCAAAACAAGATATATGAACCATATGTATGAAAACAAAACAAGCTAAAAGAAATACCATGGGCAAGTGAAAAGATTATTTTAAAAAAGTGACAAAATCCTTTTAAGACATATATATATTTCTGTTTTCTATTTTATTCCAGTAAATACAAAAGAGACTGCAAATACTGTACATGCCAGGTCTCTAGAGAAAAGGGTAATACACAAACCAAAGGTTTGAAGTAAAAGTTCTCTATTTGCCCACTGAAAGGCCTTAATAAGGAAATGGAATGGGAGGCTGTTTATTGATATATGCAGATCTTGGACTGTTCATTAGTAGACATAGGGATGGGGTTATAGTCTGCTATTTGAGCAGACGATTTCTTATTTATGATTTTTTGTTCAAATTTCACTGCTCGATACTTAGTTCTGCCCTTTAGGTTAGGGTTTTCCGCAATGATTTTTTTTCAGGGCCCTTGGCCCATTGTCATATTCTAGAGTGATGACATCTCTACTGCCAGTAGTCTTCCTGTTGCACTCGGGGGTGGACCCTTGTCCTGGAGCAGTGGAGAACAGCTCCCTGGTAGGGACCAGGAAGCAACTGCCCCCAGGGGGCGGAGCACTGGAGGAGACAGAGGCTAGGATGAGCTTCATCACTGGAAGCCCGGGAGGAGCCCATAGGGACACGGGCCCCTTGGTCTTAGGTGGGCCTCGCAGGGTCTCCTGGAAGGATGGAAGTCCTGCGTGCCTCAGACAGAAGGGGAGCGCGATCAGGTTCGAGACTGGAAGTCAGTTGGAACAAGGAGGACCAGAATAGCATAGGTGATGGCAAGGTTAGGAACATAGCCAGAATCTAGAGATGTGGTCAAGCAGGCAGAGGTCAGAGTCCGGGGGTCAGTCTGAGAAGTAGTCAGCAAAGCAGAGGTCAGGTTCCGGAGGTCAGATGAGGTCACAGGTAGGCCGAGGTCAGAAGGCAGGCAGCAGGCAGGCAAGTCGAGGAACAGACTGGAGTCAGAAAGCAGGCGGTAGACAAGCAGGTCAAGGAACAAGCTGAGGTCAGTACCAGTAAAACAGTCCGGAGGTACTTCCTGGGGAGACAGACAGATGAACAGGAGCAGAAGGACGCTGGAGTACTAGGATGCAGGAACAAAGCAGGAACAGAACTGGAACAGAAGGATCCTAAAATGAGACTTGGAACAAGACTGGAGCAAGATACAAATGCAGTGACAATCTAGCATACAAGCCGACCCGATTGTCAAGGCAAGGAAGTACAAGCAGGGACTTCCTTATAACAGGGAATCAATCTGGGCGTGCTGTGGAGCTAGGACCTGCCCTTGGCCCTACAAGAGGCCGGGTGGTCCGCGCGCACGCACATAGGGGCATGGCCAACACAGCCGAGGACGCTGTGCTCCGATGTGAGGCCTGGTGCGCAGTGGAAGGCTCGGCGACCGCCGCCGCGGGATGCTGAGGCCTGGAAGCGCTTGCAGCTACCGCTAGGGAGGCCGACATTTTTGTAATTAAAACTTCTGCTCCTGTTTCCAACGTTCTCGCCGGCAATAGCGCACCAAATAGCACCACCTTTCACGGTGGCAATATTTGGTGCAAAAGCCGGCAGCGAAGACACCGTGGTGGTGCAAAGGCTGTGGGCTTTCGCAGGTCTGCCCCCCCTTCGCCCTCCCCCGCCCCCCGTTTTCACTGGATTCATCATTCTGCTATGAATGATGAATCCAGGCCTATATTTGCTATGATAAGAGTTGTGCAATGGAGTTGATATCTCTGATATCAATTTTGATTACAGTTATGCTAGCAGTGTGGAGTGGTTGATGATCATCAGAGCTACAAGACATTTAAGATATACCGTATTTTTCGCTCCATAAGACATGGGGGGAAAATGTCTCCCCCCCCCAAGACTTGCCAAAAGTCCCTGGTGGTCCAGCGGGGGTCCCGGGAGTGATCTCCCCCTCTCGGGCATTCGGCTGCCAGTAATCAAAATGGTGCCAGTGGTCCTTTGCCGCATGTGACAGGGGCTACCAATGCCATTGGTGGGCCCCTGTCACATTTAATTTAATTTAATTTACAATCTTTTCTATACCGTCGTTAAGCTAGTTGCCGTCACAACGGTTCACAATAAGGCACATAATTTCAAACTTAAATGTGTTGAATTATATTAACTAAACAGGTGCCATCAAATACTGTAACATAGTTTCATATTAAATATTACTTAGTGGTTGTGATAAGTCATGTCTACTTTAAGTATATCGGCTATAAGATAAATTAACACTTAAGTCTGGTCCTCTGTTGTTGCAATCTAATAGAGGTAAAATAAAATAAAATATATACACACACACACACCATTCGAGTAAACTGATGTGTGTGTGTGGGAGTTCTTCGACTGCATCATACAATTCCCTGGATGCCCCATGCCATTTTTTCAGATGGTGCTGGCCGTCCATTGCTCCTACCATGTGACAGTGGCCGACCAATGGTGCTGGTAGCCCCTGTCACATAGTAAGGGCAAAGAGCCACCGGCACCTTTTTGATTACTGGCAGCCGACAGCTCGAGAGGGGGAGATCGCTCCCAGGACCCCCGCTGGATCACTGGGGACTTTTGGCAAGTCTTGGGGGGTGGGGTCAGAAGGTTAGGGGGTTGTAGTTAATTAAATTTGAAGGGTTGGGGTGGTTTGTTGTTTTTTTTTCATGAAATAGCATAATAAAAGTTTTCTGAAACAGGGAGTGGACCAAAATGGCCCTCCCCAGACCCGAAAATGAAACGGGGACGAAAAAATTGTACACCCCTAATTTTAATACCGGAAACGGACGCTCCATAAGATGCACAGACGTCCGGGAACGGAGCCGGTTTAGCACACCATTTTTTCTTTAATTTTCCCCCTCTGAACCCTAGGTGCATCTTATGGTCAGGTGCATCTTATGGAGCGAAAAATACGGTAGGTTTTTTGATCGCTTTGCCTATAGCAAGAAGATTCCTATTGGGATTCTGTATACGTTTTCCATCTGGCTCTTAGACTGATTGTGTCCATGATAATCGGCCATCTATGGATCTGAACTAAATTTTAATGATTTGTGATGTACTTTCTTTTTTGTGGTTGTGTGTTTTTTTGGGGTGTCTCATTGTCTTCTGTTCTTTGGTTTATGTCTGATGTACCATAGATTTGTTTGTGTCGATTTGATATGATCATTGTATATTTTCATGGTCTTCATTGTAATATTTGCTATTCTGATATGATTTGAGATGACTTGTATTTAATGAGTCTTTAGTAGATTTGATTTAAGGATTAAAGGACAGTTGTTTCAATTGAGTAATACAATTTTGGATTGAATACATTTTTGTAATTTAAAATAAATATTTTTTTACTGTTCTAGGAGAGTTTTTTTTAGGTTTTCCTATTTTATTCCTTCAAGGGCATTTATATATGCAGTCCAGCACATTCAGGATATAATTATCCCATTCTTTGTTGTCACTATATATATGATCATAATCCTGAGGAATTTTTTAAGTCCTGCAAATGTGAAAACTCATATTTTTTAAAATACATAGCAACCTATGCACTTGTCACTTTTTTCAAAATGTGACAGGAGGAAAAAATTTAAACATTCTGAGGTCCATATTCAAAAACATTTAGGGCCTCATTTACGAAGACCTTTTCCCATAGACACAGAATGGGAGAAAAGCCTTAGTAAATCTGGCCCTTAGCTAACTAACTCAGAAGTTAGCCAGGTAAATGAATATTTGGGCACATATCCAGCTGGCTAATTAGGGGTATTCCAGGCACATAACTTGGAGGAGTTGATTTAGCTGGCTTGGGGCTAGATTCATCAAATTATTGCATGCGATAGGAAGAGGGATGTGTTTTATGGTAATAGCACACATTGCAATAAATAGGCTATCTTAGTGCTTTGCATAGGTATTACTGCTATAACTTTTTGCACATACTACAATTATTGCATTTCCTACCTGCAACCACTGGGGAGGTGGGGGGAGAGAGACTGAGAGACTTGTAGTAGTTAGCTATTTATATCTCTATACTTAGGTAGAATGTCCATCAAGCTAGGTTGTGAGAACATTGTACAAATCTCATCCTTGTGTGAGTTTCCTCACTCTGAAGGACATCAAATCTTCACAAGAGTATACTGTTCTGTCCGTACGTCTCACGCTGTATGTCAAAGTGGTCCCTAACCCCTACACTACTTCCTAAACCTCACCTCGAGGTTCTAGGGGGACTCATATAGTAGCATAAATAGCTGCTTACTAGGCTGTGACCCCCTAGAGTCTCTCTCTCTCTCTCTCTCTCTCTCTCTCTCTCTCTCTCTCTCTCTCTCTCTCTCTCTCTCTCTCTCATATGCCCCGGCCCTTCCCACAGTCTAAAAATGCCCAAAACTCAATTTGTGAAAAAAAATCACAATTTGTGTTATGGGCATATTGCACAGCTTAACACCAATGAAAAAGTTGTAGTTATTTTCGGTGTTAAAACTGTGTGCTATGGCTTCGCGAAATCAGCCCACTTTTACAAAAATCCTGCCCTCGACTTTTCCCCTTTTAAAAATTAGCCTCGCACTATGCATTATGGTGCTTTTCGCATGTGAAAACACCATAACGCGAGTTGGAAAATAACCCCCTTAGTTAACAGGCCTATTCCTATATTCAGAGTTAGCTGGATGACTTAGCTGGCTAAGTCTGATTGGATGAAAGAGCTATCCTAAGGTTAGCCACTTATATTCAATACAATATTCAATACAGCAGCTGCATTATTGAATATAGCTCCAAAGTTAGCTGGATGAGTTTATCCAGCTATCCCCTAGATTCATCAAAATGCTATAATTTTGCATGATTAATGCCCATGATAAGAAAAAGGGGCATATCTATGATAATTTTTTAAATTATTGCACCACGAGCTATGTTAGCGCTTCACATAGGTAGTGTATCGCAGGATGAGTTAGTTTTCACACCCTGCAATTCTTATAGTTCGCTACTTGTGAAGTGTACTACGTATACCTCACCTCGAGTTATTAGTTGGCCCTCCTATAGTGATATAACTAGTTGAATACTGTCAAGGCCTCCCCAGAGGCTCTCTCTCTCAAAAAATAATGTGTACTTATTAGAGATGTGAATCGTGTCCTCGATCGTCTTAACGATCGATTTCGGCTGGGAGGGGGAGGGAATCGTATTGTTGCCGTTTGGGTGTTTAAAGTATCGTGAAAATCGTGAGCCGGCACACTAAAACCCCCTAAAACCCACCCCCGACCCTTTAAATTAAATCCCCCACCCTCCCGAACCCCCCCCCCAAATGCCTTAAATTACCTGGGGGTCCAGCGGCGGTCCGGAACGGCAGCGGTCCGGAACGGCCTCCTGCAATTAAATCGTGTTGTCTTCAGCCGGCGCCATTTTTCAAAATGGCGGCACAAAATGGCGGCGGCCATAGACCAACACGATTCGACTGCAGGAGGTCGTTCCGGACCCCCGCTGGACTTTTGGCAAGTCTTGTGGGGGTCAGGAGGCCCCCCCAAGCTGGCCAAAAGTCCCTGGGGGTCCAGCGGGGGTCCGGAAAACGATCTCCTGCCGCGAATTGTTTTCCGTACGGAAAATGGCGCCGGCAGGAGATCGACTGCAGGAGGTCGTTCAGCGGCGGTCCGGAACCCCCGCTGAACGACCTCCTGCAGTCGATCTCCTGCCGGCGCCATTTTCCGTACGGAAAACAATTCGCGGCAGGAGATCGTTTTCCGGACCCCCGCTGGACCCCCAGGGACTTTTGGCCAGCTTGGGGGGGGCCTCCTGACCCCCACAAGACTTGCCAAAAGTCCAGCGGGGGTCCGGAACGACCTCCTGCAGTCGAATCGTGTTGGTCTATGGCCGCCGCCATTTTGCGCCACCATTTTGAAAAATGGCGCCGGCTGAAGACAACACGATTCAATTGCAGGAGGCCGTTCCGGACCGCTGCCGTTCCGGACCGCCGCTGGACCCCCAGGTAATTTAAGGCATTTGGGGGGGGTTCGGGAGGGTGGGGGATTTAATTTAAAGGGTCGGGGGTGGGTTTTAGGGGGTTTTAGTGTGCCGGTTTTCCTGCCCTCCCCCTTCCCCCGATTTACGATTTTTTGACGATAAATCGGGGGAATTGGTATTGTATCGTGGCCCTAACGATTTTTGACGATTTAAAATATATCGGACGATATTTTAAATCGTCAAAAAACGATTCACATCCCTAGTACTTATTTCCGAGGTTAAAAGCATACGTTATGGTATTCCACAGTGTGAAAATGCCATTTATTATCATTTATCCCTACCATTACTATCACATGCATTATAGCGTTAACGCAATTTGATTAATGACCCTGTAACTTTGCTATCCAGACTGTGTCTGAATATGGACCACCATGTTAACATATAATCATCACCCAAGATTGTAAAGAGACTTCACCCTAAGATAAAACTTTATAATTCCAAAAAACCTGAAGCTTTCAAAGGCACTGAAAACACTTATCTTGGATTAAACAAAATCATGGTTAATGTTTGACAGAACTCTTGCATTCTCAATCCATATTAAAGATCACCCCTTAGCACGCGCTGCACATTCCAATTTTGGAATTGGCTGCATGAATTATAATCCACAAAGTTACACTTGTAAAAGTATTAATGTAAATAGATTTGTGAAAATACAGTTTACCTTGGCTAAGGGGTAAATGATATTCCATTGTTTGGGGTTTGAAGAACATGTAGCTTTGCTTTGATTTCCATCCCACAGCTCAGCATTGTAGACCCCTTAAGAAGAACAGCTGCAGTGCTTAGATATCATGCTAGCATTTCTACCCCTCTCATTCTGTTCTCCCTTTCATCTCTGCAGTGAAATTAGAAAAACAGTTCTCATCTGACTTCAGGGAGAGTTAGGTTTTGATTTTAACTTCTTCATTTTTGTCATGAATAATTCCCTCTGTTTTAATGATTTGGTCCCAGTTAACTGAGTATCAGCAAGTTAGATCAAAATATTAAATATTTTATAGCTGAAGACTTTTTGTATTTTTCAAGCACTTATTTATAGCTTTCTTTAAAAAAAAATAATTAACAACTTGGTAGAGAGCATTTTAGGTTTTGGTTGTCTTCACTTGCTGATTACTGTCACATTTTTTTCTTTGATATTAATGAGCAAGGGGGATTAAATGTCTTATTTCATTAATGCTTTTCATACATAACTCTATAAGCCAATGCCCCTTTCTGCATATGAACCAGGAGACCAGGGTTTGAGTCCCACTGTCATTCCTTGTGACTTTGGGCAAATCACTTTACCCTCCATTGCCTCAAGTACAAACTTAGGGCCTCATTTTCCAATATCGCATTGGTAACACATTAAGGGGCATTTCCCATGCAAATGAGGCTTTTTTCGTGCAGCGGGGAAACTTCACATGCCATGATGTTTTCACGATTTGTGAAAACATCTTTGCAGTGCATGATAAAACAACCATCACACTGCATATATATATGAGAGAGAGAGAGAGAGAGAGACTTGCTATAATGTCTACTCCCTAGACAGGTATTTGTATCCCAATGGGAGGCCCACCTAGTAACTCGAGGTGGGGATTAGGGATGAGTGTAGGGGGTTGGGGCCACTTTCACATTCAACGTGAGACGTACGAACAGAACAGTGGTCTCTTGTGAAGATTTGATGGCCTTCAGAGTAAGGAAACTCACTCCAAGATGAGATTTGGCCAATGTTCTCTCCACCTAGCTTGTTGTTGCCCAGGTAGAGTGTCCATCAATCTAGGTGGAGAGAACATTGCCCAAATCTCATCTTGGAGTGAGTTTCCTCACTCCGAAGGCCAGCAAATCTTCACAAGAGACCACTATTCTGTTCGTAGGTGTCACGTAGAATGTCAAAGTGGCCCCTAACCCCCTACATTGTTAACTAAACCCCACCTCGAGTTACTAGGTGGGCCTCCCATAGGGATACAAATACCTGTCTAGGGAGTAGATATTATAGCAAGGTGCTCTCTCTCGCGCTCTCTTTCTCCAGGATACTGAAACAGGCTGTCCAGAAACATCATGAACTATGATAAACCTTTACCGGCCTCTAGCACACAACGTATCGCAAATGAAAGGGTTGTAGCTATTAGCCACGCTAGCATTGCAGCTGTTTTGCCGCACACGATAACTTTACATATGCTCCGCCCCAACTCCGCCCCCTGAATACAAAATAAAAAATTCGCAAATCACGTTAACGGCTGTTAGCGCGATTTGCGAACTTATCTCCTGCGGTAACTCCTTGGAAAATGACCCCCTTAGATTGTAAGCCCTCTGGGGACAGGGAAAATACCTCCAGTACCTGAATGTAAACTGATGTGATGTGTCAGATCGAATGTCGGTATATAAAAATAAATAAATATATAAAAAAAATATAAATGTAACAGCACATGTGTGGTGCTTGGCTAATCTTGGCTAAGGCGCAGTGCGGCACTTACAATTCCAAAAGCAGTGGTATGGCTGTATTGGGTTTCCAAGCAGGTTAACCTGCATGGTTAAAACTCAAACTTCAATAAGCATAGAGAGGCTGGATTTTTTTTAGACAACAGCCTAACTAAGAGGGTCATGTATCAAATTGTTTTAGGGCCTTATCACAGGCTTTATGGCCCTAACACCCATGCATAACGCCATAACACATGCGATAAATAACACAT
Organism: Rhinatrema bivittatum; assembly: GCF_901001135.1. Taxonomy (NCBI): domain Eukaryota; kingdom Metazoa; phylum Chordata; class Amphibia; order Gymnophiona; family Rhinatrematidae; genus Rhinatrema; species Rhinatrema bivittatum. The sequence goes on from NC_042619.1 coordinate 298,870,149, forward strand.
CATGAGATGCGTATGCAAATTTGAAAAATTTAGTCAAGTGGGAGATGTTTATGAACATGAGGGGTGATTAACTTTGTACTATTGTGGGATTTAATGCCAGAAATAACTATACCTTTTTCCTGGCCTTATGCCCGAAACGGGATTTTCCATAAATATGTCAAATTCTGTTAGGGGAGGGGGAGGGGGGGAGAGAGGGAGACACTCTGGGACCATTAGATGACCGAGGGGTTAAAGGGGCTCTTAGGGAAGATATGGCCATTGCAGAAAGACTAAGGGCCTCATTTTCTAAAGAATCGCAGGCCTGTGATACTTTAGAAAATTGTGCTAAGGGGGGCTGGGCGTCGACCTGGGGGGCGGTCCTGCGCTAGCCGGCAGCGATCGCACCGCCGCAGTACGATCGCTGTCGGTTTCGCACCCAATAGCACCACCATAGAAGGTGTAGCTATTGGGCGCGAACTCGGACGCGAAAAGGCCCTTACCTTTTCGCCGTCCGCGGCGTCTTCGCAGAGTCGGCCCCGGTGACGCCCCGACTCCTCCTCTTCCAGGGCTGACTCTGCTCCCATCCTGGTATCGCACGCAATAAGGGACTTTTTGCATGCAAAACATCCCTTATCGCGTGCGAGCCACTTAGAAAATGACCCACTAAATTAATTCTTTGCTTCCGTGTTTACCAATGAGGATGTTGGGGAGATACCAGTTCTGGAGACAGTTTTCAGGGGTGATGAGTCAGACGAACTGAATGAAATCACTGTGATCCTGGAAGATATAGTAGGCCAGATTGACAAACTAAAGAGTAGCAAATCATCTGGACTTGATGGTATGCATCCTAGGGTACTGAAGGAACTCAAAAATGAAATTTCTGATCTATTAGTTAAAATTTGTAACCTATCATTAAAATCATCCATTGTACCTGAAGACTGGAGGGTGGCCAATGTAACCCCAATATTTAAAAAAGGCTCCAGGGGCGATCCGGATAACTATAGACCAGTGAGCCTGACTTCAGTGCTGGGAAAAATGGTGGAAACTATTCTCAAGATCAAAATCGTAGAGCATATAGAAAGACATGGTTTAATGGAACACAGTCAACATGGATTTACCCAAGGGAAGTCTTGCCTAACAAACCTTCATTTTTTTGAAGGGGCTAGTAAACATGTGGATAAAGGTGAACTGGTAGATGTAGTGTATTTGGATTTTAAAAGGCGTTTGACAAAGTCCCTCATGAGAGGCTTCTAAGAAAACTAAAAAGTCATGGGATAGGAGGTGATGTCCTTTCATGGATTACAATCTGGTTAAAAGACAGGAAACAGAGAGTAGGACTAAATGGACAATTTTCTCAGTGGAATGGAGTGGGCAGTGGAGTGCCTCAGGGATCTGTACTTGGACCAGTGCTTTTCAATTTATATATAAAGGATCTGGAAAGGAATACGACGAGTGAGGTTATCAAATTTGCGGATGATACAAAATTATTCAGAGTACTTAAATCACAAGCGGATTGTGATGCATTACAGGAGGACCTTGCAAGACTGGAAGATTGGGCATCCAAATGGCAGATGAAATTTAATGTGGACAAGGGCAAGGTGTTGCATATAGGGAAAAATAACTCTTGCTGTACTTACACGATTTTAGGTTCCATATTAGGAGCTACCACCCAGGAAAAAGATCTAGGCATCATAGTGGATAATACTTTAAAATTGTCGGCTCAGTGTGTGCTGCAACAGTCAAAAAAGCAAACAAAATGTTAGGAATTATTAGGAAGGGAATGGTTAATAAAACGGAAAATGAATACATGAATACATGAATACTGTGTACAATTCTGGTCGCCACATTTCAAAAAAGATATAGTTGCAATGGAGAAGGTTTAGAGAAGGGCAACCAAAATGATAAAGGGGTTGGAACAGCTCCCCTATGAGGAAAGGCTGAAAAGGTTAGGGTTGTTCAGCTTGGAGAAGAGACGGCTGAGGGGGGATATGATAGAGGTCTTTAAGATCATGAGAGGTCTTGAATGAATAGATGTGAATCGGTTTTTTACACTTCTGAATAATAGAAAGACTAGGGGGCATTCCATAAAGTTATCAAGTAGCACATTTAAGACTAATCGGAGAAAATTCTTTTTCACTCAACGCACAATAAAGTTCTGGAATTTGTTGCCAGAGGATGTGATTAGTGCAGTTAGTGTAGCTGGGTTGAAAAAAGGTTTGGATAAGTTCTTGGAGGAGAAGTCCATTAACGGCTATTAATCAAGTATACTTAGGGAATAGCCACTGCTATTAATTGCATCAGTAGCATGGGATCTTCTTAGTGTTTGGGTAATTGCCAGGTTCTTGTGGCCTGGTTTGGCCTCTGTTGGAAACAGGATGCTGGGCTTGATGGACCCTTGGTCTGACCCAGCATGGCAATTTTCTTATGTTCTTATGGGTAGGCTCGCCTATTAGTCAACTTTTTATACCACTGTAAGAGGTGCTATTCTGAAATCAGGGTGAGGTTTTGGTGGTGGGCTAGGTTTTGGGGGCAGTTTTACACACACAGTGAGAGGTACGAACAGCACAGTTACTATCAATAAAGATTTTATGTGATTTGGAGTGATGATAGGTACACAAAGATGAGATTTGTACAATGTACTTTCAATCTAGCTTGATGTACTACCCAAAGCAGAAAAACCTCAAGTGAGCAGATTGAATAGATCAATTTGGTTTTTGTCTACCATTGACTTCTATAGATGCAAGATGTCTGCAGTTGAGTGAAATGCATCATTGGAGCACAGACAACTTTCACACCAAAGGAGAGAACAATCCATCTGCAGCTGCTCAGATCTGAAGTCCCTGAAAAGCAAGCAAAGGAAGAGCTTGCTTGAAGCATGGCAGAGGATGTTCCCAGGGAAAAGAGTATGTAGAACTTGATCACCAATCCTGTTCACAAGTCAGTGGGTTCAGGATGTGCATCGCTATAAAAGGGAGGTGGATGCCATCTTCTGCAGTCTGGTTGTTCAGATGCAAATATGTGTAGGTAAGCAGCAGCAATTTTCAAAGCCCCTGTAGAGCAGCCTTGTTTGCAGGCCCTTTATTGAAAAGAATTCCTGTGGGGCCCTTCAAAGGAAGAAGCTTTTGTGTGTGTGAAGGAGTACCCAGTGAATTGCTCTTGAGCGTTTGCAGTGAGAGAAGATGGAATCTGGAGTTCCTTGGAGAATACCAAATTTCGGTAGCCACAGCAGGAAGCGTGAATTGTGATAGAGATAAGTTAAAGACCCAAATTGTGCAGGCTGTGGAGGGAATCGGGGTGGTCAACGTTTTCCAAATAAGGAGTGTGATTATAGAAGAACCTTCCAGGTTTGGATTTTTCTTGTGCCATCTGTCTGGCACCTCATGTGTGCATGCTGAAGGAGAGTCAGTGAAAGCCATGAAGACCTAGAGAGTTGCTGGAGGCAGAGAAGCAAATAAATCAAGAGAGAAGAGGAGTGGAAAAGGTATGGCCTACCCAGTGATGAGTGCCCATGCAGTGAAGGGTTGACTAGAGAGAAAAATTGAGGCCAAGGTTGGGGGGGATCTAGCTCAGAGGTGTTGTCTGTCAGGAAGGTGTGTGAATTGTAATCTATGGCACATTCCCAAAAGGAACAGATGACATGACCTAAAGAGACAATGAGGCCTAGTCTAATTGCTGGCATGGAAGGGGAACTCCTGCTATGGCTTAAGTCTAGGGCATTGCCTCCAAGTACCTGCATCACTGAGAGACACACTGTGATGAGTGACGAGGCCTCAGCTGACATAAGTGGATTCGTTTAGTACCATAATAAAAATGGCACCAGTCTCAGGTCACTTAACACCATTTTGTTGGATGGTACCAGTGGAAAAGAAGCAAGTGGGGATTCCTTCTTCCCCATGAAGACCATGTACGGGGTAGGAGGCTTGGGAGGGAAACCAGGGGGCTGGAGGGGGATGGCAGCAAGCCTGTATCCGTATTTTGGGGTTTTTTTGTAATTTTGGTGGAGTGCTTTGGCAGCAGCAGGGGGGAGGGCTGGCAGCATTCAAAATAAAAAGAAATGACATGCTTGTCTTTCACGTTCACCTACTAACGGTGAGTCTTAATATAGGCAGAGATGAAACTAGGACCTGGGTTATGAAAGAAAGATATTTTTATCTTCCTTGAGCACAAACAGTAGAAAACTCTTCATAAATCAGGCCTTAAATCAGAAAGGGAATAAGACACTAGTATGCAAAGAAACTCTAAATTAGTTTAAAAATAATTTAAAAAAATAGTGTGGTATCATTTCTGCAGTTAAACCATGTTTTCTGCACTGAAAACATGGGGGCCAATATTAAAGATATTTGGCTATTTAGCGGCACAGCACTGCCGCTGAATATACCTGGATAAGTATTCAAGTTATCCAGATATGCTTATCTGGCTATCTAGACCTGCTATGGGTCACATCTGGTTAAGAACCAATATTGACACTTATCCGGTTAACTGGATATGTAGCGCCACCCAGTTACGCTCACTGCCTGCCTATTGATTATAGGGTTAACTATTTAGCCAGATAAGTCACTTATCTAGCTCATGAGGTTATTTTCTAAAAGCTTATCATACGTGATAAGCCTCTATCGCACGCGAAAAGGCCCTTTTCACATGCGTTAGCATGCAAATTTGATTTGGGGCGGAGTCGTGGCACCGAGGGGTCGGAGTCGGCGGTGTCTTCACTGGCGGCAATAATGTTACTAACATTATCGTCACCAGTAGCGTGCCCAATAGCACCGCCTTTTACGGTGCACCAAATAGCTTATCGCTATTTGGTGCAAAAGCCGGCAGCTGGCACACCAAAGGCCAATGAAATTGCACTGCCATGGTGCAAAGGCTGCGGGCTTTCGCAGGCCCCGCCCCTGTTTTCGCTGGATTCATCATTCTGCGAAGAATGATGAATCCAGGCCTAAGGCCTAGATTTTTCATTCCGCTATAAATATAGTGGAATGAAGAGCCATGGCCAGATAAGGGGCAGGGGGGGGGCGATAGTGTGCACCTGCCCGCATCACAGTGTTGCTTTTTTTGCCCACTGTGGTTGCACCCACAGCGCACATTATCGCCCCCATAACGTCGCTACAAAATATGTCATTATTTCCGGCGCTAGTGCCGGCGATAATGTGTAAAAACATCATCATCATCGTAGCAGCGTAACCGGGCCCAAATTTTTTAAAAATCTCTCCCCTTTTCCTCATTTCAATTTTCATTGTCACGATGCGGTCGTTAATACATGCGTTAGGGCCCATCACATTTTGAAAAACGACACTGTCTGTGATATAGCCGGATTTTCAGCCATTTAGCCAGATAAGTCTGATTTAGCCAGGTAAGTAGTGTTTGAATATCTACCCCATGGTTTAATGGATAATTCATGTTTTTATGTGCACTAAGCAGTTTTTTTTAATGTACATTGTTGAGTTAGTGTGCTTTTTTCAACTCCTGATGCGTTAACCATACCATTAGCTTACAGCATCCGCAGTTTAAAATGTTTTAGTGTGTGAGTTAAATTCTGTGCTGAATTTCAGCACACAGTTTTCATGTACAGCATATTATATCGGCCTCTGAGCTTCCTTAACATTCTAAGAAATATCCAATCCGACTCCATGGCTCTGTCCACTTTCAGTTTTGCTAGTTCTACACAAATGCACTGTTCTGTGAATGGAAAGGTGTCAGTCCCACTCCCAGATGTGGCCTTGCCAAGGATGAGCAGTCCTTCTCCAAGCCCTTTGTCGGGGAATAGCAAAGTATTTATTTAGCATTTCTGCTTTTTTCTTCTCCTTGTCCCCTGCCTCCCATTTCATCTTGTTGCTTCTCACTCTAACAAATCTATCTATGGCCTTCCTCTTTTTATAAACATATCTGAAAAAAAGGATTTTCCCCTGCTTTTTCCCTCATTAATTGTCTTTATGTGAACTCACATTTTTGCCCTCCTAACTTGCCCTGCCTCTTTCAGCTTTAACAGATGGTCTTTTCTTTGTTCTTCTTTGTGAGATCTTTTGTCATTTTTGAAGGGCTAATCTTTTTGGCCCTTTATTCCATGCTGCCATTCTGGAAAACCATAGCAGTTTCTTTTCTCTTCTTTCTTGTGCTTAGTATAGCTTATTTTAGTTAAGCCAACAGTTCTTCCATTCACTCACAACCTCCCATCTTGCTAGTGCCTCCTTAAGGTACTTCCCCGTTTTACCAAAGTTGAGTTTTTGTGTGACTCACTCCTCTCTACCTTCACCGTTATATCAAAGCATACTGAGCCCTTTTTCCATTTGTTAATAGCGGATCCCTTCCCTTGTGGGTTCCATCACCAGTTGTCTGAGCAGAGCCCCTTGAGAGGAATCCAGCAACTCTCTACTAGCAGCTGAGTCTATTATTGGAATATTCTAGCTCACAGCCAGTAAGTTAAAATCTCCCACCAACACCTCCCCTTCATTCCCGCCTTTTGGATGTTTTTGACCCGATCTTTGCTCTGAAATGGGAGGCTTACACAATTCCTGCTCCTTCCTCCACACCTCCAGCATTTGAGTTGCTTTGATCTTTTTTCCAGGGAGAACTACTCCTCCCAATGTTCTGCCATCCCTTTTCTTATTAAAGAGAAAATATAACTTGATATATGGCCATATCCCATTCATGGGACTCATTGAGCCATATCTCTCTGTCAGCAACAATATCTATTTATTTATTTATTTATTTGTCTATTTATTTGTCTATTTATTTATTTATTTTATTTGTTTAGAGATTGTATATATTGTCGTTCCATATAAAGATCACAACAGTTTACAAAAGTAACATTCATATATAAATCAACAAACAATGGGCCTCATTTTCAAAGCACTTTACCGCGTGCGATAAATTCGCGAATCGCGTTAACAGCTGTTAACGCGATTCGCGAATGCAAATTAGTCATTTGGTATTCAGGGGGCGGAGTTGGGGCGGAGCATATGTACAGCGGGAACCTGTGTATCGTGTGCGGCGAAACAACCGCAGTGTTAGCGCGGCTGCTATCGCGGATTTTAACTACAACTCCAACTTCGCGTTATGGACTGCGCTACGGGCCAGAAAAGGATTATCGCCATCCACGGTAGTTCCGGACAGCCTGTTTCAGAGAGAGAAAGAATCATCGTGCAGTGGGAAAACATCGCGTGCGGCGCTGTTTTCACGAATGGCGAAAACATCGCCGCACACGATGTTTCCCCACTGCACGAAAGAAGCCTCATTTGCATTGGTAACGCCCCCTAATGCGTTACCAATGCGATATTGGAAAATAAGGCCCAATGACAGTTTATGGAGGTGATATTCATGAACAAGGATTAATATAAATCTACTGAGATGTTCTAATACATATTAACTAAAGATCTAAGACATCATGCGAGCAGTACAGGAATTATAATATAAAGATTTTTTTAAACATCATAATCAGTAGGTTATCTTAAGATAGTTGCATTCTTTTGTTAATTTATTCCCCAATATTGGCGTCTGCCTCCACCATGAGCTCTTGCTGAGTAGGAATTTTATTGCTTTTTAGACAGCAAGTTATTTGGGTTCACGGCCTTTCAGCTCTTTCTCCTTAGTTTGTCTACAATCTGGGTAGCCTCTTACCTGCAACCTCCATCTTCTCTGCTACGGAGTAAACTACTGAGCTTCTCATTTTTGTGATTTTCTTTAAAATCTTAATTTATTTGTTGGGAATGAGAGCCTGAAACATAGTTACCATTATAGCCAACCATTCCAGTACGTTTTGTAAAATATTTTTTGAACACCTTTTCAGAGCTCAGAAGTGTTTCTTCAAACCTCATATATTTCCCACAATATGGAGCTCTTGAAAAAGTTCTAGAAGTCTCACAAAATCCCAGATCCTCCGAGATCTCCCACTTCTTGTAACTCTGCTTTGTCAAATAAAAGTAAAATTTGTAAACTCCACATGTGAACCAGCTAGTTTTGCTGCAAATATTTTTTTCTCAGACATTCTATCTGACAGTGCCTGCCTCTGACAGGCCGCTGAAAATAGCTATTCAGTGTACAATTAAATGGAAAAGACGCAAGGGAAAGCTTATGCAAAAGCCGGCTTGAATTATCGATGGCTCACCATGATGTCATGGGTTCTGATATTGACTTTGATCACTCAGTATATAAAGTCCTCCTAATAATTGTAATGTAGCAGATTTCTGTTGTGTGTCGGGCTCTGCTCAGCCTTTTAACACAGTTTCATATGAAATAATTATGTTGTGGAACTCAGTGACTCAGTGAGTGCCACTCTTGTTCAGGGCCATTGTTTTAAGAAGTTTAGAAGCAAAGGTCAACATCTATGAGGACCAGGATTAATCCTCTGTTGTTATTACCGTATATATATGCAGCTTTTCAGAGATCCTGGTTGGGTAATAACATCAGCTGATGTGTCAGTTGAATAGAAACATGGATTAAAATAAAAGAGGGCTGGGGGAGGGAAGGCGTAGGAACTGTGGCTGGAGATTTACAAAGGATCCCGGAATATAGAAAGAACAAATCAAGTTTGATGTGAAGAACTTAAAACTTTTTAGGATCTCTGGCTCCAGGGTTCTGGACTCCAAATTGGTCATGGGGAAAATTGGATTCCATATGGGCTATGATACCTTTAATTGAACCAATAACGTTGACACATGAGTTTTCATGATTACTTCTTCAGAGGCTGAAATTATTGACTGGTCAATAGATCAAGTGATATTGATGTCCCCTCTCTTTCTCTCCTGGCTTCCCCACCCTTCTCTTTCCTAGAATACTGTACTAGCTTCTTATTCCCAGATTGATTATAATAGACATACATTTATTAAATAATGTTAAATTAACAGTCTACTGCCTACTTTTATTCTGTTTTAGGCCTAAAACTCTGGTGTTGTCTGCTTGATTTTCTTTTTTATAAGATAAGGATAAATTAGCCACATCCAAATTCAACTGTAGAAAGAAGAGTTCAATAACTGTAATTTAAAAAAATAACATATCCTAAGTTACAAAAATACTCCCCATTCTGAGGGTAATTTTATGAGTCTGCAAGTATGGCTAAAGACTGTATATAACTTGTATATGTTGATTTTTGTCCGCATTTTTTAAATAAAATTATGTGCATAATTTACTAAACAACCTCATATTAAATGGTGAAAAGATTTTAGAAAATGAGTATAACTTGATATACCAAACAACTTTAAAGACTATTTTTCATTTTTTTAGTGTTTTTCTGGATGTTTTCTAATAATTTTATTACACCCTTTCTAATAAAGAAGTTCCAATAACTTATATCCAATTTTTACATTTACAATAATTTAATGTAAGTTTTAATATTTCATCTGTAGAAATACATAGAAACATAGAAACATAGAAATGATGGCAGAAGAAGACCAAATGGCCCATCTAGTCTGCCCAGCAAGCTACGCACTTTATCCATTTTTTCCCCCTTTTTTTTCTCTCCCACCTGTTACTATTGGCTTCCAGTACCCTCCAGCCCTAATTCCCCTCCACCCCACCACCAATTTAGAGAGCAGCGCCGTATCTGCATCCAAGTGAACGTCCAGCTCAATTAGGGGTAGCAACTGCTGTAACAAGTAGGCCACACCCTTACCTAATCTATAAGATCATAAATTGCCATACTGGGTCAGACCAAGGGTCCATCAAGCCCAGCACCCTGTTTCCAACAGAGGCCAATCCAGGCTACAAGTACCTGGCAATTACCCAAACACTAAGAAGATCCCATGCTACTGATGCCAGTAATAGCAGTGGCTATTCTCTAAGACAACTTGATTAATAGCAGTTAATGGACTTCTCCTCCAGGAACTTATCCAAACCTTTTTTAAACACAGCAACACTAACTGCCCTAACCACATCCTCTGGCAACAAATTCCAGGGCTTAATTGTGCATTGAGTGAAAAAGAATTTTATCCGATTAGTTTTAAATGTGCTTCTTGCTAACTTCATGCAGTGCCCCCCCTAGTCCTTCTATAATCTGAAAGGGTAAATAACTGATTCACATTTACCCATTCTAGACTTCTCATGATTTTAACTGTACCAACATCACAGGCTGTATTTTCTGAACTCCAAATGAAATGACTTTGCTTATATTCCCATATCATCCAATTTTAGGAATGGAGTTGCTCAAAGAACAAATCATTTAAACATTATTCATAAATATAATTATACTGCTCTACTCATACCTTTAATCAACTATTTCCCACCCAACAGGTATCAAACAATTAGTGCCCTTAGGTAACCAAATATTAGCAGCAGTTCTTCTGGTGTCTCTCTGAAGTCTTTGATAGCTCTTGATAGGCCAGGTGCCACTTTCACGAAGGCTGCTTGGAGGTAGTCAAAACTGCAAAACAAGAACAGAGGAATCTGCAGCCACAACTTTGGGTACTACTTCAAAATTCAACAATGTCTTCAAACATCAACAGTTTTAGCCGTCAGTTCAATAATGTCTTGGTCACCTTAAAGGATGACCACCAGGCAAGCCAGCATGTGCCAGCTCACACCAGCGGGCAGTCACTCACCACTGCTGCTATGTTTCTTTGCAGGCTGGGCGCTGGTCCATCTCAGTAGCTGCAAAGCTCCCTAGGGACAATTTCCTCCTCCTTCGCCCCGCAACACCTGCCACCTCAAGCTGGGTGAAAGTGGGAGTCTTTTTTGGTGAGTAACAGGGGTACCACTCTCCCTTCAGGTGATGCAGGTCTTTCAATGATGAGGAAAAGGGACACAGTCCCATTAAGAACAACTCTTCTCTAGCTTGCTACTCTCATTTCTGCAGGCGTCTCTGTTCCTCCTGCGCTGCTATGCTCCTCCTCAAGTCCAGGACTCTGCCAGCACCAGACCAATTCTTGCAGCTTCTCGCCCCTCCCTGCGGGGTAAATTTTAATTCCAGTTCTTCCCTTCTGTCCAGGATAGCACTGCCTCAGCTCCTTTTTATCTGCTGCTAGTGCCTAGCACTGTGACCTCCCTCCCTCAGCTGTGGTGCTGAGGCTGACCCTGGCTGCCTCAGCATGCACCATGGGACCTAGAATGTGGAAACTATTTCTCAGTCGGTGGATGCTTTCTCTCACAGTGCCAGGCCCAACCATGGCTGCTTTCCTCTCTGCAGACTTGCAATCACACCTCGACTCTCCTTCTGCTCGGCTCTGTTTCTTGCCCACTGGCTGCTCTTTACTGGCTCTGGGATCCACCATGACTGCTACACAGTCGGCCCAGTGCCACTTCCTTTCTCCTGCAGCAATGGTGCCAGGTCTGACTGCAGCTGCCACCTCCAATAATGCCATGGCTTTCTCATCTTTAGCATGGGATCATACCACTGCTGTTTCTCCTGCCTGCATTGGGATGGCTTCTCTGCTGCTGCCTCCTTTGCCATGCCAGAAAGTCAGTTCTGGGCCTACTCGGTCCCATGGCAGCAGCAGAAGGTTGCATTTCAGACTGCAACGAGGTCTCACCAGTGGGTAGGTTCCTTTCCTCAAGCTCAACAGTGGTGAGGCCTTTAAATTTGGATGCAGCCCAGCACCACCAAGCCTACTTCAGCGCAGTTTTCCTCCTGTCCCTAGACTCAGACAGGGCTGCTTCTCTGTTGCTGTTAATGGGAACATGTTGAGTATACTAACAAGCTGCTTCTCTACATCTCACTGTGGCTTGGACCTCCACCTGGTTGTGTCATCAGGACCTCACTAGGCCTAGCTGCTCTGTGGTTGTTGTTGCTGTGGCAAGGCTGTGCACTTTGGCAACCAGCTCCTCTCTTGGCCACAGCTTCTCCCCCTCCCTCTAGGGTGATAGCAGGGTTTGCCCCCCCTGGCTGGGTGGCCGGTCTCCATCTCGTTGTGCCACATCACTTACTGGAAGACAAGCAGGCTCATCTTCACCTCCTCTTTTGTCTTCAGGATCTCCCAAGTCCCCTTGAACTGCCTTTGGCTCCTCCTGTCATGACATCAGGGGTACCTCCTTCTTGTAAGTGGCACAAAGATCTTCTTTTTCCTCTCCACCCCAACAAGCAAGGGTGGCAGCCATCTTGGTCCCATTATAGTCTATGGGGACATCTTTGCCAAAGTCCCTGAACAATTTCCAAAATTCATAAAAAGTTAAATTTAACATTCTTCTTCACATCAAAATGCTACAAACCCAAGTGTACCAGCAGGACCCTGTTTGGGTGCCCTTTGTAACGCCTTTTCTGGCTGAGGGTCCCTGATACAGGGGCTCCAGCAAAGACCAGGGCTATCTGTATTCTCCCAGATTTCTATCACTCTCAAACACCAAACCTGTAAATCCCAAAAACCTCTTCCAGATGACTAGGCTTGAGGACCTAATCAAAGTGTCCTCTCCAACACTCTGAATATCTCCTTCTCTTCTCTACCTCCTCACCTTCCCTCTCAGGGTCTCCTAACTTTCTGACTACTGCATGACCTCAGTGGCAATTTATACCACTGAGACCCCCATCCCAAAAAGAGGATGTCCCAAAAGGTGGAAAGGTGCAGGATTTGCAAAAAGCCTTTCGGGAAAAATCCCAAGATGACCACTGGGAAAATATTTGTGCAGTTCTAATCCCCACTACATTTGTGTTCACAAAAACATGTTTTCTGCGCATAAACCCTGATTGTAGGTCCCAGCACCAGAACTTCTGCTTCTGCCTTAGACTAACACTAATGCTGGAAACTTTACTCCACCTTTGACCATGAGTAAAATTTCCAGCACAAGTAAAATTTCCAGCACTAAGTAAATATGAGTTAAGCCAGCACTCCTCTCTGGGAGGTAACAGTTAATGCCTTTATTAACATGGAATTTCCATTCTTGGGAGCTAAGCAGCATACACAACTTTATATGCAGATTTGTTATGCACAAAACTCTTTGCTTCATCAGGAGTGCAGTTTCTGCACAAATAATGTGCACATAACTACAGGTACTACTGTGCGCTCTGCCTAGTGCATCTTATCGCATCAAGAGTTATGTTAGGGAACTGTTTTCAGGTGAACCTAGAGGCCTAATTTTCAGCTGAAAATTCACTTATATTTAGGGCCCTAAATTTTGAATGGCTATTCATGTGCTTAATTTTAGGATCCTCAATTAGATATTTTATTTATTTATTATTTATTAAGGCTTTTATATACCAAATTTCTTGATACAAATCAAATCAATTCGGTTTACAATGAACTAAGTAGAATAGATAGATGCCTTCTGCTGAAAATCAGTACTAAGCTTCTTTGTTTCTCTACCCTAACTTCTTCCCCTTTAGCCACTCTATGTTTCTCTACCCTAACTTCTTCCCCTTTAGCCACTCACCATTTATGGTACCTAAATTTAGGTAATAAGCACTAGTAAATTTTCAAAAAGGCTAATTTAGGAGCCTAACTCCCACAGTTTGGCATCTAAAACCTTTGAAAACTGACTTTGTTATGGCCCCTTGAGCTCTATCAGTGACCTCCAGTGTACTGTAATGCCCAAGCTGTATTTATACTGTAGTCCACTTTTGGACCAATATGCTGGAGACAGCCAGGTTGGTGACATCTGATTTAGTGAAAGATATACATGTATCAGTTACAGGTCAATTGGACTACTGTAAAGCACTTTTGACTAGTTTTTCAAAGTCAGAAGTCTGCAGCTGGTTCAAAACTGCAGACCACATATCATGTGGGGTATATGAAAGAATTAAACTTATCTTGCTTCAACTACATTAGCTGTCTATTGAACACATGATAGAGTTTTAAATCCTATGTTTAGCCTTTAAATCCTTGAGGGAATTGGGATCTGGATTCTTCAAAGACCAATTGCAATAGTAAATCCCTGGTTGTTCATTGAGGTCCTCCCAGGGATTAATTGATTTAATCCTCTTTGAAAGAATTATACCTAAACAATACACAGCAAAGAGCATTTAGGTGTACAGCTCCACATTTGCAGAACAAACTCCTGCTGGAGCTTTGCTTGCTGAGTCTAACTGATGAGACTGGTATACACATTTTTAGAAGTCATCTGCTTCAGCAATAAAATGTGCCATTTATTATTGAGGTTCATGTTCTGAATTCAAATATGATAAGTAAACTAGCTGATTGGCTACTGTTTCCATGATATTTACATTTTTGCATTTGTCTATTAAGTAGATAGTAGAGTTTGAATCATAACTTGTAAACTTAGGTCTTTTTGTGTATTTATGGTTGCATAATATTTCACCTGTCCTGTTTATGCAACACTTTAAAAATTACATCAGCAAAAGGATTATAGAAATAAAATTTACTATGAAGCAAAAAGTCAAAAACTATTATTTATATGTAAACCTTAGTAGAGTTTTGACCCTTAGTAGAGTTTTGACCCCAAGGGCACACAAATGCATTTATTTCTTTTCAGGGGCTGCTCCAGCTAGCAAATTCCATTCAATGCTTGACTCTTAATCCGGGTGGGGGGGGGGATTCTTTTTATGGGGTAACTTCTCACGTGTGGCCCAGACAATGTTATGCTGCTCCCAGTATATGTGTGTACTGTAGTGCATCTCATGAGTTGAGAAGCTGTAATAAATTAGGCAGATCAACAATCAAAAACTCCATGATCACCCAAAAATCCTTGCAAGGATAAGTGGGAGAGAACACCAATGTGAAAAGAAAAAATAGACTTCCACACCTCTAGTTATCACGATAACATCAAAGACACACTGAAATTGAAAATGACCATCATAATAGGCATCATCGATAGTGTAACCACTTTAATGCTCAGCCTTTTATTTAATTATAGGTCATTCAAATAGCAGAAATGTCCCAAATTAAACTAATTCGGGCGGATTTTAAAAGCCCTGCTCGCGTAAATCCGCCTGGATTTACGCGAGCAGGGCCCTCGCGCGCCGGCGCGCCTATTTTGCATAGGCCGCCGGCGCGCGCAGAGCCCCGGGACACGCGTAAGTCCCGGGGTTTTTTTTAGGGGGCGTGTCGGAGGCATGTCGGGGCGGGGCCGAACGACGCGGCATTTTGGGGGCAGGCCCGGGAGCGTGGTTTCAGCCCGGGGCGTTCCGGGGGCGTGGCCATGCCCTCCAGAACCGCCCCCAGGTCAGGTCTCGGCGCACCAGCAGCCCGCTGGCGCGCGTGGATTTACGTCTCCCTCCGGGAGGCATAAATCCATGGATAAAGGTAGAGGGGGGGGTTTAGATAGGGCCGGAGGGGTGGGTTAGGTAGGGGAAGGGAGGGGAAGGTGAGGGGAGGGCGAAAGAAAGTTCCCTCCGAGGCCGCTCCGATTTCGGAGCGGCCTCGGAGGGAACGGAGGCAGGCTGCGCAGCTCGGCGCGCGCCGGCTGTCCAAAATCGGCAGCCTTGCGCGCACCGATCCAGGATTTTATAAGATACGCGTGGCTACGTGTGTATCTTATAAAATCCAGCGTACTTTTGTTGGTGCCTGGTGCGCCAACAAAAGTACGCGATCGCGCTTTTTAAAAAAATCTACCCCATTATTTTTTCAATTTTTTGTTGCCAGTAAAATCAACATCCACAAAGCTTTACACTCTGCAAAGAATTTCACATATCACAATTCAACTTATCTGAAAAGCTGTTGTATGTTCGATCTTATGTTTCCTTCCAGTGTTGTCATTATTCATCCTGCTTTTTCTTTTTCTGACTTTTGACCAGATGTCTGCAAATATCTGTGATCTGTATAGTATCTCGCCGAATGCCCACTTCAATTATCACCTCCAAATGCCCAACACGGGACCATGTTTCTGATGAAAGACCTTCTTCAAGGGGCTAAGAATGCATTTTAATATGTCGGCATGTAAAATGTTAAACAGCGTTCGTTTCCGGTAATGACCGCTGTTTAACTTGCAGGTGCCATTTAGATTTTCACGTTAATGATACAGTCTGAATTAATGCAGTATTATTAGTCCTTAGAGATGTTACATCTCTGTATTCATGGTCAACAGCATTTACCATCTGCATGTCCATCCTATATTCAGCTAGTATTTTTTCTTTTTTAGAGAGAACTACAATAGATTTTGGCACAGGGGATTGTTTTAATTTTTGCATTGCACCACTGGTGGGGGGAATATTTTTAATGCACCTGAGTTTAACTGTTCTAGATACCTAAAATATAATGAGTAGCAAGCTGTTCACAATGGGAGCTGCTAAGAAGCAAGAACCTAAGCCAATACTTCATTGCAAGGTGGACAAACACTCAACTACACATGTGGAAATTTTGTTATGCAGGCTATGCTGAGCACAATAATCTTGACATAGAATTCACAATGAAAGGTGGCCCCTAAAAGTCAGATAGGCCAACCATGAGCACAGCTACCAGCATGGAGATCGCAACGGATAACAGAAGATACTGAGATCAATCACCGTGGATGTTTCAGCAGCCCAGAGGTGTGCTTGCTAAAGATTTAAATTGGCCAGATTTCTGGGCCAGGTAAACTCTTGGCATGCTTGAGCTTAGATGGGGATTAGGTAATATTGATGAGGGTCATATAATGACCAATTATACAGAGACACCAATGGACTAAAAGTTTGGATCTCTTACCCTGTGTTATGTCCCTCATTAACCCCTAGATTCATCAAAATGCTATAAAATTTGCATGAATAACACCCACGATAATGAAAAGGAGCATGATTAATTTTGGGGGCTGCTGTAAATGCATGCAGCAATTAATGAGGCACCCAAGGGAGGGGATGGCATTAGAGGACATGGTCCGTGTGGTCATTGCAGTGTATGCCCGCAGTCAGTCGTGAGTAAGGAGATAGCACTGGGGAATGGCCGCACATTTAGGCTTCGCGCTCAAACCACTCGTGAGGCTGAAAGAGTTGTGTACTTGATTTGGTGTCCATGGGGTCTGAAATCCATTGGTAAGACCGTTAGGAAATTAAAAATCCGTATACAGGAGCACATAAGTTGTCTGAGATGTTGTCGAATGGAGGCCCCTTTAGTCCAACACTGGCGGGAGAAGAGTCATAAAGTGGAGGATTTGAAATTAATGAGAACATGATTCTGCTTGTAACAAAGTAGATGATGGCAGAAAAAAAGACCCACAAACCCCATCCAATTATTCCTGTCAAAATTGTTAAGGATCTATCTCAGCTACCAACCACAGAAGCAAAGGCATTACAAGGTACTTAAAAGATTTTGAAAATTAAACTCAACAATGAAGATAAGCCCCTCCTCCCCCTTCTAAGAACCTTCCTGTAAACAAACACAGACCAGAAGCATAAGCAAGATCTTGCTAATTCTGAGACTCGGGAGCACAGACAGTTATAAATCTGCTGCTGTGTCTGCTTCAGTTCATTCCTTCCTGTCCCCAGGTAGAAGGCAGCACCAGGGGTGGGAGAGAGAATGACAGGAGGAGAGGGCTTGGATTTGAAAGCAGAGTAGCTCTCCTCTGCTCTGCAGCGTTTGCTCTCTCCTCACCCTATCCCCTCTTGTTCTCTACATGGCAGGAGGGGAGGGGCTGGGCTAGGGAGCAGAGTAGCTTTTCTGTGATTGCTCCACCTTTAACCCTTCCCCTCCTGTTTCCTGCAGCTGCCAAACAGGCCAATACAGCATTTGGACGCGAGTTTTCAACGCGCTAGCTTTACCCCTTATTCAGTAAGGGGTAATAGCGCGTCGAAAACACATATCCAAACCCCCCCCCCCCCCCGAGACTAATAGGGCCATCAACATGCAAATGCATGTTGATGGCCCTATTAGTCATTCCCGCGTGATACAGTAAGTAAAATGTGCAGCCAAGCCGCACATTTTACTTTAAGAAATTAGCGCCTACCCAAAGGTAAGCGTTAATTTCTGCCGGCACCAGTAAAAACTGGTTTTCTGTGCACCCTCCGACTTAATATCATGGAGATATTAAGTCGGAGGTCCCAAAAGTTAAAAAAAGTTAAAAATTAAAAAAAATTAATTTAAAATCAGCCCGCAGCTCACGGGTTGAAAACTGGACGCTCAATTTTGCCGGCGTCCGGTTTCCGAACCCGTGGCTGTCAGCGGGCTCAAGAACCGATGCCGGCAAAATTGAGCGTCGGCTGTCAAACCCGCTGACAGCCGCCGCTCCTGTCCAAAAAGAGACGCTAGGGACATGCTAGTGTCCCTAGCACTTCTTTTTACCGCGGTCCCTAATTTTAATATTTTGTTTACTGTATTGTAACCGTCTTAAAAAGTCAGAAAGGAGGCCCAGACAACTGATCCGTAAAGATAGACTTTTATTGCCAGCAAGATGCAGCTAAGACAATGGCTTAGTACAACTGCATGCCCCTCCCCACTCGGGGCAGGCTCTTATACATTCTACAATTCTTATCTGTTACACATGCGTTGTAAACACTGCTGAGCAGGCATTTTCGGCGGAGCATTTCAAGTAGGTGTAGCTTATAATCAGATCATTGTTTCTTCATTTAATTGACGTGATATGTTAGACATTTTATAGCATCTATCGTATTAATACAATACAAATTATTATTATAAAATGGCGGTGCGTTCCACTGAATGTCAGTACGTAACTACGTCACTACGTAATGCAAGCCATTGCGTTCCAAATGTTAGTACGTTCAATATGGCTGTGCGTTTCAATGCTGGCGCTGTTAATCAGAGGATTTCAGTTGTCTCATTCAACGATCGTCCATAAAATTGAACTCCTTCAGTATCACGCGCAAAGGACACTGGCCTGTACGCGTGCCGGGAGAGCGGGCGCTTGCCCGCTCTCCCGCAAACTTTATTGTATCGGCCTGTGAGAGAGGTGAGGATAGAATGAAGGGAAACAACAAGAGGGAAAGGGCTTGATTGTGAAATGGAATATCCCATCACTACTCTGCCTTGTCCACTCCAAACACAACCCCTCCCTTCCTTCCCTGCATTACAGGTTAAGCCCTAGAACAAAGGAGGAAGTTAGCAACTCAGGTCCTATCAGAGATGTAGATACAAAGTAAGTCATGCCAGGGAAAAAACAAAACAAAACATAAACAAAGCCATGGTGCAAAGTTCTACTTAGTATGACTGTTTATCTGTGCACACAAAAGATGTGAAGACAAGTTAATTAAAAGCACTGATAGCTCTGAGCTGTGTGGCTGTCAGGACCTATTGTTTTCCTGTCACTGCTGCTTTTGTTTGCTGCCCCCAGAAGCTGGCATCTTAAGTGACTGCTTAGTTTGCCTAATGCTGAAAACCAGCTCTGTTAGAATCTTAATTACATTCTGGAATTAGAATACAATGATGTAATGAATGAGCTCTTGCCAGTCAGCTGTGATAGGTGTCACAGAATCTGCTGGGTTCACAGTAGTCAATGACCTCAGACAAGCCCTGGTAGTCACATTGATGACAACTTAAAAGAGCTAGAGTGCCTTGGGAGTTAATTTATTATCTTTTGAAACAAATTGCTTCTTAGGAGGCATAAACAGATTACATAAGGACTGGCCTTTAGCTTTGGATTTTTCTTTCACTAATCCCTCTTGCTCAGAGAAGTTTCCACATCAGCTCTGTAGCTTCACTCACTGATGTATTCTAGAAACAAGCTGCCTCTCCCTCACTATAGATAATTCACATTGTAAGCACAATCTAATGAATAATCATTTTGAGGGTAATTTTGGAACAACCCACATGCATTAGATGGAAAATATGCACATAAGTTACCCCATTGTGCAAAAGAAAAGTCTCCACATACCCCATACACATAGACTTTCCCTTTTGACAATTATCCCATCAAAACTAACCGCATGCAGTCCCACCTGCTATATTGTACACAGAAATTTTGAAGAACTTTTAAGTGCATGCTTTTGAAAATATAAATACGCACATAAGGGCAAACCTCTCCAAATCCTACTCCCAGGAACATCTCTGCTCTGTCCTGGTAAATTTATGTGCAAACATGACTTACCTGTATAAGTTTATCTGCATATCAGGCAGGCAATTTTGTGCAAGCCATTTCTGAATATAAAACAATATTTTACCCACAAAAATCCATTTGAAAATTACCCTTCTATTTACAGTATTCCCTCTCTATATACACAGCATGGAACCAGATGGAAGGAATAATGACAGAGGGTCTTGCTACTAGAAGCCAAAGGCTGCTTAACATACATCTACTGAGCTTGACAAGTGACCCAGTTTCTTCAGGGAGATTTTAGATTGGTCCTGTATTTTTGAGAATCCCCTTTCTGATGCGTTCATAGCTGTAGTGCTGAATTTGTAACAGAATAAAAGTAATTTGGATGTCTCTTTTAAAACCAGAAACAGGATCCCTTGGCAGCCCTGTGTCCACAGAAGAATTTGAAAGGAAAACTATATTTGCAGTCTGGTGCCTCATGAAAACAGACACTGCTGCAGGCTCTGAGTGCCAAGTTTTAGCACTTCTCTATAGTTCAGTCTCAAATACTACTTGCATCTGTAGACTGCCATCATCAAAGTCCCAGCAGTGTCACAAACACATACTGCAATCCTCTCAGTTAGACCTCTCATTTTCTGCACGCAGACCACGGCAAATCAAATTGCTGCAAGCTGATTATATCAACCACATTGACCATACTAGAAATCTTCCACCACCTTAGCCCATGACAGCCACACACCTCTATAAAATGTGAAAATATAGCCCATGCAGAGAAATCTAACAAATATTTCCAGCAGTCACATCAACACAATGGTGCCAACAAGCTGCAACATGGCTATCACTAGAGCATATCGAGGATAATGTTCAGTAGGTCATAGAAACTAAAGTCTGCTGCTACTGTTCACCCCACAGACATCTAACCGTAATTTTCAAAGCAGAGTAATGTGCATAACTTAATGTGCACACTATGTATGTGTGTGTGTGAGTGTGAGGAACCCCTCACAACACCCACACACAAAGTCACACCTGCTCAGGGGCACATGCAACTTTGTGTATATGGATTTACACGCTAGGGATGTGCATTCGTTTTCAACGAATGTGCAATCCACAATGCATAAGTCCCTGTTAGTTTGATTCGTGGGTTCTTGAAACACATGGCGATCCCCCACGAATGAAACATATCATATTAGTTTCATTCTTTTGGTTCGCAGTGATTTCTTAATGGTCGTTTGAAATAGGAGAAGGCCATGTGGGAGTATCCATAGCAAAAACCAGCCCTTTCCTGTGAATCATAAGTGACCTCACAGCCCTGTCATAGAGTGGGTCAGACAGGTTGGCAAGGAGACGAGAATGCAACCTATCAGAGCTAAGCATTTTTCCAATGCAGCCAATCGCCACTCTCAGTGCTCTGTGATGCTGTTCCTGCTGTACTATTTATACCTTAAGCACATGGCGCGCCACTCACTTTCTTCTTGATGTTTCATTGAGAAGCTAGTTGCTTTTGAGCTCTCTCCGAGTGTCTCAAAATATTTATTCAATTGCTATTGTTGCTTGCTACTTTGATAGAATTTTCCATTGAAAAATATATTTGTTCGATTCTGCTGCTGTGCCAGCCAGGCTTTCCTTTACTGCACTTTTTTTTATTGCACTCAGACTGTCTCTCTGTCTCTCCCACTGAGACAAACTGCCAGCAGTCGCATTTTGCTGCTGATCTTACCCCCTGGGGTAGGTTGCAGGCAGGGTATGGGTGGGATACAGTGTGAGAGTTGCAGTGGCTGTCTGGGAGCTGGTATTTTCAAACAAGAAGCAGCATCACTAGGAATTGTGCTTGCTCAGGTTTCCAGTCTTTTTTCTGCAGTTTAATTTTTTGTGTACACAGAGCAGTCTCAGTTGTAATGTACATCAAGGCACTGCACTGCATCTGTGTGTAGTTTTCCAGACTCACATATATTGGTGCAGCAGTGTTCTTTTAATCCAAATCCCCAGTAGGCATCTTCTGGAGTTAAAAGTTTGTTGTGTGCACATACAGAAGTCTCATTTGTAGTGTACAGCAAGAAATGCACTGTATGTCTGTGTGTGTGTGTGTGTGTGTGTGTGTGTGTGTGTGTGTGTGTATGTGTAGTTTTCCATACTCACATATATTGGTACAGAGGTGTTCATTCACCAATAAAGAAATAATCCTTTTAATTGAAATCCCTAGTAGGCAGTGATGTTAAATCCATGATGTCAGGGAAAGGTAGTCGAGTGATTGGGACTGGCAGAGGAGGCACTTCAAAAGGCAGTGCCAGTCTCCCATGAAAGAAAAAGGGAGCTATTCCAATCTAAAATCTCTGGAGGGGCAAGCAGTTCCATCCGGAAAAAACTGAAGATTAAAGATGATGCACTGTCAACACCTGTTTCTGACCCTGTTGTTTTGGAGGTGCAGGAAGGGGAGGCTGAGTCATGCAAGACAAAAGGGCGACACCCAAAAGCAGCAGTGCAACAGCAGATTCTAGTTAGCACTGAAAATGTAGAGGAGACACTGTTTACTTCTGATTCCAATGAAGAATCATCTTGTGTGGGAGTCTCATCATCAGAAATGAAAGAAGTAATAGCTGAAGAGGGTTTACGAGGATTAGTTAGTTCTGTCTTAGCCTCCACTTCAGTGCTGCAGGGGAGAGATGAAACTGATGATGATGAGGAAGAGCAGTCAGCGCAGGCACAGAATGTGACTGATGCCCCTGACATTGCTTCTCAGGGTGCACCCACTACTTCAACTCCAGTGCCAGCATCCACTCCGAAGGCTATAGAGAAGGGATCATGAAAGAAATCTGTGATCTGGAGCCACTTTAAAGTGACTGAGGACCTGCATTTTACTCAGTGTAATTACTGTGCCAGGGCTATTAGCAGAACCAAGCAAATGGGACATCTAGCTAATTTTGGCATGATGCATCATATGCAGAAGCAACACCCAACAGTACTGCCATCTGGGGATGGTACCAGTACCAGTCAGTGGACCCCTTTTTCCAGGCAACGTAAAGTGGTTGAAAAGGAGCAGAGTCACCCCACGCCCTTAGTGCTTTCTAGCAGACAGGTGGCAGGCCAGCAGCCCCCTGCCATGTGTCAGAGGTAACAACTCACCATGGAGGAATTGGGGTGGTGTTTGGTAACACTATCCCAGGTAAGGAGGCAGGCAGCCTCAAAAGATGTAACCAGGAGCATTGGGGAAATGATTGCCCTTGATGACCAGCCCTTGCAGGTAGTGGAGAATGTGAGTTTCAAGCATTTGCTGAAGGTCTTAGTTTCAAATTACAAATTCCCCTCCAGAACCACATTTAGCAGAAAGGTCATCCCTTTTGTTCCTGGTATTGTATATTTTATTTCATGGTATCTGTCAAGCGCCACTTGAGCGTAGTTTCTCATGTAATGTAAACCGATGTGATATCCCCAATGAACGTACAGTATATAAAACCGTTAAAAAAATAAATAAATAAAATCCCCAGCCTGTACAACTAGTGTCGCAGTCGCATCCAAGCACTGCTAGCTAAGGCAGAGGGGAGTGTGCATTTCACCTGTGATATCTGGACTGCCATGAATGCTGCACACTCTTACCTCTCCCTGACACCACACTGATGGGACCTGGCTGAGGCAGGGGCAGGCTGCAGCTCTATTACTAAACAAGTATCAGGGTGGAGGTGGGCTTTACTGCACACCCACCTGACGGACGAGGCTCATACCTCAGCCAATATTCTAGCATGCATCGGACAGATGCTGGTGGGCTGGCAGCTACACCAGCGAGACAGTAATCTTCAGACAGGGTTCTTTGTCACAGACAATGGTGCAAACATGATAAAGGCAATATGCGACAGGCGTTTTCAGAACATCCGATGTTTTGCACACACTCTGCACCTGGTAGTGAAGTCAGCTCTGGGGTTGGAGTCCAATCACCAAGAGAATGAATACCTGCATATATTAATACACAAGTGCAGGAACATAGCAGCGCACTTCCACAGAAATGTGAAGGTGGGGCAGGTTCTCTGACAAAAGCAGACTGGTTTGGAGATGGCTCACAAGCATCTCATTCAAGACATTGGCACCTGGTGGAATTCCACCTATATGATGCTGCAGAGGTTAGTGGAGCAGCAGACACCCCTTCATGAACTTTCTGCGGCAATGGACAAAGGTGTGCAGAGTCCCCTAGGGCATCATGATTGGTTAGTCATGAGTCAGCTGGTAAAAATCCTGCAGCCCTTCAAGGATGCCACGGAGGAGCTGAGTTGCAGAAGTGCCACCTTGGCTGACATCATCCCTATAGTTAATTTTCTGGAGGAAAATTTGGAGGGCTTTAAACAGGAACAGGGAATGACATAGAGGTGCTATGTTGTCTGGACTTTTTTCAGAAGCAGGTGCAAGAGAGATTTTAAACAAAAGACCACACATACATGCTCGCCACAGTCTGTGATCCCCATGTGAAAGGAAAATTCACCCTCAGTCTGATTGTCTCATATTTGTGAAGGACCTGCTGTTAGTAAAAGTCTGTGAACAGGAGCGCCATAGGCAGAGACAGATTAGGCATGAAGCAGAGGAGGTAACAGCGGGCACTTCAGAGAGTAGTGCAAACCGAATCAAGAGCAGCACTCTGTCAGCAACAGCTAGTACTTCCTCCTCCACTTCAGTACGCCAAAGCCGTGTTGCCCCTAAAATATCATCTCTTCTGGCACAGGCTAGAGCGAAAGCAGCTGGCAAGAAGGACTCTCAGGCCACCCAAGCAAAGGAGACACCAGCAGAAATGTCAGTGACATGGTATCTCACAGAGCCCATAGAGGACATGGAGCATATTGGGCACACAAGTCCACTGTCTGGCCACACCTAGCCAAAGAGACTCAGTGATATTTTTCATGTCCCCACCAACCAGTGTACCCAGTGAACGTGTTTTTTCAATGACAGGGGATATCATAACTCTCATCAAGGCTGGCACCAGAGTTGATGGAAATGCTAGTGTTTTTGAAAATAAACATGCCATTGCTTGGGTTTCTAGATTTTCCATGTGAATGGCAAGATGAATAAAAAACAATTTAATGCCTTGCAGCAGCTCCAACTGCCTCATATGCTCCAGATAATATCAGCACATGTACCTGACCTCACCCGCTGTGCCTGTCTGTCCACTGTCCAGCCCTTACGTCACTACAACGGCCTGACCTCAACTGCTGTGTCTGTCTGTCTAGCCCTTAAGTCACTACAAGGGCCTGACCCCAAACGCTGTGCCTGACTGTCCAGTAGGGGTGTGCATTCGTTTTGAACTTAAATGTAAAACGCTACTTTTTTTTTTTTTTAACTTAAAAAAGTGATGAGGCGAAAACGATCGGATTTCCAACTTATTCAACATAGCTATGTTGAATACGTTGGAAATCGCGATTGTTGATCCAAAATAAAAATTTTAACCCCTCACCTTCCTTAATCCCCCCCAAAGACTTACCACAACTCCCTGGTGGTCCAGCGAGGAGTCAGGACGCCATTTCTGCCATTTCTGAACTCCTTTGTGAGGAGCACGTGACGTCGGCGCCACGTCAGAGTGACACAGCGTCACGTGATTCCCCGCGGGTTCGCTCCGGGACCCTCGTTCGACCCAAAAGGAACTTTTGGCCAGCTTGGGGGTGTCAGGAGGCCCCCCCAAGCTGGCCAAAAGTTCCTTTTGGGTCGAACGAGGGTCCCGGAGCGAACCCGCGGGGAATCACGTGACGCCGCGTCACTCCGACGTCACGCCGACGTCACGTGCTCCTTGCAAAGGAGGTCAGAAATGGCTTCCTGACCCCGCTGGACCAGCAGGGAGTTTTGGTAAGTCTTGGGGGGGGGGGATTAACGAGGGTGAGGGGTTTAAATTTTTATTTGCACATATGGACATAGACTCAACTTATGGAATTCTCCATATGTCCATATTGACCGCAAATGGGACCCCCTTTCGACTTATGGACTTATGAACATAAACTTTTGCTCTGCACATCCCTACTGTCCAGCCCTTGCTTCACTACAAGGGCCTGACTCCAAATGCTGTGACTGTCCACTGTCCAGACCTTCCGTCACTACAAGGGCCTGACCTCAACTGCTGTGCCTGTCTATCTAGCCCTTAAGTTACTACAAGGGCCTAACCCCAAACGCTGTGCTTGACTGTCCAGCCCTTATGTCACTACAAGGGCCTGACCCCAAACGCTGTGCCTGTCTGTCCACTGTCCAGACCTTCCGTCACTACAAGGGCCTGACCTCAATCGCTGTGCCTGACTGTCCAGCCCTTATGTCACTACAAGGACCTGATGTTAGGGTATTGAAGTGTTGGAGTGGATTCTTGGGTACTGCGGTGATGGCCACTCCCACGGGGAGGAGCCCCGTGAGGAACCGCAGTACTAGACTAGACTCTATACAGGCAGAGAATTCGTATTTATTATGCAGCGCGGTGGTACTGCCAGGGATGACAGCAGTGAGGTAACCCAGTAGAGTCAGTCCAGGGGTCCTCAGGAGAGGAGACCAGTCCCACGGTCGTATAGATTGTAGGCAGCGCAAGGTAGGAGAGAGAGTCCCGGATGCAGACTTCAGCGCTGTAGCAAAAGATGAAACAAGTGGACGATGTTAGTTACTCACTGAAGTAGATAGCTGTATTGATGAGAATCCTGGCAGGCAGAAGTAGTTGAACTGTAGGCACCAAGGTAAGGAGACCAGGCCTTCGAGGAGCGAGTACCCAGTCTCCAGTGATGGTACCTGAAAGAAAGCACAAGGGCCCCTGAGGAACTGATACCCAGGTTATAGTTAACCCCGAAGGGCAGAGAGAGCTTCCAGCGGCTGCTGGGAGCAGCAGAACAGCTTAGACCGGAGTGATTCCAATCCTTGCTAACTCAGTTTGTTAGCAAACGAAGGGCAGGCTAAATACCCAGATGGCATGATGTCACTTGGAGGGGAAGCCCCCGAGGTTCCCGCCATGACATGGATAAAGATGTGGGTGGCGTGCGCGAACACCGTCGCCGTTGCCATTCCGGGGACGCCGGAGAGAGCGGCATGAAGACACTGCAGCAGCCATCTTCCCAAGGCTTGAGGAGAGAGAAGGAAGAAAGGTGAGGCAAAGAGGTTGAAGCCATCTGAGACCGACGGACGGAACACCTGACTCCAAATGCTGTGCCTGGCTGTCCAGCCTTTACGTCACTACAAGGGCCTGACCTCAACCGCTGTGCCTGTCTGTCTAGCCCTTAAGTCACTACAAGGGCCTGACCCCAAACGCTGTGCCTGTTGTCCACTGTCCAGCCCTTTCATCACTACAAGGGCCTGACCCCAAACGCTGTGCCTGTCTATCCACTGTCCAGCCCTTTCATCATTACAAGGGCCTGACCTCAACTGCTGTGCATTGGGGAAATGATTGCCTTTGATAAACCAGCCCCTGCAGGTAGTAGAGAATGTGGGTTTCAAGCGTTGCTGCAGGTCTTAGCTCCAAATTACAAAGTCCCCTCAAGAACCACATTTAGCAGAAAGGTCATCCCCAGCCTCAATCAGAAGGACTTGGGCCCCTGAGCGGCACCGGGGAGGCAGTCTTCTGTACTCCACATTTCCCGCGTCCGCCAGATGGACGGGGATTCGGCATTGGGCTCTTCCCTCTTCACTCGCTGTTACTGAGGGAACCCTGGTTAGTTTATTTTCCTCCGCTTAGTAATATGCTAAAATTCAGCGGGTCGCCACGTCTGATCTGAGGTTGTAGTGGGAGAGGAAAAGGAGGAGCCGCCGGCTCCCTTTCCGCATTCTGTACGGGAAAAGCGTCGATGCCTCGAAAGCTGCGTTCTTCATCAATGCATGAGCCGAATGATCCACCACTAAAAGTCGCAGGTCCATCCTTTTCTCGACCTGCCTTGCGCAGTATGGCAGCAGTAATCAACTGAATGATGAAGAGCTGGAACAAGTTCATCTTCCTCATGGTGCCCTTCCATCAATTCAGCGGTTCGCCAGGTCTGATCTGAGGTCATATTGAGAGAGGAAAAGGAGGTGGTGCCGGCTCCCTTTCCGCGTTCTGTCCGTGGCTCGCCTATCTCTTAGTACCTGCTGACCCATGTTGAACCACTGTTCACATGGAACCCTACTCCACCTCGGCCTTCAAATTTCTCATTTGTATATCTGCTACGTCCACCAGATTTTAAAAGACCAGCGAGAGTTCACTAGATGCCAACAGAACCACCACACTTTCGGGGTGAACCCAGTCCAGGGAGCCCTTTCCTGCACAAAGGAAAGGGAACTCTCCCCGGGTATCGCCTATCTCTTAGTACCCGCTGACCCATGTTGAACTGCTGTTCACATGGAAACCCCCTCCATGTCTCAACACTTTCCGAGGCTCGTGCCCCACTCTCGGGGCCAACCCATTCCAGGGAGCTCTGTCCTTCACAAAGAAAAGAGAACTCTCCCTGGGACTCTTGTTTGAATATTTGCTACTACCACCAATATCTGCACCCACAGCGGCTCCACCCCACTCAGGCATAGTTCATCATCTTTCAGGTCCTAGCACGCATGTTAGACTCCTTGGTCCGTGTTTCAAGACGGGTCAGGTGGACAGTACACCCCGGTTCACAGTCACCCCGCATGCAGGGGCCTCTATCCCCCTTCACCCTGCTCCCCTCATGAGGGGGAGGGGAGTTCCGCAGAAGGGCGCAGTGGCGCTCATCTCCCTCGGCCCTGGGGAAAACAGCTGCCGTGGGGGCTATAACACACTCTGCCGGAGCAGCGAGCCCCCCTGCTCCCACCCGAGGCCTTCCCAGCCAAGCCAGAGCCGGTTGTGGTGCACCGCCGTGGAGGAAATGTGCCCTGTAGGGGCTGAGGCCATTTCGGAGGCGTTCCCCGCCCAAAAGGGATCCACCGCCCCGGTCAGACCAAACTCTTAGTGGTTTCACACCCTCTTGAACTCAAATCATTTTTCTAATTCAGCCAGTCGCTGCTCTCAGTGCTTTCAGATGCTTTTCCTGCTGTATTTCTACCTTAAGCAAGCACACCACAGTGCACTTTCTTCTTGGGTTCTATCTGAGAAGCTTGTTTGCTGTTTGAGCTCTCTCAGAGTGTCTCAAATCTTTATTCAATTGCTATTGCTAGTTTGCTACAATTCATTTTCTATTGCTGAAAAAGATATTTGTTCTTTTTTGCTGCTGTGCCTGCCAGGCAGCCAGGCTTTTTTTTACTGCACTCTTTTTTATTGAACTACTTGTTGACTATCGGTCTCGTACCAGTATTCAGCCTTAGTTGGAGTTTACCACCCACTTTCGGCTGCATTCACAAACAACCTGACTCCGAGAAGACCTGGTCCTGGCGCGCCGGGGCCACTACTATCGGCCTAATACCGTCTGCGGGCTGAGCCTCATCTTGTCTTGCCCCTATCATCCTTGTCTTTCCCCTATCAACCCCACAGCGACCTGACTACCTCAGCTCTGCCAGCCTGTCTTGCCCCTATCAAACATTGATTATGCTCAGAGTGACCTTAGCGCAATAGACTGGAATGTTGCAGTCGGACACTGTTGGCGAGGTAGTGGACCCTTGGGCCGGCCTACCTAGGGTGACAGGGTAGGCCGGGAGGCAGAGCCACAGGCAGGAGGTGTTCACCCGGGAACCAGGAACCCCCCGGGAGGAGCCCGTAGGGCACTGGGACCTCGGGACTTGGAGTAGAGGCAGAGAGTCCAGGGACTGAGATAGGCTTAGGCCGGGACCAGAGCAAACAGGAAGGATAGGAAGTCCAAGGTACCCGGGAAGCAGGGGACCGGCTGTACAGGGCCGAGGGCCGGCTGAAGACAGGGTAGCGGGCGGCAGCGGAGTCTGTAGCAAACCGGAGGCTGAAGCAGGCTGTAGGCTGAAGCGGAGTCTGTAGCAAACCGGAGGCTGAAGCAGGCTGTAGGCTGAAGCGGAGTCGGTAGCAAACCGGAGGCTGAAGCAGGCTGTAGGCTGAAGTGGAAGCAGGCCGGGGTCAGAGGCTGGCTGCAGGCTGAAGCGGAGTCAGAGGCAAACCGGAGTCAGAGGTAGGCAGCAGGCTGAAGCGGAGTCAGAGGCAAACCGGAGTCAGAGGCAGGAAACATGGAGATCACCAGGAACGCAACTAAGGAGTTGTGAACCTCATTGCAAGGCAATGAGAGAGAGTTTGAGCGCCGGTTATATCGGGGCTTGGGCGTGACGTCAGCAGCATGGGCGGGGCCAGGCTTCTGGGAGTTGAGCGCTCAAGACGGGCGTCCTCGCGCGCACGCGAGACTGACGAGAAGCAGGCACGTAATTGCGGCCGCCACATGGAGTGAGAGAAGCCCCCGGGGTCCAGAGCGGGCAGAATGCGGTGATTCCTGAAGCGGAGGTAGGCAGGGTTGAGCCCTAAGTGGAGGGAAGCGGTAGAGACCGCAACATGGAATTCCTTGTACGAAGAGGAGAATCTGCAGAGTGATGTGTTTACTGACGGAGAGTGTGGTGAATGCCTGGAACGCCCTTCCGGAGGAAGTGGTGAAGACCAAAACTGTGAAGGATTTCAAAGGGGCGTGGGATAAATACTGTGGATCCATAAAGTCTAGAGGATGTATATGAAGAGAAGAAGCATGGGGGTGGCTTGCAGGAATGACAGCTACTACCTGGAGATTAATACCCTTATTCAATAAACATACTTACTGTTAATGCGACTCCAACATTGCTCTATGCTTCAACGGCAAGAGGAAATGTGGAAAAAAGGATTTACATTCACAAAAAAGCAGGGGGAGTGGCTTGCTTGTTGCGGCGGTTACTACCTCAAACCAAATAAGTCTGAT
Organism: Rhinatrema bivittatum; assembly: GCF_901001135.1. Taxonomy (NCBI): domain Eukaryota; kingdom Metazoa; phylum Chordata; class Amphibia; order Gymnophiona; family Rhinatrematidae; genus Rhinatrema; species Rhinatrema bivittatum. Next base: position 298,900,664 of record NC_042619.1, read on the forward strand.
ACTTCACTTTCAATGCATATCCAGCATAGCTCTCTGCTTCAACGGCAGGGGGGAAAGAGGAAAAGAGAATTTATATTCAGGCAACAACCAACAAGGACTGAATTACATAGTCTGGGTAAACAAATAAGTGTGGGTGAAGCTTGCTTGTTACGGTGGTTTCTACCTCAAATCAATTAAGCCTGATACTTCACTTGGAATACATATCCAGTGCAGCTCACTGCTTCAATGGCAGGAGGAATAAAGGAAAGAGGATTTATATTCAGACAACAACCAACAATGACTGAATTGCACAGGCTGGGTAAACAAATAAGCATGGGAGTAGCTTGCTTATTGCGGCAGCTCCAGCACTACTCTCTACATCAATGGCGGGGGTAGAAGGTAACTAGGACCAAAAATTTATTAATAAGGGCCAAGGTTAACAGATAAGTATGAGAAAAAAAAATAATAAGTGTGAAAGCTTGCTGGGCAGACTGGGTGGGCCATTTGATCTTCTTCTGCCGTCATTTCTATGTTTTGGATATAACCCAGATACGGGAAAGACCGGAAGAGAAATGCTGAGAAATGTTATGAACTGCCATGCTGCCCTAATTGTAAGTAGGACCGTGGGTGCTCTGAGTAACTTGATATATGAGTTCTTGTAATAACTTTTTTATGTGCTGTTCTTTGACGCAGAAGTAAACCCTTGACAAAGAACTTCGCTGTCCGAAACACGGCCCCGTGTCAAGATAAGTCAAGTTTGATATTACACAAATGAATAACTCATCATCAATATTGATATTTTATTATAAAGGTGGAGGTTGTCACGTTTTGCAACAGAAAAAATTCTAAAAAATAGTTTGGACTGACCTATGATTATATATAAGGCAGAGTAATAAAGTCAATCAGTACTATACGATGATGCCTATTATGATGGTAAAAATCATGCATCTAATTGAATGTCATTGAATTGTGGGAATACAGTTGTTATTTAACATTGTGAGTTGCCCCTTTCAAAACCATAGGGACTAGACTACCTCCGTTCTGCCAGCCTGTCTTGCCCCTATCAACACCACAGCGACCTGACTACCTCAGCTCTGCCAGCTAGTCTTGCCCTAACAAAACCAGAGGGACTAGACTATCTCTGCTCTGCAAGCCTGTCTTGCACCTATCAACCCCACAGTGACCTGACTACCTCAGCCCTGCCAGCCTGTCTTGCCCCTATCAACGTTCTGCCACTCTGCCTTGCTGCCATACACCAGATGACTCACTCTACTCCTTGTGGTGTTCTTGCCACTATCATGGTTCCTCAGTGTGTTGGTGCTAGTCTTTCTTTGCTGCTTGTCCCTTTATCACACCTTGTGGTTTTTTCTGACACCCTTTCTACTTGTTATGTTCCCCCTTCATTGTGCTGTAGGATGTTGATGCCACTTGTCTTGCCACTTTCCCTGTCGTGCTGCCTTCAAGGGTTCATGCAACTGTTTTCAGTGCTCTCTTTTGACGCTGTGGTGTGTTTTTGACAGTTTCGCTGCCGCTTTGCACCTCTGTTAAAGCACTCTTGCCACTCCTGGTACCCCTTTGCCTCTTTACAGTGCCTTAGGCTATTCATGCCACTTTGGTGCCACTTTGCCACAGTCTAAGTACCTTGGAGCTCTTTTCTCGTTCTGATGATTGCTCCACAGAAGTTTCATCCAAATTGATAAGAAAACCCCAATTCTGCAGCCAAAACTAGGTTGCAAATACTTCCCCCATTGACTTTAATGGCAAACGGAAACGAATGAAATTAATAAACAAATATTTTTTTTTCCTATGAAACTAATGAAATGAATTGGGGTCACCACGAAATGAAAATACTAACCAAAATGAATTTTTCCCTTCTGCACATCCCTAAAGAATATTATTTAAGCGTTCTCTAAAATTGTTGCGGTCCCGGTCGCTAGGCTAGCGACCGGGTCCTTACCTTTCTGCTGCCTCTCCCGGTCTCGCCGCGTTCCGTTGCTCCTGGGGCCTGCAGGGCCGCATGGCAGCGTCTCTCTCCACGTGGAGACGCTGCCGAGGGACGACTCAGACTCCTCCCACTGCCAGGCAACGCGCGCGCGCGAGCAGGGGGCTCTTAAAGGTCCAGCACCCGGAAGTGCTGAACCGCCCCGTTCCTGACGTCAGACGCTGGCCGGCTATTTAAACCAGCGTCTGACTTCCTTGCTTTGCCTTTGCAACGAGGTCACTCTACTGTGTGCTTAGTTGCTTCCCAGCGTTGCTTTCAGCCTTGGTTCCTGCTTGTTCCAGCCGTGCCTTGCTTCCAGCCCTGGTTCCTGCTTGTTCCAGCCGTGCCTTGCTTCCAGCTCCGGTTCCAGCTTGTTCCAGCCGTGCCTTGCTTCCAGCCCTGGTTCCTGCTTGTTCCAGCCGTGCCTTGCTTCCAGCTCCGGTTCCAGCTTGTCCCAGCCGTGCCTTGGTTCCAGGTCAGGTTCTGTTTGGTCCTGCTGTGCCTTGGCTCCAGCTCTGGGCACTACTTGCTGTCTACATATCCTGACTCCAGCTCCGGTTCCTGATTCTCCTTGTCTTCAGCCAGCCACGAACCTTGGTCTTCTTCACGATTCTCCTTTGTCTTCAGCCAGCCACGAACCTTGGTCTTCTTCACGATTCTCCTTTGTCTTCTGCCAGCCTCGAACCTTGGTCTTCTTCACGATTCTCCTTTGTCTTCAGCCAGCCACAGACCTTGGACTCATTCACGATTCTCCTAAGTCCCAGCGACTCAGACCCCTACGGGCTCCTCCTGGGGGGGTCTTGGGTTTCCAGGGTGAAGACGCCATCAGTCCGCTCCAGCTGAGCGCCGCCTCCCGGCTTATTAACTCCTGTGGACGCTGTCCACCTCAGCCGGCCCAAGGGTCCACTATTGACTTTACTCATAACATAACAGTTTGCAAAGGCCATGGACTCGGCGGACTCCGCTCCTATGCAGGCCATCCCTGGCATGGCCCAAAGAATCCAGCAGCAACAGCAATGTCTGGAAGTCTTGGCTGCTACGGTGGATCGCCTAGCCAGTCGCTTGGACGCCAATCCTCCTCCGGTGGCACAACCCCCGCCTCCACCGGCGGTTCTAGCTCCCGCGCAGACTCAGCTTCCAGCGCCTACTCGATACTCCGGGGATGCCAGATCGTGCAGGGCGTTTTTGAATCAGTGTTTCATCCGCTTCACTTTGCTACCAGGGCAGTTCCCGTCTGATGCCGTCAAGGTAGCATATATTTTGTCTCTGCTCGATGGGAGAGCTATGCTATGGGCCTCTCCCATGTGGGAGAAACAGGACGCCATGCTGCACAATTTACAGGATTTCGTGACTCACTTCAAACAGACTTTTGACGAGCCAGCTCGTGCTACCACCGCTACCACTGAAATTCTACAGCTACGACAAGGATCCCGTTCTCTGGCGGAGTACGCTATTGAATTTCGTACTCTGGCGATGGAACTCGGCTGGCAGGATGACTGTTTGCGGGGTATTTTCTTGGAAGGCCTTGCAGGCCGTATCAAGGACGAGCTGATGGCTCGCGACCTGCCCTTCACTCTGAACGGGGTGATAGACTTGGCCGGGAGGATTGACCGGCGATTGCAGCAACGAGCTAAGGAGGGTCGAGTTCCTCGTCGGCCTGTTTCTTTGGCACCCTCCTTCTCCAGGTCTCTGACTTTATCTCACAAGACATCATCAGCCTCCCACAGCCCCTCTGAGGAACCTATGCAGCTTGGTCGGGCGCCCCTAACCGAGGAGGAGAAGACACGTCGCCGCACTCAAGGCCTGTGCTTATACTGCGGCACTAAGGGTCATTTCCTGGGTCAGTGTCCTGCGAGACCGGGAAAAGCTCAAGTCTAGGGAGAGATGAGGAGGTTCCCCTAGGCTATGTTAATGCTACTCCTCAATGTACAGTTCCTATAACGTTGGAGTATCCAGGTGGCTCCTTTCAGACTCTAGCTTTCATTGATTCTGGAGCCGGAGGGAACTTTATCTGGAGAGAACTGGTACACCAATTAGGACTACCTACTAAGCGCCGGATACCTCCATTACGGGTTACCTCTATCCAGGGAACCCCTCTACCTGGATCCATTTCTGAAACTACGATGCCTCTCACTTTACGGACGGGAGTGCTTCACACTGAGACAATCTCCTTTTTGCTACTTGATAAATCGGTGCACCCTGTGGTCCTGGGACTCCCTTGGTTGCAACAACATGCTCCGGTGATCCATTGGGACTCTCTCCAAATTGCGCAATGGAGTCCTTCCTGTTTCCAGAATTGCCTGGATCCCGTTCCTAGACCGGAGATATTACTCTCTCACTCTGCCCTGGACCTTCCTTTGCCGTACCAGAATTACGCTGACGTGTTCTCCAAACAAAAGGCTGAACTGCTTCCATGCCATCGGCCCTTCGACTGTGCCATTGATTTACTACCTGGTTCCACTCCTCCGCGGGGTAGGGTATACCCTCTTTCTCTGCCAGAAACCCATGCAATGTCAGACTACATTACGGAGAATCTTGCCAAAGGGTTCATTCGTCCTTCGCACTCCCCTGCAGGAGCAGGATTCTTTTTTGTGTCCAAAAAAGATGGCTCCCTCCGGCCGTGCATAGACTATCGAGGTCTGAACTCCATCACTAAGAAAGATCGCTATCCCTTGCCTCTGATCCCAGAACTGCTCGATAGACTTCAGGGGGCCAAGATCTTTACAAAATTGGATTTACGTGGAGCATACAATTTGGTTCGTATTCGTCCCGGTGACGAGTGGAAGACAGCGTTCAACACGCGAGATGGACATTACGAATACTTAGTAATGCCTTTCGGCTTATGTAATGCCCCTGCTGTCTTCCAGAATCTGATGAATGAGGTACTCCGGGAGATGCTTCATTCCTTCGTCATAGTGTACCTTGATGACGTCCTGATCTATTCCCAAGATCTTTCTTCCCATCGCCAACACGTCAAACAAGTCTTACAGGCTCTAAGGGACAATCATCTATACGCTAAATTTGAAAAATGTCAGTTTGAGCGCGAGTCGCTTCCGTTCTTGGGATATATTGTTTCCTCGTCCGGTTTCCAGATGGACCCAGAGAAGGTGGCGGCCATTGTCAATTGGCCTCGCCCGTCTGGCCTGAAGGCGCTACAGCGATTCCTTGGATTCGCCAATTTTTACAGGCATTTTATACCACATTACTCCCAGAAGGTAGCTCCTCTCACGGCGCTTACTCGCAAAGGGGTTAACGCTCACGATTGGTCCACTACCGCCTCGGCTGCCTTTGAAGACTTAAAACAAGCATTCCTAGCCGCTTCCTGCCTACGACACCCAGATCCACAACGACCCTTCATCTTGGAGGTCGATGCCTCGAATCTGGCTGTTGGAGCGGTGCTCAGTCAACACGATACTTCGGGCAAATTGATGCCATGTTCTTACTTCTCTAAAAAGTTTTCGCCTGCTGAATGTAACTATGGCATCGGAGACAAGGAACTCCTAGCCATTAAGTTAGCCTTCGAGGAGTGGAGGCAATGGCTGGAGGGGGCTAATCATCCGGGGACAGTGTACACTGACCACAAAAATTTATTGTACTTGGCCCGAGCTCAACGACTAAACTCGCGGCAAGCAAGATGGTCACTCTTCTTCAGTCGTTTCAATTTCATCCTCAAGTTTCGACCAGCGGAGAAGAACGTTCGAGCCAATGCTCTATCTCGTACCTGTCAGCCGGAGGAAGAGGACGACTCTCCACGAACCATCCTGGATCCTGCCTGTGTTCAACTAACTACTACTTCCATTTGTTCCTCAAGTAAGACTACGGTTCCTAAAAGGCTTCGGAGGGAAGTCCTGTCTTGGGGCCACGACTCCTTGACCGGGGGGCACGCTGGTAGACTAAGAACTTTGGATCTTATAAATCGTTTCTATTGGTGGCCAGGTCTTCGACGTGATGTTTCCCTTTACGTGAGTTCTTGCCCCACTTGCGCTCTGCAGAAACCGCTTAATGGCCCCCCGAGAGGGTTACTACAACCATTACCTATACCCACGGAACCCTGGACACATATTGCCACTGACTTTATGGTGGAACTCCCGCCTTCGCAAGGCAAGACTGTGGTATGGGTCACGGTGGACCGCTTCTCTAAAATGGCTCACTTTGTGCCTTTACCCAAATTACCTTCCGCCACTGAACTGGCTTCTCTGTTCACACACCATGTATTCCGTATTCATGGTCTGCCTCAGGACATTGTTTCAGACAGAGGTCCTCAATTCACAGTCAGGTATTGGAAAGCCTTATGCAAAAAATTTAAGATCCAGTTGAGTTTCTCTTCCGCTTTTCACCCGCAAAGTAATGGGCAAACTGAACGCATGAATCGTTCTTTAAAGTTGTTCCTACGAGCGTTCATTAACCACAAACAAGATAATTGGGTGGAGCTTTTGCCTTGGGCTGAATTCGCCTATAATAATCAGATACATACGGCGACGGGGAAATCCCCTTTTCAAATTGTGTACGGTAAACAGCTCAAACCACCGTTACCTCTACCTGTACCAACCTCCTCACCCGCTGCTCAATTGTCCGCGGACCAATTGAGTAAATTGTGGTCCTCAACTCAACACCGTCTTCAGAAGGTCGCACGCACTGCTAAACGCTACTATGATCGACACCGAAAACCTGCATTCACCTTCCTCCCAGGCGATCGAGTGTGGCTTAGTACAAAGAACATTCATTTGAGGCAACCTTCCAAGAAACTCTCTCCCAAGTTCTGTGGTCCCTTCCGCGTAGCAGAAAGAGTAGGGTTGGTCTCTTACCGTCTACGACTCCCAACCACTTTACGCATTCATGATGTCTTTCACGTCTCTCTCTTAAAACCAGTAATTCTTTCCAGATTCCACCCCAGGCTCTACCACCACGGATGGGGATCCTACGTTTCAGGTACGAGAGGTCCTGGATGCTCGTTTCGCCAACAGACGTTGGGAGTATTTGCTGGCCTGGGAAGGTTGTGGAGACGAAGACAATACGTGGGAGCCTGCCCGCAACATCTTGGACAAGACTCTCCTACAGCAATATCATCTGGACCATCCTGACAGGCCTAGTCCTCTGAAGAGGGGGCGTAAAAGGGGGGGTACTGTTGCGGTCCCGGTCGCTAGGCTAGCGACCGGGTCCTTACCTTTCTGCTGCCTCTCCCGGTCTCGCCGCGTTCCGTTGCTCCTGGGGCCTGCAGGGCCGCATGGCAGCGTCTCTCTCCACGTGGAGAAGCTGCCGAGGGACGACTCAGACTCCTCCCACTGCCAGGCAACGCGCGCGCGCGAGCAGGGGGCTCTTAAAGGTCCAGCACCCGGAAGTGCTGAACCGCCCCGTTCCTGACGTCAGACGCTGGCCGGCTATTTAAACCAGCGTCTGACTTCCTTGCTTTGCCTTTGCAACGAGGTCACTCTACTGTGTGCTTAGTTGCTTCCCAGCGTTGCTTTCAGCCTTGGTTCCTGCTTGTTCCAGCCGTGCCTTGCTTCCAGCCCTGGTTCCTGCTTGTTCCAGCCGTGCCTTGCTTCCAGCTCCGGTTCCAGCTTGTTCCAGCCGTGCCTTGCTTCCAGCCCTGGTTCCTGCTTGTTCCAGCCGTGCCTTGCTTCCAGCTCCGGTTCCAGCTTGTCCCAGCCGTGCCTTGGTTCCAGGTCAGGTTCTGTTTGGTCCTGCTGTGCCTTGGCTCCAGCTCTGGGCTCTACTTGCTGTCTACATATCCTGACTCCAGCTCCGGTTCCTGATTCTCCTTGTCTTCAGCCAGCCACGAACCTTGGTCTTCTTCACGATTCTCCTTTGTCTTCAGCCAGCCACGAACCTTGGTCTTCTTCACGATTCTCCTTTGTCTTCAGCCAGCCACGAACCTTGGTCTTCTTCACGATTCTCCTTTGTCTTCTGCCAGCCTCGAACCTTGGTCTTCTTCACGATTCTCCTTTGTCTTCAGCCAGCCACAGACCTTGGACTCATTCACGATTCTCCTAAGTCCCAGCGACTCGGACCCCTACGGGCTCCTCCTGGGGGGGTCTTGGGTTTCCAGGGTGAAGACGCCATCAGTCCGCTCCAGCTGAGGGCCGCCTCCCGGCTTATTAACTCCTGTGGACGCTGTCCACCTCAGCCGGCCCAAGGGTCCACTATTGACTTTACTCATAACATAACAATAATGGCATTGATGGTTTGGAAATGACCAGTTTCACACAGCACAGTGTCTTCTTTACAAGTTACAGAAACAGGATAAATTTCACTTAATATTCTGTAGGCATATGGTGAGAATAGTTGCCCTTTTCTTTTCCTCATGGTGGATGGGAATTTGATATTAAACTAAACTTCTCTGCCTTATGTCTAGAAAGAAATGGAATTCCTACGATTTATTCTACAATGTTTAAATTCCCTGCTGTTGGTTTACTTCACATGTGTGTATTAACTTCTTCCATAAGCTGCTGGAAAACTAAGGGTGCACTCGTCTGGTGAAAGTCCATCCATTTTTAGCCATTCTTACACAAAGTATAGTAAGAATGCCTTATGGGGAGATTGTGTTCAACTGTCTCTCTGCAAAATGACGAGAGTTAGGATGCAGTGCTTTGGTGTGAATTGAGAGTGTGGTGTGGTTGGGCAGACACTGCCAGGTCTATGAGAATGCCTCTCCTTCACCCTGTATACTCTTGGTGGGAATGCACCCTTTGTACTTGTTCAAAAAGCATGTACCTCATCAGCTCGCTGCCAGCAGTATGCACATTTAGATTACAGCAACTTCCTCATATCCCCAGTATTTTAGTTGATTATTTCATCAATACTTTTTTTTTTGCATTTTTCATTGATAGAGTCCAAGCTAGCTAATGTGGTTCCTTTGGGCAGTTGTGTGGTTTATTTTCCTGAATGCTTTGAACATCTTCCATTTAAGCCTTCATTTCAAATTCAGAATGTGTGATGAATTAATGGCCCTTTGGCCTTTGAAAGCTGACACATTTTCTGTAAGTCTCTTTTACGACCGTATAATGAGTTTTCAAGACTTAATCTGTTCAAGCCTAGACAAAAAGAAAAAAGACTGCATAATAGGTTTTGTCATCTTATTTTATTGTCTTTTTTTTTTTACTTGATAATATTCACCTCATTATTCATCTAGCAACCTTAATCTGCTGTTTTTCTTAGTGGATTCATTATGTGTTGGTTGCAGATGACTCCGGGTTTTTGTTTGCCACAGAAGCAGCTAAAATACCTAAGCAGCAAAGGTAGGCAGAACTCAAAAAGGCTAACCAAATCTATTTCCACCCTCATTTATAAGTCCTCGCAACCTATACAGTAGGTCAAGCAGCTCCAAAAACCTTCATCAGCCTAAGGGCTGGAACATCTTCTCCTTAACAATCCACTTGAACCTGCTCTTGAAAGCCAAAAGAGGCCATTGTAGAACCAGGAACTTTGGCTCCATGGCACACTTGACCCCAGCTGGTCCCAAATGACAGCTCAGCCTGACACCACACCTGAGTCTATTGTGCAATAGTGCTGCAGGCTGATACAAATCTAGTTTTAAAGATATGTAGGTTTTGCTTTATGATGCTTGCTCTTGTGTAATCATCCATCCTCAAGCAACAGCACTAGAGAGCATGAGAAAAAATGTAATTGGCCTATTTTAACCCCATTGCACACAGGGGTTACAGTTCTGATTTCCCTAAGAAAAGTAGGAACTACATCTCCATGTATGCAATGGGATAAAACCAGGACTAGATCAGCCTGTTCAGGCTGACCTGAGTGAAATAGCAACACTAGGCAACATAGTAGTATGGTACCATGTGGTTATGTGGGATATGAGAAACCAAAAGAATATTATTAGCAAACCATTAAAGTCAATTAAAATTGCATCAAATAATTATTAAACTGTTGCCGGGGAGGATGGGATGTCCCTGGATACGTGTGCAAAAATGTTAAGCATTGAGTAGGTCAGCAATCTGTAATCCTATTTTAACCCATTCAGTCTGGTATTCAGGTTACCCACAATGAATGTGGATGAGATAAATTTGCATACATGGAGGTAGTGAATGCAAATCTATCTCATGCATATTCATTGTGGATATCCTGATAACTCAACTGGCTGAGGCTTCCTCAGGACAGGTTTCAGAATCACTGTTCCAGGCAAAATATCTCCCAGAGGAAATGCTGTAACAGGAAAGAAACAATATCTGATATAGTTACAAACAGGCAAAAAAAAGAAAGAAAATTATTCCTTACCTGCTAATTTTCGTTCCTATAGTACCATGGATCAGTCCAGACGGTGGGTTATGTCCCCCGTCCAGCAGATGGCGTCAGAACAAAAAGCTCGGGGGGAGGTTTCATATAACCTCAACTCCCTTGCCTCAATCCTCAGTAACTAGACTAGCAAAGCCAAGAAGAGAAGAGACGGAGGGATCAAGGAACTAAATGCTCTCAAGGTAACGTTAGAGAAATTCATAACTGCAATAAACAAAACCACAATGGGAACTTGCAAACAGAACTGTAAAACAAACAGACCCTGGATCCCCAGGGAACTCAGAGGTGAATCGGAAATGACAGTCGAGCAGAGGCGTACCCCAACAAATCCCCCAAACCAGGGAGGGCTTCTGGACTGATCCATGGTACTACAGGAATGAAAATTAGCAGGAAAGGAATAATTTTCTTTTCCCTGTATGTACCAGGATCAGTCCAGACGGTGGGATGTACCAAAGCTTCCCTACTATGGGTGGGCCGCAGACAGCCCCGCTCGAATGACTCTATCCCCGAAAGAACCGAAAACTGGCGCCCGTACATCCAACGGTAGTGTCTGGAAAAGGTATGGAGTGACTTCCATGTGGCCGCCCTGCAGATTTCCTGTGAGGACACCAATGTACTCTCTGCCCAGGACGTAGCTTGGGAGCGAAGGGAGTGAGCCTTAACTCCTAGCGGCGGGTGCCGTCCAGCACCAAGATATGTGGAGGCAATCGCTCCCTTCAGCCAACGGGCGATAGTGGCCTTGGAGGCCATACAACCCTTCTTAGGTCCCGACCAGAGGACGAACAAATGATCCGAAAGCCGAAACTCATTGGTGACCACCAAATACTGCATCAGGCATCGCTTAACATCTAGCTTGCGAAGATCTCTGGAGTCCGACGAGGAGAAGGAAGGCAATTCAACTGACTGGTTGAGATGAAAGGCCGAGACTACCTTTGGTAGAAAAGATGGCACAGTGCACAAGGAAACCCCCTCCTCAGTGAAACGAAGGTTTGGCTCTCAGCAGGACAACGCTTGAAGTTTGGAAATGCGACGAGCCGAGCTGATCGCTACCAGGAAAATAGTCTTGAAGGTGATATCCTTGAGGGTGGCAGCTCGAAGAGGCTCGAATGGTGGTCCATTGAGGATGCGGAGTACCAGGTTGAGATTCCAGGAAGGACAAGGTGGCCGAGACCGTGGCTTCAGGTGTTTCACCCCCTTGAGGAAACGTTGTATATCCGGATGGGATGAGAGTAGCGAGTCATTCCCGTTGTGAAGGAAAGCTCCCAAAGCCACCACCTGGACCCTGATGGAGTTATAAGCGAGGCCCAAATCCAGATTTGGGCCTCGCTTATAACTCTCGTTTCCTCGGTGGCACAGATTCTCTCGTTTCCTGCAGAAACGAGAGAATCTGTGCCACCGAGGCGTGGGACGGAAGAATGGTATGTGAGCCGCACCACGTCTCAAAAACCTTCCACACCCACACATACATCATGGAGGTGGACGTCTTATGTGCCCGCAGGAGAGTCGAAATCACCGCCTCCGGATAGCCACGATGCCTCAACTTATGCCTCTCAAAAGCCAAGCCGCAAGACAGAAGCGATCTGCCTCCTCGAAAAATATTGGACCTTGACGGAGAAGACGCGGGAGATGACCGAGATGTATCAGACCCTCCTCTGCTAGGTTGAGAAGGTCTGCGAACCACGGCCGCCGGGGCCACTCTGGCGCCACCAGAATAACCGGACCCTGATGACTCTCTATCCGCCGAATTACTTTCCCCACAAGGGACCACGGAGGGAAGACATACAATAGGGTCTGTCGGGGCCACGGGAGAACCAGAGCATCGACCCCTTCCACGCCGTGTTCTCTTCAGCGGCTGAAGAAGCAAGGGGCCTTTGTATTTACGGCCGTGGCCATGAGATCCATGTGGGGAACCCCCCAATGTCGTACTATCAGACGCATTGCTTCCTCCGAGAGCTCCCACTCTCCGGGATCTATGTGCTGGCGGCTGAGGAAGTCCGCCTGTACGTTGTCCACGCCTGCGATGTGGGAAGCTGCCAGGCGGAGCAAATGGAGTTACGCCCACTGCATCAGCTTGTCTGCCTCCCTCGAGACGTGCTGGCTCCTCGTGCCTCCCTGGCAATTGATGTACGCCACCGTGGTCGCGTTGTCCGAGAGAATCCTGACCGCCCGATGATGAACCAGCGGGAGGAAGCCCTTCAATGCTAAGTGGACCGCTCTGGTCTCCAGGCGGTTGATGGGCCACTGTGCTTGATCTGCCATCCAACGGCCCTGGATTGAGCTCGACCGACATACCGCTCCCCAGCCAGTGAGACTGGCATCTGTGGTGACTACCACCCAGTCCGGAACCTCCAGGGACACCCCCTGGGCCAAGCATTAAGGATCCAGCCACCAACAGAGGCTGAGTCGAGCTGGTGTCGGGATCGGAAGTACTGCCTGAAAATCCCGCGATACCGGCTTCCACCGGGACAGCAATGCCTTCTGGAGAGGGCGCAGGTGCGCAAAGGCCCACAGAACCAGGTCGATAGTGGAAGCCATGGTTCCCAGAACCTGTAGATAATCCCACGCTGTGGGGGCAGAGAGCGCAGTGAAACGATGAATCTGCTCACTCAAGGCTTGTGCCCGCTCCGACCGCAAAAACACCTTGCCCTCCTTTGTGTCGAAGCGCGCGCCCAGAAAGTTTAATGCCTGGGATGGGATGAGGTTGCTCTTGCCATAGTTGATAATCCAACCCAGAGAACAGAGCAGTTGTACCACCCGGTCTACTGCTTGAAGGTCCTGGGACAGAGATTTCGCCCATATGAGCCAGTCGTCCAGGTAAGGGTGCACCAGGATCCCTTCCCGGCGTAGTGCCGCCGCTACTACTACCATGATCTTCGTAAAGACGCGTGGAGCAGTTGCCAAGCCAAAGGGGAGGGCTCGGAATTGAAAATCTTGCCCCAGGATCTTGAAGCGAAGGTAGCGTTGATATGCCCGATGGATCGGGATATGAAGGTACACCTCCATGAGATCCAGAGAAGCGAGGAATTCCCCTTGATGGACAGCAGTCAGCACTGAGCGGAGGGTTTCCATACGAAAACATGGGACCCTGAGGGACCTGTTGACAGTCTTGAGATCCAAGATGGGCCGGAAGGTGCCTTCCTTTTTGGGCACCATGAAATAGATGGAATAATGCCCTCAACCCAGCTCAGAGGCGGCAACCGGCACTATCGCCTCCAGTGAGAGTAGGCGGTCGAGGGTCTGACGAACGGCCCTTTGCTTGTGAAGAGACCCGCATGGGGAGAAAAGAAATCTGTCCCTGGGCGTGCGGACAAAATCCAAGACGTAGCCGTGTTTTAGAATATCCAGGACCCACTGATCCGACGTGATTCCGACCCACTCTTCGTAGAAGAGAGCAATCTGACCCCCTACCCGAGGAATCGGCTCGTGGGTCGGCCTGGCATCATTGAGCTGATTTTGCGGAGGTGCCCTGACCCTGTCCCTCCTTGCCGGGCCTGCGCCCTCAAAAGGACCAGTTCCAGGTATGCGAGCGAGACGACGAAGCCCTGGGTGGCTACTGCTGCCTCGTAGGCCGAGACCGGCGCTGATTCCGGGACCGGTTCCTGAACTAAAGGATCTTGTGGAACGAGGCCTATCCTCCGGGAGTCTATGAACCGCATTCTCGTTGAGGGCCTTGATGATTTGATCCAGATCCTCCCCAAAGAGAAACTTGCCTTTGAATGGGAACGACCCCAGCTGGGTCTTAGACAAGGCATCCGCCGACCAGTTTTGGAGCCACAGGAGATGACGGGCCGAAACCGCAGCCACCATTGATCGGGCCAGGACCCTGAGGAGATCATATAGGGCATCCACCCCATAGGCTACCACGGCCTCCAATCTATCCGCCTGCTGAGCCTCCTCAGTCGGCAGGTTCTGTGAGGTGAGAAGCTGTTGAACCCAACGAAGCCCTGCTCTCTGCGCTAGCGAACTACAGATGGCCGCCCAAATCCCTAGCGCCGAAACCTCGAAAACTCTCTTGAGATATACCTCCAACTTCCTGTCCTGTAGGTCCTTCAGTGCCGTGCCACCCGTGACTGGGATGGTGGTATGCTTCATGACTGCCGAGACAGCGGAATCCACGGCCGAGACCTTGACGAGCTCAAGGAACTCCTCCGGGAGGGGGTAGAGCTTTTCTATCGCTCTACTGACCCTCCGGCGCACCCCACTCCCTGGAGATTAATTGTAAAAAGGTAGGATGAGTCGGAAAGGTTTTAGCCAAAGGACGAAGGCCCACCAGAAGAGGATCCCCTTTCCTCACCTTGGGATCTGGTCCTACAGGCTCCGGAGGGGCATCGATGTCCATCTCTTGCAGGATGTGGGGAATAAGGTCATCTAGCTCATCCAACTGAAAGATGTAGAGGACCCTCGGATCGTCACCCTCCACCTGGGTCACCAAGGTGGGGTCGTCCCTGGCTGGATCTGGGAGAGGGTCCCCCTCCGGAGCGGCGTGCGATCCTCGTGCTGGCACAGGGGGGTCCCGGGAGGGACCCAGCATTCTCCCGGGTGGCTGGGCACTGCCCTGTGGGGAGGACCCCCCCAGGGATGGGACCGTGTGTGCCAGTTTGGGGGGAAGGGGTCCCATGCAAAAATCCATTGGCTGGCTCCTGCTCTGCAGGAAAGCCCTGTGCATCAAGATCACAAATTCCGGTGAGAACGAGGGTGCCCCCGAGGGGGGGCAAACCGGGGCCTCCCCTTCCTGAAAACCAGGCTCCGGCTCTGTAAACGGAGCTAAAACGGGTGGTGTAGCTGAAGTCGGCCCTCTGCGTCCTCCTCCGAACCGCCGACCTCCGCATCTGAAAACAAAATGGCCGCTGTTCCCGCGCTCAGAGGGAACGGGGCCTGCCGCTTCCGAGCCGCGCGGTCCTCCCCGCGGGCTCCTGTGCCGTCCCCCTGCAGAGAGCTGTCTTCCCCCGTGGGGAGGCAGCTTGCGCAGCGCCCCTCCTGCGACAGCCGACCCCCCTGCTGGCCGCAAGCTGAACAGACCGCCGGTCGCGGCATAGAGAATCCCCAGGGGGGGCAGGAACACAACAAACACAGAGAAATCCTCGGCGCCTGGCAGGGCAATGCGCACAGACCACCCCCCCACCGACCCGAGGGAGCCGCCGGGGAATCGGACCTCCCAGCGGCTAGCGGCCCCGGGGAATGGTACGTCGCGGGGCCGCAGGTCGGCAGTGGCTCGGAGGAGGGGGGGGGGAGAGGTTAGCACCACTAACGTGCACCCCGGCGATCCTGCGCGGCCCACAGCAACGTTGAGTACCGCTAAACGGGGTAAGCCTGAAAGCAAGGAAACAAAATCACACACTTACCCCGAAACTTGAAAGAAAGAGGGAAGGAAGGAAGGCAGAGGAAGGAAGACAAGGGAGCAGACCTGTCAGCAAGTCCTTCCACCTGCCCTCCCAAATCAAGTCACCTTTTTTTTTTTTTTTCACTTGATCCCTTAGAGAACAGACAAAAGAGGCCTAGGAAACTTAAGCTCCTGTGCTGGGGACAGCCAGTTCCCTGCTCACATCTGCTGGAGTCAGAAGATACTGAGGATTGAGGCAAGGGAGGTGAGGTTATATGAGACCTCCCCCCGAGCTTTTTGTTCTGACTCCATCTGCTGGACGGGGGACATAACCCCCCGTCTGGACTAATCCTGGTATGTACAGGGAACATTAATGTTATGTCTTTTTCCAGTATTCCCCTCCTTGAACTCTGATTCTCAAAGCCACAAATAGGTCTGGTTTTCGGTTTATCCATAATGAATATGCATGAGTTATATTTGCATGCAATGGAGACAGAGATTGCAAGTCTATCTTATGCATATTCATTATGAATATTCTGAAAACCAGACCTGGTTGTGCTTTTCAGGACTGGAGTTGGCCGCTCCTGTATAATGAAAGGTGAGCTGTAAAATAAAGCTGATGTTGAATTAGCATAGTAGAAAGTAGTCAGGGGTAGCCAGAGAACAGACTTCAGGTTGGACTCTAGCAAAATATTTAATAAACCTCTTTATTTGTGGAAAGTAACAAACTAAACAACTTAGCTATTCCATGCAGTTCAACAAAACAAATGTGACAATGCAACATACAGTTTTGTGATATTCTCCCTTCTTTCTCCTAGGGCCTCCTCAACCTTTCTGGGACCTACCTTCTTATCCCAGACTAAAGGGATCCGCCCTGACCCATAATCCCTTGCTGGGTTGGTGAGGAATAAGACCCAGATGCAGTTCAAAGGACTCAGCAAATAATAACCTGTATGCAAAGTCTTTGATTTTAATTATTTTTACAGTACCTTTGATCTTAGCCTTTACTATTTCCCATCTTTCCCTATGCACGGGTCTAAGACCTTTTAACCCCAATCACATCAAGAGATTCTATCTAGATATGCTAAGTAACAGGCAGATAGCAAGCTGTCAGGCCTATCCTGTAAAGTGCGGCCGCGTTTACCCTGCTCCTAAGCCGCTTTTTACTCACGTTCCGGCCGCGTTAGCCCTTCCTGCGATCCCAAATCCCCTTTAACCTACTCCTACCGCATCCTAAATTCCCCGGGCAACCCCTTCCGCCCGCGGCATGTATATTGCATGCAAACGAGCGAATTAGCTCGATATTGCATGCAAACGAGCGAATTAGCTATTCCCTAGCATCCCGTAACCCGCGCCCCGACTATCGCTATCTTTCCCTGCCGTTTTGTCGCTCGTTTAACCTGCAAACTTACCGCCTACCCTGACCCAGGCGGTAGAGGCATGGGTAAGGGTAGGTGGAAAGCTTTCCCCCAGCCCCCGCTCACCTGCCCCCGCCGCGATCATGGGTGCCGGTCTCCGTGGCAGCCCCAGTCCTCTCCCCTGCTCCCGAAGCCAAAAAAAAAAGCGAAAAAAACGTTGCAGCCCCCCTCCGATGTCCGGACTGGGGCTGCCACGGAGACCGCTTTCCGGACTGGGGCTGCCACGGAGACCGCTTTCCCCCGTGCAAGTAAGTTGCTTCGCTGCTTCAGTTCTTCCCTCCTCCCGGAGCTGCTTTTTCAGCCTTGCTCTGGGAGGGGGGAGAATAGACACTGAGCGGCGAAGCGAAAAAAAAAAACACACCAAAAGCTAAAAGTAAGTTGCTTCGCCGCTCAGTGTCTCTTCTTCCCCCCCTCCCGGAGCAGGGCGCGAAAAGCAGCCTTGCTCCGGGAGGGGGGAGAAGAGACACTGAGCGGCGAAGCGAAAAAAAAAAAAAACACACCAAAAGCTAAAAGTAAGTTGCTTCGCCGCTCAGTGTCTCTTCTCCCCCCCTCCCGGAGCAGGGTGCGAAAAGCAGCCTTGCTCCGAGAGGGGGGAGAATAGACACTGAGCGGCGAAGCGAAAAAAAAACCCAAAAGCGACTTACTTTTTTGCAGACATCAACAGGAACACCATCGTGGCTGCCCGTAGCTCCTCCCGACGAAGATGGCCGCCTGCACGGGGAAAGCGTGCAATTGGCTGCTGCTCCGGGAGGGGGGAGAAGAGACACTGAGCGGCGAAGCAACTTACTTTTAGCTTTTGGTTTTGTTTTTTTTTCGCTTTGCCGCTCAGTGTCTATTCTCCCCCCTCCCGGAGCAAGGCTGCTTTTCGCGCCCTGCTCCGGGAGGGGGGAGAAGAGACACTGAGCGGCGAAGCAACTTATTTTTAGCTTTTGGTGTTTTGTTTTTTTCGCTTCGCCGCTCAGTGTCTCTTCTCCCCCCTCCCGGATCAAGGCTGCTTTTCGCGCCCTGCTCCGGGAGGGGGGAGAAGAGACACTGAGCGGCGAAGCAACTTACTTTTAACTGGCAGTCCCGACTTCCTGGTATCTGTCATTTCAAATGACAGATACCAGCGTGGCGTGAAGCCTTAGGCCCGCGCACCCAGGATACTGTATAGGCGCTCTATCCAGTAAAATGGGTTGCGCGGGCCTAACCCTTCACGGGCACTTATTAGCTGCGGCTTACATTTGCATGCAATTAGAGTTCAGGATCGAGCGGTAGGTGAGCTGCACTGTGCGGGCGGTAACCGCGGGTGCCGCAGGCACTAACGCAGCTCTTCCTACCGCTCGGTACTAGATAGGCCTGACTGTGATGAGCGAGCCTCGGCAAGCAGGAATACAGAACAAAGAAAGAACGGGAAATAATACCATATAAGGACAAGGAGAGCTACTGGTGTGAGAAACGGTATAAAGCTGTGCTCCACAGGGAAACATCTGGCTGGCATCATCTTCCTGCTGCTTTAGCTTAGGACTTTTCAGCTTGGAGAAGAGATGATTGAGGGGGGATATGATAGAGGTGTTTAAAATCATGAGAGGTCTAGAACAGGTAGATGTGAATCGGTTATTTACTCTTTCGGATAGTAGAAGGACTAGGGGACACTCCATGAAGTTAGCATGGGGCACATTTAAAACTAATCGGAGAAAGTTCTTTTTTACTCAACGCACAATTAAACTCTGGAATTTGTTGCCAGAGGATGTGGTTAGTGCAGTTAGTGTAGCTGTGTTTAAAAAAGGATTGGATAAGTTCTTGGAGGAGAAGTCCATTACCTACTATTAATTAAGTTGACTTAGAAAATAGCCACTGCTGTTATTAGCAACAGTAGCATGGGATAGACTTAGTGTTTGGGTAATTGCCAGGTTCTTACGGCCTGGATTGGCCACTGTTGGAAACAGGATGCTGGGCTTGATGGACCCTTGGTCTGACCCAGTATGGCATTTTATGTTCTTATGTTCTTACTTTGCAGGCGGCAGGCAGAGCCGAGATCCCAGTACACTTCAGATCTCCTTTCTGCTTTGCTTTATAACAAGGCTTCTGTGGTTTTTCCCTTTTACTCCTCCTCTCGATAATAAAAGTTCTTTACTGGTCAGAAGCCTGCCTAAGTTGTTCTTTAAGAAAAAGCGGATTAACAGTTGGCTGTTAAGGAGGACCGGGTCAGCTAGCTGTGGCCAGTCCTGTAAGGTCTTCCGGGGAGATTTCTCATTCGCTCCCTCGCAGTGCCTAAGAACTGGAGTGAAAATCAGGGGGGAGCAAACTTTTGGAGCCTCACCCCCCCCCCCCTCCCCCACTTCCAGCAATTTAATTATTTAATTATTTATTTATTTTTAGATTTTTATATACCGGTGTTCCTATATGAAATAAAGATCACATCGGTTTACATTGAAACAGAACATGAAAATTGCCAAAAGGTATTACATAGAACAAGGTTATGAAACTTGGAACAGTGTACATAAGTTCAAAATTTAACAATAACGTTGTAACATTGATGACCAAAAGATAAAGGAGAAAAAAAAAAAAAAAAGACTTAAACAATTAAGTTGACAGGTCTTATTGAGCATAAAAATTATAACGTAATAAGTGAGAAAGTCTCAAGTGTCCTGCAGCAAGAGATTAGATACCGAAGTAGGTAGTGGTATGGAAAATGGGGGTTTGTGAAGAAGATATGTTCTTGCTGGTTGGAGGGGAAAAAATGATGATCATGGTCCTGGAAAAGCTTGGCTAAAGAGCCAGGTTTTAAGTTTTTTTTTGAATGAAGAGTGGCAGAACTCAAGCCGAATGTCTGGTGGGAGCGCATTCCATTGAATGGGGCCTGCTGTAGATATGGCACGTTTATGATGCGAGGATTTTGTTGAAGGTACATAGAGTGTGCCTTTATATGCTCCTCTGATGGGTCTAGAGGAGGAGTGAGGGCGTAGTTGGTTACATAATTGAAGAGGAGAGATATTGTGAATGGATTTATGGATTTATGGATTTAGTTTATGGATTTATGGATTAGTTGGACCCCACCCATCAAAGTAGGGTTACAAGGTGTATATAATATATATTTATATGTGTGCATATGTGTCAGTCTCTCATCAAGCAGTCAGCTGTTGAACAGTTTGCCAAACAGCAGGCGATCGCACTGCCAGCCAGAAGCTCAAAATTTCAGTTTTGATTCTCTTCAGGTTGCTGATAGGAGCAATCAGATACACACAAACACAAAGAGAGACAAATACTACACCCCATCCGGACAGGCACCTCTCAGTAACAGCAGCACAAACTCCTTCCACTGCCAGACACATTGTGAACGAAAATAAAACCTCGCAAAAAAAAAAAAGACACTCAAAATCTATACTGCAAACCTATCGTAACATAACAGTAATAACACCAAGGACTCAAACAACAATAACCCTACCTATGAAAAAGCAGCACTGAAAATATTACATTGAGTCCCAGAATACCAATACACCACCTACTGAGGAAACAAAACAAACATGATTGCTATGGATCCTTACAAAGGCACTACACGCTAGCAAAATCTCTCCCCTTGGTCATAGGCACAGAACAGAGACAGACCCTCAACAAATACAGAATAAAGGATCACAAATTAGAACCAACAATATGCAGACAAAAACTGAAATGGAAACTCATAAAACAATAAAATCAAGAAACAAAAGGTATCAATTATAATAGTAGAATCATACTAATAAAATAATAAATGTCAAAACTACTGACAAATAGAACAACATCTATTAAAGTCATATACATGTTTTTAAAATTTACCAAGCACCCATAAAATATTTTAAAATAGCACATATATCAAATAACACCCAGAGCCCCTAATATTTTTATAATATATAGAGAAATGACGCTAAAATGCATTGGTTGACGGTAATCTCTGAACTGGCTGGCTGGGCTGAGAATCTAATTCTGCTGTCTCTCAGTAACAGCGATATGACCTACCTCCATTATCAGACACTTTAAGGCCAACGCAATAAAGTGCCCTCAGCTTAGCGTACAGGTTAGCTCATGGGTTAGATGTGCATTTTGGATGCGCTAGACTAAAACATAATGCAATAAGGGGATTAGCGCGTCCAAACAACGCATAGGTAATAGCGCTCATCACATGTAAATGCTATGTAGATAAGGGTATTGGCTATTACCCCCGATGCAAGAAAATCGCTGTGCCCCTGACGTGCACTTTTTAACAAGGCAAATTTAATGCCAGCCCCAGAGCTGGCGTAAAGTCTTGCTGCACATCAAGGGTTCAACTAAAAAAACAAAAAAAATACAACTTTTCTGTGGTTCTTCCTTGTGATGACTAAAAATTATTTAAAAATGAAATGATAGATAAAAGAAATTGTGGGGGAGGGGGCATACAATATACACGCTCTAGGCGCACAGCCACATCTCCTGGGCTCCTGATGCTTTTGACTGCTAGGGACGCACAATTTTTCTCCAGCGCTTCCTTTTTTAGTGCGGCGGCTCGTTAGAATATTACATCACATGCCCAGGAGAGGTGGATGTGTGAGCATTGAAAAAAACGAGTGCCCAGTTTGGATGCATGTATTTATGCGCATGATATTGCATTGGCCTCTGAGAAGTAATACAAAATACTGCAAAAGTGTCGCTCAGACTCCATGTAATATACCGTACCTGCCACACCAAACTAGCACCAGCTCCCAGAATTCAAACTGAAACAACCTCAAATGAAAAGGCAACACTGCAAATATTCCACCAGGCACTAAAACATCAATATGACTCCTGTTGGGAAAACAGAACAAAATGGACCGCTACAGATCCCCACAGAGAACCTAAAGACTAGCAGAATACCTAATCAAATACAGACTAAGTGGCCACAAATTACAAATAGAAACAGCGGCAGATTAATGATGTCGGACCAGCCCGGGTATTCGCCGCCCAGGACACAACACGTGGTCTGCCGACAGGCCGACAGGCCGACAGGCCAATCCGCCCCTGAATGTGCAGACAAAAACTGCTCTACCTTGTACTTCAGTTTTACCTCTCCCTCCTGTTCCCTGCTGACAGGAGAGGAGCGGGAACAAGAGGAGAGGCAGAAGAGTGACTGTTTGCTCTGCAGAGTCTGTTCCAGGACCATCTCCATTTCCTCCTGTCCCTGAATGACAGGAAGGAAGGGACTGGATAAGGGAGCAGATTGGCTGTGCTTTGCTGTGCACTGTGATCTGTGTCCTCCAGATTCACTCTTCTTCTTCTCCTGTTCCCTGTATGCTGCCTGGGAGATGAGATGC
Organism: Rhinatrema bivittatum; assembly: GCF_901001135.1. Classification (NCBI taxonomy): domain Eukaryota; kingdom Metazoa; phylum Chordata; class Amphibia; order Gymnophiona; family Rhinatrematidae; genus Rhinatrema; species Rhinatrema bivittatum. The sequence goes on from NC_042619.1 coordinate 298,922,891, forward strand.
TGGAGATTAGGGCACGGGCTGATAGCATCATCTGAGCAGAGCCCTGTGTCCTCGTGCAATGGGCTCCCTGCTATGCTGCCCCTTTTGCTCATAGGTAAAACCAACCATGAGAACCAATAAAACCTCAATGCAAAGATTGTGTGTAATCGGTGGTGAAACCCTGTGAAAATAAGGCAACATGAGTGGGCTATTTCTTCAAATATGCTTTTGTAGATCTGCAATAAGAAACATTTCCAACCTGCAATTCATTCACAAAAACAAAAGCTCCACTTTATAAAACACATTTAAAAGCCTTTAGTGCAAACTTGTGTGCACATCTCTACAGGAAATAATGCATCTTGAGCTCCGACATCCAGGAGTATATAGAGTGAATGATTCTGGAAAACAATGGGGCCATGGGTATGCAGAGACCTGCAAGTTTTATTTTAGACAGTTATGCTTATCTCCAAATGATCACAAAATACATTTAGCTCTTTTGCTAACAGACAAAGACAAGTAGCTAACATTTAAATTATAGTACATGTGCCCTTAGCCCTGAAAAGGATCTTGTCCTAGCACTTGCTATGCTAGAATACAGAGCCTGCTACCATTTCTCATTGCCTCCTGTCAGAACGCAAGGCAAGTATCATCCTGTATCAAAATTACAGCCGTAAAAAAATGTTTTATCTCCATAAATTTAAGCTGATGGTGTAAAAGACTTAAGGTCGTGAGGCCTGTGTAGAGCAGTACATTGTGTCTGTCCAGAGAGGGCAACTGAGTTGAATAATGTCTGGGAGTTCACATTTCTTTTACCATTTTGACAGCAGGTTTTCTATTGCTTTTATATATCTTTAGTCAGTTGTTGCCATTTGTGCTTCTACATACAACTGGTCTCCTTCTGGGGCCATTTTTCAGACTGTTCACACTGGGAATTTTTATCCATGAATTTTGCAACAGCTTTCAAAGAAAAAAGTACATCCATACTTTCACCTTTTAATTTGCTGGAGGTAGCAAATACCCTTGGACTTTTGCAAGTTGCTTTTTTGTGCAGGTGGTTTTTCCATGGAAAGTAACTTATGCAGACTTGAAAATCTAGGCTCATACTGTTTTCCAGTCCCACCCATACGCTCTCCCCCACCAGGAATCCCTCCCCAAATGCATGTGTGCTGGGGGACAATGCACGTATTTCTTCTAATAAGAATCAGGGATGGTGATTTTCAAACAACCAATTCACGCAGATAAGCTGCTATTTACCTCTATAATCATCTCTGAAAGTTGTCCTCTCCATGACAACGTGGTCTATTTTTCGGTGCTCTCTTCTCTTCTGCTACTACCTATTCTTTGGTCAGTTCATCTGTTCATTTTATTATTATACAATATAGGTGCCAACTCTTGTGGGTGCTGTGGCTGCTTGAGCACCCTCTCTATTGGTTCCTGTCCTCGTGTGGATCAGGAGTTGAAAGTTCTCTGCTGCAAGGTTGCAGGGGAAAAGCAGGAAGTACTCTGTCTCCTTGCCACTGCTCCCACCTCTCCCTGCAGCCTATTGGCTGGCTGTAGAATATTTGATCAATGGGCCGCAGGGGGACCAGACGGCAACAGGAGTGTAGGACAGACAATACTTCCTGGCCTTGGTCTGTCCTGAGGAGCAGTGGAAATGGAAAGAGATACTGGGAAAGAGACAGAGGAGCTGGGAAAACTGCTGAAAGATGGGGAGAGGAGGAGAGAGAAAGACAGAGAGTGCTGGCTGGGAGATGGGTTGATTGGTTGTTAAATGGGAGAGAAAGTACTGCTAGGAGAGTGGGAGAGGAACTGAAAGAAGGAATTCTAGCAGGCAGAAGAGGAGAGGAACTATGAGGGGAAAAGGGGTTGATAGTGGAGCTATGGGCAAGGAGGAGGCTATGAGACAGGCTATGAGGGAAAGAGGAGCTCGGAGAGATGTTGAGAAGGCTGAAAGAGGGGCTGAGGAATGAAAGATGGGCTGTGAGAAGGGGTTACAAGCTGGAAGAGGACACAGGCTGTGATAACAAGAAGAGCTGCTGTGAGGGGTTAGGGTTAGGCAAGCAAAACATAAGAGGGAGACAGAGGTGACTAGGACTGGAAAAGGAGCTGTGTGGGACAGAGAGGAGTGGTCTGATACGGAGATAAAACAAGAGAAGGGTTGTGAGAAGAGAGGTGATCAAGGTAGAGGGAAGAGGCATGAAGGGTTAAGGGGAGAGATGGAAGTGCCAGAAAGGGGTGAGACTAGGAGGTGGTGAGGGAAGATAATGAGCTGGCAGATAGTAAGAGGTATGCAAAAATGTAAGCACCCCCAGACATAGATTTGCCAATAGGCACCCTAGGCCTGTACCTAGGGTGGCAAACATTTGGGAGGCAGCAGACCAGGACAAAGTTTGATATCTACTATCTGTGCTTACTCTCAGTCAGCAGAGAACAGTCTTCTGCTTCCTGCTCCAACCCCTCCCCTCCCAGTGCAGAGAACAGGAGGAAGGGGTGAGGCTGGAAAGGACAGAGCAAGGAAAAACTGCTCTATCCTATTCCAGCCCCGCCCCTCCTGTGCAGGGAACCGGAGGAGAGAGGGGACACCAGAACACACAGGGAGCAAAGAAAAGCCACTCTGTGCCCTAATCTAGCCCTAAGCCTCCTGTCAATCAGGGACTTGAGGAGGAAGTGAGCATGGATCAGAGGAGAAAATAAGGTTGAGCTCCATATTCAAAAGCCATTTAGATGGATAAATAAAAGCTTATCCATCTAAATAGCAAATATGGCATATTCAGTCACTTATCCGGATAATATTATAATTATCCAGCTACTTTATAGCTGGATAAAAAAGGAGCATTCTGGGGAAGGGTTGGGAATCCGGTTAACTTCCCCAACCTCTGGGTTACTTACGCTTCCAGTGCAGTTTCTATCAGAAGCTATGCTGGAAGCACCAGGAGCAGTAAGGACTCACCCGTGCTCCCAGCTGGGGTTTTATGGATGTCGAGGGTATGTGAGTGGAGGGTGCAGGTGGTGAGGAGGGGTGGACTAGGGTGGATGGGAGAGGGCCAAGGCTGGGTATGGCTTTCTTCTTTTGAAGTAAACAGAGGACGAAGAGGTTGGGGATAGAGGTAGGAGGTGCATTGCCAACATGGAACTAATAAAATATTTAGGAGGGGATGTGTGGTGGGAGTGGACATTGAAGACATTTGGTGGAGGAAAGAGGAAAAATCAAGCCAAAAGCCTCTTTACTTCTTTTTATTTTATTTTTCATTTGTCAGTACTACTTACTTACCCAGATTTCTTCAAAGACATCTGGATAAGTAGCAAGTTATCCAACCACACAAGGCCGGCAAACATAAAAATCTAAATGGTGATATTCAAACATAGCCGGTTAGGTTTTCAAATTAGCTGGCTACATGTAGCCGGATAACTTTAAACAAGTACTGTATATTCAGTGGGATGTTTATCCTGCTGAATATCCGGGACAAGTTATACAACTAACTTTAGCCAGATAACTTGTCCACTAAATGGTCTACTGACTATCGGCCTCATTATGACTTCGACCTTCTGCTCTTTTATCCAGGAGGGGGAGGAGGACAACAGCGCCAACAGTGCCTAGGGCAGCACAGTCCTAAATCTGTCACTGAGCACCCCTGGTCAAACTGTACGTTTTAATGAAACTAAGTCAACAGAAGCTGACACAAAGTTTAACAGGGAAGAATTCTGAAATGTTTAATGCAAAATTACTATTTATGTGCTGATTTTAACAGATTGAAAATAACAAAAAATAGTGAATATAGCATGTGCAAAAGTTTTGACACCCTTCTGGTTGCCTCATTGCCTTTTTTTTTTAATTTAATAAAGTTATTAATAAGACCCCAAAATTAGTAAGGTGAAGAAAATTCCATGTTTGAACCTTCTAACCTTTCATGTTGTGATTGTCTTTTTGTTTGCTTTCAACAACCATGGGGCCCTAAAACCAGCAGTGTGAGCATTTGTCAAAATGAAGATAATTTACTCTTACAAACAGGCCGATACAGTACAGTGCGCTCTGACGGAGCGCACTGTTAGCCGGCATTTGGACGCACGTTTTTGACGCACTAGCTTTACTCCTTATTCAGTAAGGGATAATAGCGCATCCAAAACGCGCGTCCAACCCCCCCCCCCCTCCCCCGAACCTAATAGCTCCCGCAACATGCAAATGCATGTTGATGGCCCTATTAGGTATTCCCGCGCGATTCAGAAAGCAAAATGTGCAACCAGGCTGCACATTTTACTTTCAGAAATTAGCGCCTACCCAAAGGTAGGCGCTAATTTCTCCGGGCACAGGGAAAGTGCAAAGAAAAGCAGTAAAAACTGCTTTTCTGTGCACCTTCTGACTTAATACCATGGCGATATTAAGTCGGAGGTTCTGAAAGTTTAAAAAAGTAAAAAATAAAAAAAAAAATTTAATTTAAAATGGGCCCACTGCTGGCGGGTCGAAAACCGGACGCTCAATTTTGCCGGCGTCCGGTTTCCAAACCCATGGCTGTCAGCGGGCTTAAGAACCGATGCCGGCAAAATTGAGCGTCAGCTGTCAAACCTGCTGACAGCTGCCGCTTCCATCAAAAAAGAGGCGCTAGGGACACGGTAGTTTCCCTAGCGCCTCTTTTTACCGCCGGGCCTAATTTTAATAAATTAAAATACTGAATCGCGCGCACAGGAGAGTGGCCTGTGAGCATGCCGGGAGAGCAGGCGCTTGCCCGCTCTCCCGCATTTGTACTGTATTGGCCCGAAAGTAAGGAAAGACTGTAAAAAATAATCTCTAAATGCCTCCAAATAACAGTTTCAACTGATTGGGGCAAAGGTTACTATGCGGCTGGCTGGTGCCATTTTGAAAATGGTGGCACTGGGTCTGGAGCCCTAGGGGGCATTCTGGGCTCCATTAAGTCACCAGGACAGGACTACCAACATAAAGGCCAGAGATAAACTAGGGTGAGGGGGAAAGAAGTTCAGGGTTATTCTTTCTGAAAGATGGGAAAGTTTGAGAGGGAGGGTTTAGAACCTATGCCAGGGACAGGAAATGTTTAACTTTTAATTAATTTATAGACATTTGTTATTCTGCCTTTCATCAAGAATTCTCTCAAGGTGGATTACAATCAATTTTGATCAAATTGCAATCAAAATAATTTACAGTGGTTATCAAATTCACAGATGGAATAGCATTGAGAATCCAGGGAATATAATTTCAACTCCTTATTTGGAATTCAGGGAGCTAGATCAGAGGGGGCTGAAGTCTCTGCTGGCAAGGCCTGGCTGAAATGCCATTCTTTAGCTGTTTTTCTGAAAGTAAGGTAGCCAGGCTTGAGTATAGGGATAGTGGTGCCTTGTCCAAATGTTTGGTGTAACAGCTAAAAGCAATGCATGAGCTCTCATGCAAGACAATTTGGCAGAGGCCAGAGGAGGAGAAGAAAGAAGAGCCATTTGGGATGACCAGACATCTCTTGTGGGTGTGTAGGAGGGGAGAAGTCGGGCAGCTACGCTGGGCTGCTTGATTATTCATGTACTTGTAAACAAAGAAGACAGTTCTGAATGTGCCTCAGGGGACTTGTGGATTGGTGCAATCCTAATTTATGCTTATCCTGCAGCAGCCAAGAAGGAGACCACCCAGGAAGTTCCCAATTGTGGAGCAGGGACAGCACCTATAGTATAGTATATTTTGGAGGGAAGGTAGAAGACAGTGTAAGCCTGGTCAAGGAGCAACGAGGTGGGAGTGTGGGTAGGTCTCTATAGACCCTCAAGGTTTTTGGAAGACTTGGCCCCAGGATATGAAGCTGCCATCGTATGTTCTTCACTGGGGTTAGCTAATCCATGTTTTTTATTCTTTGTAGTATTTTACCATCTGGAAGAATCTCATGGGATTTCCTAAGATGCGGTACCAAGAATTTCTGCAGGAGATACTGCAGCTTACTAAATAGACCCTTCTGTTTGAAATGTATTGTTCTTAACAATAATTCTCATTTTTCCCACTATTGACAATTGAATCTGTTTATTATAAACAAGTTGACATTGAAATTCCAGTAAGCTTATTGTTCCTAGTTTCTATGCTAGCCAGGGGACCCAATAATCTATTATCTTTCCAAGAACGTGAACAGAATCAGAAGTTTGCAATTTAGCTGAAAGCTTCTAAAGATGATAGTAGTTTTTTAACCTACAAGAAAGGTTGTTTTTCAGTTGATGCATCCAAATACCAACTAGTTCACTTTTTTGCAAAGTGCGGAGAGTATTTAAAGTACCTCTGAAAGTTTCTACGATGAGCAACTCTGCCAGAGAAAGAGGTAAAGGTTATTACAGCCCATCTGCTGAAATTTGTGATCCTGGCAGATAACATTTTTCCTTAGCAAAAATATCATGTACTGTATGCGTTTTCTCTCCAGTGAAAATGTTTTGACGTGTGGTATTTCAGATGAAAACAAATGGATTCAACCCTCCAGATGAGAGTGATGCAGGGTCCGCCTGCTAACATATGTTTCAGTAATAAATTACAATATACTATACTCACATATAATTAAGTGGCAAAGGCTTTGCATGCAGTAGGCTGTTCTGAATCATTAAGCACACAAGGTATAGGAATTTAACAACTGTTCCCAGTGCTGGAAGAATGCTCAAAAGAGCCAATTCCTTGAGTATAGTTGGGTCTAATGTGGTTTATTAAATGAACAAGTCAGGCATATTCAAGTAATCCACAGTTTTCTGGGGCACTTTCTCCAGAATATTTGTGCTCCAATCTGCTCCTGGTTTGTTCCTACTTTCATGGATTCCTGCCCTGTTCCTAGTTCCCTGGCCTGTTTTCCCAGCTTCTCAACCTCATGGACTAGGCTTACACTGTCTTCTATTTTCCCTCCAAAAGACATGTCAAAGACCCTGGAGGTACTTTTACACTCTGATCAAGTATACCTCTTCTTACTCAATCTTTTGGTCACCCACTGCTCTACACTTTGTGCCATCCTAGATTGGTTTTCAGAGCTATTTTTACAGTAATTTACTATCAATTGGAGTGCTGTCCCAGCTCCACAATTGGGAACTTCCTGGGTGGTCTCCTTATTGGCTCCTGCAAAATAAGCACAAATTAGGATTGTACCAATCCACAAGTCTCCTATGGCACACAAAACGTTTCCAGTCTCTTCCTTCCAGGGTTACTGGTTCAAAACATTATCAAATCCATTTGTTGTGAGCAGAAAGCATTATAAATAGAGTTATTTGCAATTAAGCAAAGAGACACTGCCACCAAGTCCTATAATGGGAATCTGCTGAACTCTGGAGACAAAGGATCAGTCCAGTTTTCCACCAGTTCCTAGAACAATCAAAATATATATGTGCAGAAGAAAAAAAATGTGTTTCGTTTCATTTTTCATTTCGCCGGGACCCAAATTCGTTTCATTAGTTTCATGGGGGGGGGGGGAACCAATTTGTTTATTAGTTTCATTTGTTTTTCGTTTCCCATTAAAGTCAATGGGGGAAGTATTTGCAGCCTATTTTTGGCTGCAGAATTGGGGTTTTCATCAATTCTTCTGGGGAGCAATCATCAGAACGAGAAAAGAGCTCCAAGGTACTTAGACTGTGGCAAAGTGGCATCAAACTGGCATGAATAGCCTAAGGCACTGTAAAGGGGCAAAGTGGTACCAGGAGTGGCAAGAGTGCTTTAACAGAGGTACAAAGCAGCAGCAAGAGTGTCAAAAACACACCACAGCTTCAAAAGAGAGCACTGAAAACAGTTGCATGAACCCTTGAAGGCAGCACGATAGGGAAAGTGGCAAGACAAGTGGCATCAACATCCTACAGCACAATGAAGGGGGAACATAGCAAGCAGAAAGAGTGTCAGAAAAAACCACAAGGTGCCGATAAAGGGACAAAGCAGCAGAAAGACTAGCACCAACACACTGAGGAACCGTGATAGTGGCAAGAACACCACAAGGAGTAGAGTGAGTTGTCTGGTGTATGGCAGCAAGGCAGAGTGGCAGAAAGTTGATAGGTGCAAGACAGGCTTGCAGAGCGGAGGTAGTCTGGTCCCTGTGGTTTTGATAGGGGCAAGACAGGCTGGCAGAGCTGAGGTAGTCAGGTCCCTATGGCTTTGAAAGGGGCAAGACAGGCTGGCCCCAGGAAGAGTTCCCTTTCCTTTGTGCAGGAAAGGGCTCCCTAGAATGGGTTCACCCCTAGAGTGGGGAAGTAGTATTAAGCATCTTGTCCAGGCTGTTTTATCCAGTATGTTGCCAGGTAGTTCAAAGAAAGGAGAACATATTTTCACCATATCAAACGAGAAGAAATCATGGAGATTCAGATACAACAAGAAGCCCAGGATATATCCTTGAAGGGGTACCTAGAGTCAAGGGAGGCCCCTGCAGTTTTGACTTTGTAATTGCTTTTTTGGATGTCTCCTGAAGAAAGAGTGATTCTGGCAACTTGTCACTATCCACCAAGTTAAACACACATAAATATGTGTTGCTTTAACCTTCTTATGTTGAACTTTCTGAGTTTTTTTCAAAGAAAAACTTGTTTGGATTTTGACACTAGTATTTCTTTTTTTTATTTTATTTTTATTGAATTTTCAACTTAATTTTACAGAACCATATGTTCAGAGAAACACAGATAGTAATACTAATAGTTAAAGGAAAAATTACAGCTTTCAGAAATCAATACAATTATATATCTGGATACTAGTTATAGGTAACCAGGGAGTCCAATGATACATTGAGCAGTTATTGAAGAAACTTTCTATAACTATTTAATACATTGCCATTTATAAGGTGTGAATCATGAATTATTCCTAATACCCAAACCAGTGGTATTTATCAGGAAGATGAATCCAAATAGGTGCGCAGTTGCACTGGGTCAAAGAAGATATATCTAGAATCTTGATATATTACTATGCATTTGCATGGAAAACGGATTGATAGCTCATGCGGAGAGATAAGGGTTCAATTCCTGGCTCAGGTCTTCTGCTCCTAAAGTCATCAGGGGCTGGGGATGCAATCCACAGGCCCTGGGGAGAAGGGAAGCCATCACACAACCGCAATTGCTGGATCCTGTGGCTGGATTTAGGGCTCATGGTTCTGGAAGAAGCCTGGTATATGGTTTCCAGCTGAGGACTGCGACTTCAATGACTGGACTAAAAGAAGTGGATATAAAATAAGGGAGAAGAGCCCTGAATAAATGTGCAACAAGACTCGTGGTGCCAGGTGCTAGATCTCCGCTCCACTTTCAATTTAACTGGAAGCTAAAAGGAACATGAAGAAACTACCAAGTCAAAAAAAATAATCTTATCTGCAAAAAAGGTAAACAACTGGTATATGTACCACTCAGGAATCTCTAGTGTCATGGTCATGATGGAATCTTAGCTGATGTGGTCACTTGTTACAATCCAGTGATGTAGGCAGGAGTCAGCTGGCTCAGACTCAACGGCCGTCCTCGTCCCCGAGAAGCGCGGGAATGGCAGCTATTTTGGGTAACTCAGACCCCGATGCTGCACAGGGCTCTGGGAGAGGGGATTTTCCACCGCCTCCTAATTTAAGCCCTGAAAGGCCCTTCAATTTGGGATGTGATTCTCTGCCTCCTCCTACCTTGCCTCCAGGGGGTTCCTTAAAGAGGCAGCACCCCTTTTCTTCACAATTTGTTTTATTGCTGCATAACGCTTACAAGGAGGCAGAGGCTGACTTGAATTTGCAGGAGTCTCCTCCGGCAAAGATACCCAGGCCTGTGGACAGTCAGGAGGTTCCTAGGGCTTGGCTACCCCGTCCAGTTCCTGATGCAGGGATGGCACCGCCTCCTAACCCCCCAGATCCCGCACCCCAAACCCCTCCCTCTGTGGACATGGACAATGACATTGATAATTCCACTCCGGTTGAGGGGGATGACCCGCGGGTACTACGGTTATTTTGCAGGGACGAGCTAGAACCTTTGATCCCTCACATGCTAGCGGAGCTAGATATTCAAGCTTCGCAGCCTGTGGTGGAGCCTTCCTTGGGGGACCCTGTTTTGTCGAGTCTTCAGGCTCCTCCTAGAGCATTCCCTTTTCATCCAATGCTATTACAGCTTATGACCCAGGAATGGGATGCACCTGAAGCCAGCCTGTGGGTTAGCAGGGCCATGGAAAAGCTTTATCCGCTTCCGGAATAGTCCTTAGATCTCCTGAAGATTCCTAAAGTAGATGCGGCCATCTCGGCAATCGCCAAGCACACAATGATTCTGGTGACTGGAGCGACAGTGCTCAAGGATCTCTAGGATAGGAAGCTGGAGGTTCTTCTCAAACGGATTTTTGAGGTGTTGGTGCTGGGTGTATGGGCAGCCATCTGCAGAAGTCTTATGCAGAGAGCTACCCTTAGATGGGTGCAGCAGTTGCTTATGGCTCAGAAGCTTCCCCCAGCAGAGGTGGAACAGGCAGAGTGAATGGAGGCGACAGTAGCTTATACAGCATACAGCCAATGCCATGTATGATCTCCTATGTACCTCCTCCTGCACCATGAACTCGGCGGTGTCCGCGAGGAGGCTTCTTTGGCTCCGCAATTGGTTGGCTGACATCTCTTCCATGTCTCAGCTAGGGTCCTTCCCGTTTAAAGGAAAGCTGTTATTCGGGGATGATCTGGAACATCTCATTAAGGACTTACAAACTCCCTGAAGACAAGCCCAGGTCCTCTCACCCCTACAGTTCTTTTAGGGGTCGTTTTTGGAGGCAATGTCGTTTTCAGGCGAGTAGAGCCCTGTCCTTTCCTCCTCGTCAGGCATCGTCAAGGTCCCAGGCTTGGGCGCATTCCTTTCACGGCAGACGGACTCCTCATGACGGAGCCTCCCAAGGATTCTCCTCCAACATGTCTACCCAATGAAGGTGCGCCGGCCCATTCCTCTGTTCCGGAGATTGGAGGTCGTCTCTTGCTTTTTCATGAGGAATGGGTCAAGATCACGTTGGATCAGTGGGTTTTAAACATTATAGAACATGGTTACGCTTTAGATTTTGCTTGCCTGCCACGGGATCTTTTCTTGGTATCTCCTTGCGGGTCTCGGAGAAAACAGCAGGTGGTACTTCAGACCCTGGCTTGTTTGAAGGCTCTGGGAGTGATCGAATCAGTTCCGCTGTGCGAGCACCAGGCCAGCAGATACTTCATCTACTTCGTGATCCCCAAAAAGGAGGGCTCCTTTCATCCGATTCTAGACTTAAAGAAGGTCAACAGGGCGCTTCGAGTACCTCACTTTCGCATGGAGACTTTGAGATCCGTCGTTGCAGCCGTCCACAAAGGCGAATTTTTAGCCTCTTTGGATCGGATGGAGGCTTATCTCCACATAGATATACAAGAGCATCATCGAAGGTTTCTAAGGTTCATGGTCTTGGGTGACCATTACCAGTTTCAAGTGCTCTCATTTGGGTTGGCGACAGCTACCCGCATTTTCACCAAGGTCATGGTGATGGTGGCAGCGGCCCTCAGGCAGGAGGGGATCTTAGTTCATACCCATTTGGAAGACTGGCTCATTCGGGCGAAGTCCAAGGACCTTTGCTAGGTGGCAGTTCAGTCAGTTTTGCATCATCTTCAGTTGCTCGGATGGGTTGTCAATTTTTCCAAGAGTCAGTTAGAATTCCTGAGAGCCCATTTCGACACGATGGCGGGCAAAGTTTTCCTTCCATGGGAGAAGATGAACAACCTGATGACTCAGGTTTGCCATCTGTTGGCCCTCCCTTTGCCCAAGGTCTGGGACTATGTGCAAGTTCTTGGATCTGTGGCGTCTACTCTGGAGTTGGTTCCCTGGGCGTTTGCTCATATGAGACCTTTGCAGAGGGTGTTGCTTTCCTGCTGGGACCCCAAGTCTGAGGAGTTCCACTTAACCGTACCCCTCATGGACCCAGCCAGGACCAGTCTCAAATGGTGGTTGGTTCCCGAGCACCTGTAGCAGGGGATGGACCTGGAGAATCCCCAGTGGCTGATTGTGACAATGGATGCCAGTCTCTCCATTTGGGGGGCAGTTTGTCAGACGCAATCAGCACAGGGTCAGTGGATGACTCAGGAGTCCAAGTGGTCCGTAAATTGTTTGGAGGCGAGAGCAGTTCATCTAGCGCTGTGCAGCTTCCTCTCCCTCATCCTCCATCAGTCAGTAAGGGTTCTCTTCAACAATGTCGCAACTGTGGTTTACATCAATCGTCAAGGGGGAACAAAAAGTCGGCCGGTGGCCGCCGAAGCGGACATCTGATGGTCTGGGTAGAACACAATCTCGTTCAATTGGCGATGTCTCACATAGCCGGAGTGGACAAGATCCAGGCAGATTTTCTCAGTCATCAGTGGCTAGACCCCGGAGAGTGGGAGCTGTCCGAGGAAGCGATGCGTCTCTTAACTCAATCGGTGGGGAGTGCCCCATCTGGACTTGATGGCAACTCGGCTGAACATGAAGGCGGCTTGCTTCTTCAGTCGCAGGAGGGAACAGGGGGTGGAAGGAGTAGATGCCCTGGTTCTTCTGTGGCTCCACGATGTGCTTCTCTATGTGTTTCCCCCTTGGCCACTGGTGGGCAAAGTCTTGAGACGGATAGAATCCCACCAGGGGTCGGTAATCCTCGTAACTCCAGAGTGGCCATGGAGGCTGTGGTTCGCAGACCTGATCAACTTGGCGGTAGATGGGTCTTTGCATCTTGGTCTCCTTCCGAATCTTCTTCGGCAGGATCCAGTATTTTTCGATCAGATGGATCGCTTTTGTCTAGCGGCTTGGCTTATGAGAGGAGGCAGCTGAGGAAGAAAGGGTATCCAGATGCGGTTATTTCCACCCTGCTACACGCATGAAAAACCTTCACTTCGCTTAGGGTCTGGAAAGTTTTTGATTCCTGGTGCAGCGGGTTGAAGGTGTCCCCACGTAGGGCCACTATTGTGCACATTCTCTCATTCTTACAGGAAGGCTTGAAGAAAGGATTGGCATACAGTTTGCTTTGGGTTCAGGTAGTGGCGTTGGGCTGCTTACAAGGTAAAGTTGACAGTGCATCCCTTGCAGGACATCCTGATGTGGCGCGCTTTCTGAAAGGGGCCAAGCATTTACACCCGCTGGTACGTCCAGTATGCCCTTCTTGGAGTTTGAATCTGGTTCTCCGGGTGCTGTGCGGTCTGACTTTTGAGCCTCTCAAGCGGGCTATGTTGAAGGATTTAACACTCAAAGTGGTGTTTCTCATGGCTATCTGATCAGCCAGACGGATATCTGAGATTCAAGCATTGTCCTGCAGGGAGCCGTTCTTGCGGATCTGACTCTGGAGTTTCACTTCGGATGGTGCCTTCTTTTCTACCGAAGGTGGTATCAGCTTTTCACATGAATCAGTCTGTTGAGTTACTGGCTTTTCTGGATTTGGATAAGAATTCTCCTCAGGCTCATGATTTGAGAAAATTGGATGTCCACCGGGTACTTCTTCGGTACTTGGAAGTGACTAATGCTTTTCAATTATCAGACCATCTTTTTGTCTCATGGAGCAGTCCTAAGAAAGGACATAAAGCGTCCAAGGCTACTATTGCCCGATGGTTAAAAGAATCTATAGCTTCGGCTTACATATGTCACAGGCAGCAAGTGCCAGATGATCTTAAAGCTAGTTCAATCAGATCTCAGGTGGCATCTTGGGTGGAGAGCCAATGTGTTTTGCCGCAGGAGATTTGCTGAGCAGCTACTTGGAAATCTTTATACACCTTTGCTAGGCATTACCACTTGGACGTCCGAGCTCCAGATGTTGATTGTTTTGGTAGGGGTGTGCTTCGAGTGGGACTTTCCGGGTCCCACCCCAGTTAAGGCAGCTTGGGTACTTGGATTGATCCGGGTACATACAGGGGAAGGAAAATTGGTTCTTACCTGCTAATTTTCATTTCTGTAGTACCTCGGATCAGTCCAGATGCCTGCCCAGGGAAATTGTGTTCTGGTAAGTCTGCTCGATTTCTTTGTTTATCTTCCTGCATGGGGAATTTGAAGACTACGAAGAATTTAAAAACATAAAAAAAAAAAAAAGAAATGCAAGGTGGAAGAATATTTACTCATTGCGTGTATATAGTTTCACAGGTTATTGTTTGTATAAGTTCTTTTAGTCTAGTCATTGGCTGTTAAATTGTTTTCATTCTGCTTTGATATTGATTATACTGAAGGATCGCAGGTGGCACACTGGGTTATCAGGAGGTGCCTTTCAGCTTTTTTCTCTGATTCCATCTGCTGGAAGGGAGGCATAACCCAGCAGTCTGGACTGATCCATGGTACTACAGGAATAAAATTTAGCAGGTAAGAACCAATTTTCCTTTACTGCTGTTCAGCACCATGATCTGGACAGCTCCTGTGACAAGACAGCTAAGCAATCAGACAGATGCCCACATCAAACTTTATAGCTCTTTTTACATTTTTGAAATGTGCTAAAAATACTATGTTGCCCATCTCTCTCTCTCTCTCACTCTGCCTGTGAGATTTATTGAAATAAATAGAGTTTCCTTCCTAATATTCAATGCTCAAGCTTGGCTTTAAAGTGCCTATACTGTGCTACAAATGTTTTTTAACATGAAAATAAGACATTCTTTCAACAGGCAATGAAATCTGAAAGTGAAGCCATTCATTTTGGGACACTTTTGCTACATTATAAGCTAAAGAAAATTTCTATTCATGTAAAAATTTCTATGTAACAAAAAAAATGCATAATAACAAATATAGAGCTTTGTGAAAAGTTTTGCATTCTGTCTTTTATCTTTAAATACCATTTCTCCATTCTATTTGTTAAATCGTATGTGCCTCTAAAACAATAAAACAAGTGTAAATCAAAGAATTTTAGTAAGTGAACAGTGTAATTTTACTATTTAAGCATTAATGCATGATAGAGGGGCTTTTTCTGGATAATATGCCACAGTAGGTGCAATATAAGAAATAAGGTCAATGCCATAACTTTTGTCTTATTCTCAACTTCAAGAAGACCCCCTTATGCTTGCATCATTTGGCTCTCTAGAAATCATAAATATGAAGATGGATTCATCATTTTATCTTGAGAAGCTATAAAGCAGCCCTTCTTTGGGCTCTGGTAGGTTGAAATATCTATCAGAAACCTGACAGAATCAAGGGCCTGTGAGGTTTTGTAGAGTCAGAAACACACACCTTGAACCTTGTTAAACAGACCGACTGATCTAAGTAATTATAAGAACATAAGAACCTGCCATACTGGGTCAGACTGTTGCGGTCTCCACCGCTTCCCCCCTAATTGCCGTATTCAGGGCTCACCTTCTATGCCGGGAACGCCGCTCCCGCGGCTCTGCTGGGTCTATGGGGCGTCCGCCATTGCTGGGCCGTCTCTCTGCGGCCCCGCGTGCGCGCAAGGACGCACGTTATGGACGCACACTCACTGGAAGTCTGGCTCCGCCTGAATTAACCATGCCACGCCCCAAGCCTGATTTAACCGGCGTTCATCGGGTTTCTCATTGCCTTGCAACAAGGGTCGTTACTGTTTGTAGTTCTTAGTTGCATCTCTGCTGTACTGTTTCCTGCCATTGACCGCTGCTTGTTCCTGACTCCACTTCTGCCTGCCGCCTGCCATTGACCGCTGCTTGTTTCTGACTCCGCTTCTGCCTGCCGCCTGCCATTGACCTCTGCTCGTTCCTGACTCCGCTTTTGCCTGCCGCCTGCCACCGACTTCTGCTCGCTCCTGACTTCGCTTCTGCCTGCCGCCAGCCCCTGACCTCAGCATGTACCCAACTCCGCCTCTGCCTGCAGCCTGCCACCGACTTCAGCTTGTGCCCGACTCTACTCCTGTTTGCTGCCAGCCTCCGACCCAGGTCTGTTCTCTGGACTGTTTCCATTGGCTGCCAGTTTGACTTGGGGTTCTTCTCCTGCTACTCTCTGCCAAGTCTGAGTCTCTACACGCTGCTGGCTCCGGTCCTGCCTTGTGCCGGTCATACTCCACGAGGTTACACAGACACCATTCCAGATACCTGTCTGTCCTGCCTTCGCTGGGCCTACCTGCTTCCTGCCACTGGACTCTGTGACTTAACCTTTTCCCAGGCCTTTCCTGGGAAAAGGTTAAGTCACAGAGTCCCAAGGTTAAGTCCTGAGTCCCAAGGTTCTGGGACCCTACGGGCTCCTCCTGGGGGGTTCCCGGTTCCCGGGTGAAGACCTGTACCTGTGTCTCTTAAGTCCCAAGGTTCTGGGACCCTACGGGCTCCTCCTGGGGGGTTCCCGGTTCCCGGGTGAAAACCTGTACCTGTGTCTCAAGTCCCAAGGTTCTAGGACCCTACGGGCTCCTCCTGGGGGGTTCCTGGTTCCTGGGTGAAGATCTGTGCCTGAGACTCCGCCTCCCGAGCTACTCTACCCAGGGTGATTCGGCTCAAGGGTCCACACCAGGACTGCAGCTTCCCAGCAGCAGCAACACAGACCAAGGATCCATCAAGCCCAACATCCTGTCTCCAACAGTGGCCAATCCAGGCCATAAGAATCTGGCAAGTTCCCAAAAACTAAGTCTATCCCATGTTACTGTTGCTAGTAAGAGCAGTGGCTATCCTCCAAGTCAACCCAATTAATAGCAGGTAATGGACTTCTCCTCCAAGAACTCATCCAATCCTTTTTTAAACCCAGCTACACTAACTGTACTAACCACATCCTCTGGCAACAAATTCCAGAGTTTAATTGTGCGTTGAGTGAAAAAGAACTTTCTCCAATTCATTTTAAATGTGCCACATGCTAACTTCATGGAGTGCCCCCTAGTCCTTCTATTATCTGAAAGAGTAAATAACCAATTCACATTTACCCATTCTAGACTTCTCATGATTTTAAACACCTCTATCATATCATCCCTCAGCTGTCTCTTCTCCAAGCTGAAAAGTCCTATCCTCTTTCGTTTTTCTTCATAGGGGAGCTGTTCCATACCCTTTATCATTTTGGTCACCCTTCTCTGTACCTTCTCTATTGCAACTATATCTTTTTTGAGATGCTGCAAACAGAATTGTACACAGTATTCAAGGTGCAGTCTCACCATTGAGCGATACAGAGGCATTATGAGATTTTCCATTTTATTCACCATTCCTTTTCTAATAATTCCCAACATTCTGTTTGCTTTATTGATTGCCGCAGCACACCGAACCGACGATTTCAATGTGTTATCCACGATAATGCCTATAGCATGGGTTATTTTTCCCTACTTGCATCACCTTGCACTTATCCACATTAAATTTCATCTGCCATTTGGATGCCCAATCTTCCAGTCTCACAAGGTCTTCCTGCAATTTATCACAATCCGCTTGTGATTTAACTACTCTGAATAATTTTGTATCATCTGCAAATCTGATTACCTCACTCATCGTATTTCTTTCCAGATCATTTATAAATATATTGAAAAGTACGGGTCCCAATACAGATCCCTGAGGCACTCCACTGCCCACTCCCTTCCACTGAGAAAATTGCCCATTCAATCCTACTCTCTGTTTCCTGTCTTTTAGCCAGTTTGCAATCCATGAAAAGATATTGCCACCTTTCCCATGACTTTTTACTTTTCCTAGAAGCCTCTCGTGAGGAACTTTGTCAAATGCCTTCTGAAAATATAAAATATAAAAGATATATATGGTTCTTCTTTGTTTCTGCTTATTGAATTGCTAAAGAGATGAAGAACCCTTAATTAAAAATATGATTTTTTTTCCTCTCTCACTCAGGTATATGTAATAAAATGAAACACACTCTTTCATGAAATCTTTTTAATTGAAAGACATCACATCAGGCTTGTTTAAGATAAGCATGTGCCAGTCTGAAAAGCTGGTCTGACACATTTACACATTTTTCATGTTTTCAAATTACATTGCACTCTTTGGGGATAATTTTTACAAGGAATTATATGCATAAACTCCAGTTTATACGTGTTAATTGGCTTTTAGAAATGATCTGGGGGTTGTGAAGGGACAAGAATGTGCTTCACTTGATTACATGCTTAATTTTGCCCATATTCCAGGGGGTAAATTTGGGGCAGGGAAAGCATGTGCATGCATACTTTTGATTTGTGGGAGTAGATGTGCGTACGTGTTTGCACGCACCGGTACAACCCAGGAATTTTCAAGCAGAGATGCGCATAAGTCCGCTTTGAAAATTCAGGCTAATATCTGCCTGTACTTTGTATCCTCGGGTTAATGTAAGTTAATGCATATGAAACAATATCTAAAAGAATATCCAAGAGGACTTCTAACAAAGGCATTTGATAATTATGGTCTTTGAAGAGGAAATGTCCTCATTGTTGATATGCTCAACCCTTAATCAACTCTAAGGGGCCTCATTT
Organism: Rhinatrema bivittatum; assembly: GCF_901001135.1. NCBI lineage: Eukaryota > Metazoa > Chordata > Amphibia > Gymnophiona > Rhinatrematidae > Rhinatrema > Rhinatrema bivittatum. The sequence goes on from NC_042619.1 coordinate 298,941,108, forward strand.
TCTAAAGTATCGCAGGCCTGCGATACTTTAGAAAATTGCGCTACTGGAGGGTGGGAAGGTGGTCCTGCGCTAGCCGGCAGCAATCGCACCGCCTCGGTGCGATCGCTGCCGGCATCGCGCCCAATAACTACACCATAGAAGGTGTAGTTATTGGGCGCGAAATAGGCAGAGAAAAGGCACTTACCTTTTCGCTGTGCGCGCCGTCGTCGCGGAGTCGGCCCCAATGACACCCCGACTCCTCCTCTTCCAGGGCCGACTCTACCCCGATTTCAGTAGCACAGGCCTGCGATAGCTTTGGAAAATGAGGCCCTAAGAAATTCTCTGAGATGCCTTTTAAATAGCTGAAGTGCATCCCATTTTCTTTTTGTGATATTAGTACCATATTGACAGAGTTCTTTGAAACCTTCATATTTTACAAATTGTTCCTCCTCAGAGACATCGGAGTCAGATCTGTTTAGTTCACTGGGTAGAACATATTTTTGTTACTATCTCAGAGTTACTGGACAGTGAAGATCGAACTCTGCGAGGACCATTTTTAAAGGGATTTACCAGGATAGATGATCTTGGCCGAAGATTGTTGCCCTCATAGTGGCTAAAAGTTAGCACTGGCTTATGCAGCACACTTAGATTTCGCTGAATTACACTGGTGTGTTCCCAGAGGAGGCATGTAGGTCACGGGCATAAGCAGCATGTCCACATTTGGACTTTAAAATGTACATGCACTGTTTTACTCCCAATTGGCTGCCCACCACAACAGCGTTTCAGTACAAGAGCATTTTGCATGGTGCCTTGAAGGCAAATTTCAAGCTACCCAGGTAGTTTCTGCTTGAAAATTAACTAAGAAATGCATGCATACTTTTTTTACCATTATTATCTTATTTTTATCTTGCTATATCCAAGCATTACAAAGAAAAATATCAGGTCACGAGCGAGTGCTAGGAAAAGTGCAGTCTGCATTAAAATTTGAGAACAGACCCAAAATAAAAGAAAGCCTATTTCTTTTTTTCTCTTTTTAAAAAGGATTTTAAGTGTATTTTGTTGTATTGTACACTGATTCAGAGGATATTTAGCCTGATTTATCAGTTTATACATTTTTTTTAAAAAATACATTGTTATTTTTAACTTAAATTTGTATTAATTTTCAACAAGACAGGGTTTCATAACACAAAGTTGTGTATACATCAGTATAAAATAAACAAAGATGAAAGTCCCAAATATCTCCCACCTCCCCAGATCTCCAGCCCTCCACAAAACAGAATCCCCAACCCCTTGGTTGTGATGGTGGAACTGGAGGTATTGACAGAGAAGGCTAAAGGGTAGGTCCGAAAAAATAAAGAAGTCATGCAAAGCTGTTTTGCAGGTTTTCAACAATAGACTGTAGGGTACTGATGGGAGCCTGAAGATAGAATTGATTTTTCTTTTCTTTTCCCAAGATGTAGTGGGGAGAAGGCGTAGGAGAAAGAGTTGGGACAGGGTAAAAGTATGAAGGGGAGAGATGTTATTTTTATTACAATTTTACAATTTCCACTTGAAACAGAAAATGTGACTTGTGCATATTCCCAAATGCAAAGTTGCACCCCCTAAGAAGAAGAAATAGTTTGCTATAAGTAGCATCAGAATCAGAGTTTTTATCTTGTTCACATAAGTAAACAGCAAGGTGAGTCTGAACAGTTCCTCCTCCTCCTAACAATGTTCCAAAATGTGTTTTATATTTAAACTGTCCGTTGACAGCTGTGCTTCTCCTGGTAAATCTGGAAACCTCTCAACCTCTTTAACCAAGTGCAAATAATAAGAGTTTTGACAGTGGACGGATAGCTGCCTCCAGCACATTCAAAAACTCCCAGAGGCAATGCTTGAACATGTCTGGAGCTGTTACCAATGGGAGGTTAGGAAAGTTATAAATTGCTAATTATTATTCTTTTTGGAATTCTCTATAGCCTGAAGTTTTTCCATTAAGGATCCCATTGTCCTTCATTAACAAAATATAATGCGCTTGGAGCAGATACTTGACCTTGGAGAGAAACAGCATTTTTTATCACTGTCCTTCAGATTACTTTTCAAGGTAGAAACTTTGGAATTATCAGTACCAAATGCACAACTTCCTCCTGAGCCAGCTGCTGAGAAGGGGCAGGATTGTTGTTCACAGGAGGCAGATGGCAAACCTGGGTCTACATCAGCTGCAGCAGCAGAAACCAGGCCGGCTGCCTCTCCTCCTTATATCTGCTCTACCTCTCTGGGTGGCAGATACCTAGCGCACCTCCGGCCACTGCCCCAGAAAGCTCCCTCTCTGCTGTCCTCTGCTGATGGCCCTACTCATCCTCAGGCTGCAGCAAAATAGAAAAGAGTATGGGGGGGGAGGGGGAGGGCCTTGCAATCTGGAAGACCTTCAGAAGCATTAACTGGAAGCCCACCCTTTCTCCTTGGGTCCTGCCTGGATTCCCACTTCTTTTTTAAACTTATGTCAGTTTTTATCAGCGAGACTGCGAGAAACAGTGACAGGCCAATGCAATAAGAGGCGTGTTAAAAACGGGCGCTTGTATCGAGCGCCCGTTTTCCTAACGCATGCACACAGCCACGTCTCCTGGGCACCCAATGCAATATTTAAATGAACTGCTGTGTTAAAAGGGATGCACTAGGGAAGAATTATGCGTCCCTAGCACTCAAATGCTTCGAGCACCCACAATTGCAATATGAGTGTCTGTTTTATTCTGCTTCAGGTCGACTTTGCCCAATATATGTGCACAATATACCCATCCGATAGGAAGGGGACGAAATCGGCCTGCAGCTTGTCTCTTGTGTGTGTATATTGTACATCCAGAATCCTTTTTTTCCAGCAAGCCATTACATTACACCTTCAGTCTTAAACACCACAAGCAGTCGATGTAAGTAGTGCAACAATGCTGTTAGGAGGAACCACAGAGGACAGTATTTTTTTAAAATTTCCCCTGAGCCCTTGACGCACAAAATGACAACTTCAGCTCCGGGGCTGGAGTTAAATTTGCCACGTTAAAAAGTGTGCATTGGGCACCCAGAGGTTTTCTGCATCGGGGTTAGCAGCTAATAGCCTCATCTACGTGGAATTTACATGTGATGAGTGCTATCAGCTACACGTTTGTTTGGGCGCGAGTTTTGGATGCGCTAATTTTATTGGATGCACCTAATATTATTTTCAAAAAAAAATTTATATTAATACATGTAGGGAATTAATATCAGAAATGATAGTGCTCTTTCAATCTCCAGGCTCTTGCCCGCAATGGGCTTCAACCAGTATCATACATGAGCACCAGCTTTCACGTCATTTACTTCTTCCCACACACCACTCTATTTTATACTTTTTTATTTTGTTTTATTCATTTCTTATCTCCCAAAAAAATTGTGTTATCTTACACTTAAAAACTATTTATTTAAACTTCAAATTGAATTTTGCAACAATTACAGAATGCTTCTGAGCCAACTGGCATATAAGAATATCAGCAGAGTCTCTGTGTTATGCCCTCACCAAAACTCACACTGAAAATCACTGAGGATACTATGATCCTCAAATAAAATCGATCAATTGACTCAGGGCCACTTTCTCTCTAGAACCTTCCAAAGCAACGGAGAATGGAAATGGGCCTATAACTGGATGGCTCATCAACAGGCAGAGAACTATTCTTAAGGATGCGGCAACCAATCACTTTTTAAACTGATTGGAAATATACCCTCCTGCAAAGACAAATTTACCAGCTTAGTTAAAACAGGTAAAAAAAACCTGTCCCTTAAGCTATGAAAATATAAAAATGGGCATTCATCAAGCAGACAGTGGGAAGACTTTCATTTAGCAGCAACCATGCCAACCTCCATAGAGGCCACCAGTGAAAAACTATCCCATCATGGTCTCACTTAATACCAAAGGGGAGAGGTTACTGTAGCCAACACTGATAACGGAGCTAATTTTAGCCAATTTGTCATTGTAATACTGAGCAAAGGTATCACAGTTAACACTCTGATCAATCACAGAACTAGGAAATTCTGTCAACCTAGAAACTAATTTAAACAAGTCATGAGGGTGATTTCTTTAAAGAAGCAGATAATCTTGAGCTCGAGCTTGTACTACAGGATAAATATAAATATCTTCTCTTAAATAGGCCCAGATTATGGGCATGCTGCTAAGCAAGAGTCCTACATTTTCTTCCGGGCCCGTCATCTTCCTCTTCAGCTGGAGTGTTATAGAGGTGTAGATGGCAAAGTCTGATGACATTTTTATATACCTCTAGAGTAGCAGTAAAATAAATAGATTAAGAGCTTGCAAATCAATGTTACCATACAGCATGGCATTTACATGCAGCACTAAAACAATAAAACAATCACTGCAAGAGGGTTTGGGCAGTAAGGTCATTTCATTTGAGGGGAGTTCTGTGATTTTAGTAGGGTTGTGAACAAAAAATAATCTTTTGTTTTGGGTTGCCATTTCATTTCATTTGCCAGTTTGTCTTTCTGTTTGTTTCCTTTCACAAGTTATGTTATTTATTTCATTATGTCATTTACTGTGTTTCCAATAAAATCTAGGGAGAAGCAATCTGTCCTATTTTTTGACTCTAACATTGGGATTTTCCATCCAGGTTTCATGAATCTTGCAGGCAGGCATCAGCAACAGGGGCTACAGCACCCTCAAGACACTATGTGAGTGACAAAATAGCACAAAACACAAGAGAGGGGCGAAGCAACGTAAAGCATGGTATGAACACCAGAAAGTACGAGAGAGGGTCAAAAGAGCACAAAAGTGGCATAAGCATCCCAAGGCAAAAGAAAGGGTAAAGCAGTCCAAACCATGGCATGAACAGCCTAAGGCATTATGAGAGAGGCAACCCAGCATAAACCATGACATGAAGACCCCAAGTACTGCATGAATAGCAAACACTAGGGGTCTGCATTCGGATTGACCGCATTAGTAAAACGCAACTCATATTTTTTTTTTACTTAAAAAATTGATTCGACATAAACGATCGGATTTCCCACATATCGAACATAGATATGTTCGATATGTGGGAAATCGCGATTGTTGAGCCAAAATAAAAATATAAACCCCCTCACCCTCCTTAATCCCCCCCTTCCCCCCGACTTACCACAACTCCCTGGTGATGGAGCGAGGAGTGAGGACGCCATTTCTGCAATCCTTGGCGAGAAGCATGTGACGTCGGCGGCACGTCAAGTGACGCCGGCGTCACGTGATTCCCGGCGAGTTCGCGCCGGACGGCTCGTTCGGCCCAAAAAGAACTTTTGGCCAGCTTGAGGGGGTCAGGAGGCCCCCCAAGCTGGCCAAAAGTTCTTTTTGGGCCGAACGAGCCGTCCGGCGCGAACGAGCCGGGAATCACGTGACGCCGCGTCACTCGACGTGCCACCGACGTCACATGCTTCTCGCCAAGGATTGCAGAAATGACGTCCTCACTCCTCGCTCGATCACCAGGGAGTTGTGGTAAGTCTGGGGGGGGGATTAAGGAGGGTGAGGGGGTTTAAATTTTTTTTTTGCACATATGTACATATACCCAACTCATTGGATTTTTTTTATGTCCATATTGGCCGCAAGTGGGACCCCCTTTCGGACATAAAAAATATGAACATAAAATTTTGCTCTGCACATCCCTAGCAAACACCTCAGAGTAGCACCAGCACCCTAAGGCACAAGAGAGGGGCAAAGCATCACAAACAGTGGTGTTTACAACCCAAGGCACTATAACTGTAAATTGGTTATTTACTCTCGCAGATAGTAGAAGGACTAGGGGGCACTCCACGAAGTTAGCAAGTAGCACATTTGAAACAAATCAGAGAAAATTCTTTTTCACTCAACACATAATTAAGCTCTGGAATTCATTGCCAAACAATGTGGTTACAGCAGTTAGTGTAACTGGGTTTAAAAAAGGTTTGGATAAGTTCCTAAAGGAGAAATCCATAAACTGCTATTAATCAATAAGGAATAGTAGCTTGCGATCTATTTAATGTTTGGGTACTTGCCAGGTACTTGTGACTTGGATTGGCCTCTGTTGGAAGCAGGATGCTGGGCTTGATGGACCCTTGGTCTGACCCAGTATGACATATCTTATGTTCTTATGTTCTAAGAAGGACTAAGCAGCATGAATAGCAGCATGAACACCCCAAGGTATTCAGAGAAGGGCAAAGCAGCTGGAATCATGACATGAAAAGCTTAAGGCACCAAAAACAAAGCAAATGGCCCCAACAACAGCAGCATGGATGCCCCAAAGCACTATGAGAGGAACAAGGCATCATGAACAGTTGCATGTGTACCCCAAGGCACTGTGAAAAAGGCAAAGCAGCATGGACCATGAAATGAACACCCATGGCATAGAGTAAGGGGAAAGACAGCAAGAAGAATGACACCAAAACCCAAAGGCACAGAGCGAGATAGCAAGAAAAGGGGCATCAACACCCCATGGCACACAGAGTGAGGGGAAAGGCAGGAAGAAGGATGGAATCAAAACCACAATGTTGCGGTCCTTACCTCTTCTTCACCCGGGGAGCCAGCGACAGGGTCCGATGTCCGTCGGGCCTACTCGGGCCTCTCCGCGGCCGCGTCTCCACGAGGGAGACGTCGCCGAGCTCTGATTCTTGGCTCCGCCCCCCTTAGGCGCGCGCGTGCGTGAGGGGGAATCTTTTAAAGGGACTTTGGCGCGAAACCACGGCCAGTCCCCGGACATGACGTCAGACGCCAGCAGGGATTTAAACCCGGCGTCTTGTACCGGGGAGATTGTTAAGTTGTTAAGTTGTTTCCATGCTTACACTGCTTTATTTGCACTCTGTAACCTTGCTTACGTTTGAATGCTCATTGGGCTGTATTCCACTGTTTGCTCCCAAGGGGGTTTGTTCAAAAAATTTTCAATAAAAATATTATACAAAAAAAAAAACCCGGCGTCTGACTGAAGATCTTTGCCTTGCAACGAGGTTCGCTCCATGTGAGTAGCTAGTTGCTGTTCCTGCGTCTTCTTGTTCCTGCCTCCGTTCCTGCTCCTGATCCAGCTTCCGTTCCTGCTCCAGCTGCCACTCCTGATCCTGCTTCCACTCCAGCTCCAGTCCTGCTCCAGATCCCACTCCTGCTTCAGTTCGCTGTTCCAGGTTCCAGCCTTGCCTCACCCTCGGATTTGTCTTCCTGGTTCTTGACTCCGGTTCGTCTCTCTGTCCTCCTTGTTTGCCGCCTGTCCAGTACCTGGATCACCTTCACGCTGCTGACCCGTCGTTCCGAGAAATTCCACCTAAGTCCCAGCGGTCCGGGTCCTCACGGGCTCCTCCTGGGGGGGACCTCGGGCTTCCAGGGTGAAGAACTTGTTTAGCCTCTTGTCTAGGTGCCGCCTCCCGGCCCTCCTTTCACAGCGGAGTCCTCCTGACCTTCCATCTCTTCTCCGCACGGCTGGCCCAAGAGTCCACCACTCCGGTCACAACACGCAAGGCACAGAGTGCATAGTGAGGCAGGCAAAAGAATGCCATCAACTAAGCAAGGCAGTGAACTAAGAAAGAGACAGGGCAAAAGGAGCAGGCTGGGCAGCAACAGTGGTGCCAAGGCATCTGGAGAGGGGCAGAGGAGGAGGAGGTTTTTCCCTTTTCTTTTTACATAAAAACATGACAATCTGCCATCCTCAGCAACTATTCATCTTTACACCCCCTTCCACTCCCTCAGAAACCCTCTGTGTTTATCCCATGCTTCTCTTGAATTCAGATACTGTCCTTGTCTTCACCACCTTCTCGGGGAGGCTGTTCCTCTACCCTCTTGCTAAAGAAATGTTTTCCTAGATTATTCCTCAGCCTGTCCCCTTTTATCCTCATCACATAACCACTCATTTTAGAGAAGGAGTTCTCAACCCAGTCCTCAGGACACACTTAGCCAATTAGGATTTCAGGACATCCACAATGAATATGTATGTGGCAGACCTTCCCAGTCTGGCCACCAGATGTCACTGTCCCTGTCATTAGAACACACTTTGTAAGGAGCCTTCCATACCCCTCAGTCCCTCCCACCTGCAGAGTCTGGATTGGATACCTGAAGACTATTTAGCCCAGCCATGCTGATACACCGGTGGGTTCAGTTTGAGGAAGCAAGGGAAGAGTAAGGATGTTTAAGTTTTACCCTCTGGTGAGGCCTCCCAGCTTCATCCAAAAGGCGTTTATTTTAGATGTGATATCTCACTGTGCACTCCCTGCCAGAGGGTCCTTCTTTTTCTAATTTAAAGAGAGACAGATTGATAAGCCTGATACCCTTTAGGGGCAAAAGGGCTCTCACCAGGAGACCAAAGACCCGTGAGCCTGCTCTAAACCCTAGGGGGTGGATTTTAAGACCTGTGCTCCTTTGAGTCCTTTCATCACATTAGATGGGAGAAAAGGGGGCTCTCCCTCTGTTGCGGGTAGAAGAGTCTGACTGTTGAGGCACCTCTGGCCACAGGCTGGCAACCCCACTTATAGTCTTCAGCCTATTACCTCAGCCTGCCTTTCCAATATGCAAAGAAAAAAAACCAAAACATAGAAATAATTTAGAAAAAGGCTCCATTTCACTGTGTTTAACTAACTTGGGGGCCTCTTGGGGCTGTAGCACAACTCACCACTGTTGTGCCTTCCCTTCCCTCTCTTGCAGGGGAAGAATAAAAAAAAAAACCCTGGTTGCAGACAAAAATCAAAGCGATCACCTCCCTCACTCTCTAAGCAGCCTGCCAGGCTTAGGGAAGGGTCAGTATTAATGTAGCTAGGATCAAAGGAAACGTACTGTAGCCTTAGTGCTCCTCTACTTCAGCGAGGATGGTTTGAAGTTTAACCTCCTCTTCTCCTAGGTGTGTTGCCCTCTCTCTGCCTGAAACCTCAGTTGTGTGTATCCAGCTTCTAAAGATCCAACCCCTAACTCCCATTGGTTCCTAGTCAGCTCCAAGAGGGTGGGACATTTACGGGTAGATTTTAAAAAATTGCTCGATCGCGTACTTTTCTTTGCGCACCAGGCACAAACAAAATTACGCTGGATTTTATAAGATACGCGCGTAGCCGCGCGTATCTTATAAAATCCGGGGTCGGCGCGCGCAATGGGGTGCACATTTGTGCAACCTGTGCGCGCCGAGCCCAGCGCACGCTGCCTGTTCCCTCCGAGGCCGCTCCGATTTCGGAGCGGCCTCGGAGGGAACTTTCCTTCGCCCTCCCCCCACCTTCCCCTCCCTTCCCCTACCTAACCCACCCCCCCGGCCCTATCTAAACCCCCCTTACCTTTATCACACGATTTACGCCTGCGAAAAGCAGACGTAAATCTGCGCGCGTCGGCTGGCTGCCCCGTCCATGTTCCGGTCCCGGGGGCTGGTCCAGAGGCCGCGGCCACGCCCCCGGAATGCCCCCGGGCCAAAACCACGCCCGCGTCGCCACCCCCCAAAACGCCGCGTCACGCCCCTGAAACGCTGCGCCGTTCGGCCACGCCCCCGACACGCCCCCTCCCGCCCCTTTTTAAAAACCCTGGGACTTACGCGCGTCCTGAGGCTCTGTGCGCGCCGGCGGCCTATGCAAAATAGGTGCGCCGGCGCGCGAGGGCCCTGCTCGCGTAAATCCGGGCGGATTTACGCGAGCAGGGCATTTAAAATCTGCCCCTTAGTTTTTGCCCTGTCTCTCCTTGCCCTTAGATGTCTGGGTCTGTTTCTGGCTCTCCCATTACTGATCTGATCCAAGTTTTCCAAACCTGGTGACAACCATGACTCATCACAATATTCATTGTGAATATCCTGAAAACCTTGACTGGCTAGGTGTGTCCTGAGGTTTGGGTTAAGAACCACTATTCTAGAGCCTCCTTTCTGTAGAATGAGGCCCATCTCCTCTGCATGAAAAGCTTGGGAGGATTTAAATGTCTCTATCACAGGGCTTCCTAAACCTGTCCTGGGGACTCTATAGCCAGTCAAGTTTTCAGAATACATTTGAATGTCATGGAGACTCAATATATGTAGATTTATCTCATGCAAATTCATTGTGGATATTTAAGCTATTATTTGCTTAAATGATGGTCCATTTAATTTGCCTAAATCCTTTTCTGTTGCAATGCTATAGACCCCTCTTCATCTCTGGTGTTACCTTCACTTCCACACAACCAAGGAAACTGTGTTTACCCCAGGTTTTCTTAAATTCTATTACTCTTTCTCGGGGGGGGGGAGGGGGGGCTCTGCCAAATTTTCAAAATGGAGGGGTGCTAAACTCAACACAAATTAACCCTCCCTGGACACAGGAGGAGTTTGCTCAGAATGGGGGGTGCTCAAGCACCCACAGAGCTGACAAATGGAGCTCTGTCATACTTCCACCATTATCCTAATGTTACTTCTGTCTTTGAGTCTTATCATGACCTCTTATTCTAAAACTTTTTTTCCATTGAAAAATGCTTTACTTTTGTCCATAATTTATATGTGTAGGACTTGATATTCAAAGAATCTTAGGGGCATACAGTAAAACTATTTTATGTGTGTAAGTGGTTTGGAAAATCAGTCAGAACTAGTTTGCATAACCCAGTTTCGCATTTACATTTATAGGCAGTGAGGAGAGGCTTGCCAGAGAGCAGAGATGGGTGCAGTTGCAACTTACACGCACACATTTTTTATTTCAAAATGTGTGCACATAAGCTACCCTGCACACGTTACGCCCTGCTTGAAGCAGATGTAACTTTGTGCAAGGTAATTTGTGCATGCACTCAGCCAGTTACCCAAGGATTTTCAAAGTGAAGTAAACTAAGGTGCAGTGGCTTAAACTACTGTGCAAAGAAAGAGTCAAAGATATTCCCTGGTGGTAGTGGCAGGGCAGTACTTAACATCCTGACTGCCCTGCACCAACCAGAAGACAATGATTACTCTAGTGCTAGGCTCTCACTGGGACCGATACAAAAAGAAGACACTGAATGTGGGCACTGAGTGTTCAGCACCCACTTTCCTAACGCACCCCCAGGCACCTCTCCTGGAGGCGCCATGCAATATTAAAATTAGGGGTCGCACTGTCAAGGAGTCACTAGGGCCGATTGCGTGCCCCTAACACCTCCTTGACAGTGAGCGCCCGGGAGAAATCAGCTGTTCACGGCTGTCTGCCGGTTAAGAAAACAGACACTGAATTTACCAGCGTCCGTTTTCCTAATCAGCGCAGACCCACAGGTTCGGAAAAAGGACGCTGGTTAACTGAGCACCCGTTTCCTGACCCTGACCGCCAGCGCTTTAAATTTTTTTTTTTTTTTAATCTTTCGTTCCTCTGACTTAATATCATCACGATATTAAGTCAGAGGATGTACAGAAAATAATATTTTCTACTTTTCTATATAACGTTTTGGGGGTGCTCAAAAAATGCCTGCTACTTATCTTCTATCAAAAATGATTGAAGATAAGTACAGAGGAAAACTTTTTAGATCAAAGTTTTTTAGACTGAGTAATAAAATGAAGTTGATTAAGAATTAGAGTTAGTATTGTTTTATATGGGAATGGTATATGACGTGAATGGAGTGCTCCAATAAATGATACTGGTTGAAGTCCATTATTTTGCATTGAGCACAACTTTTTCTGATACTAACTTCCCATTAGTTAGGATATTAATTTATTTTCCTCATTGGTTGTTTTTTGTGTGATCATAAAGATTTTATAACATACCCGCATATCGCATATATGCACGCATGTTACAAAATTGGCTATACGTGTGTACAAATGCGCACAATTTTATATTGACACGGGCATCTGCGCGCATATGGCGACTTGAGTGCGTAAGTGGGGGGGGGGGGAATTTTAGCTATGCACCTCAGTGTAATTACCTGTTTCCCCAGTTTGCTTCCAGTTCGGCCCAGTGAAGGAGAGATCTTCCTAAACTTGCCTCCCTTTTACCCTATTAACCCCGAACCTTACAACCCCGCTGACTAGCGCAGTTGTTTTTGTTACACGACTAATGCGCCATCCATAGCAGAAGCAAAGTTACACAGTAGGAGACCCCAGTGCTCGCTTGTACGCATAAACCCGTGCAAACCTCATGGTGAAGTTCCCGTCCAGACCACGCCCATTCCCTGCACCTTTCGGTGAAAACATTTTTATGCGCGTACCAGAAGATAAGCACAGATACGCACAGGTTTTAAATTCTACCAGGCCAAGTCGCATGTGTATCTCCTGGCTTTGGCACATGTAGGGCTTTTAAAATCTACCAGTTAGTGAATCAGGTTCAAGGTTAGGTAAAAAAGTATTTTAATGTGCACTAAAAACAAAAAAAATGCAGTGGCGTGCAGTGACATTCGAAGTAGGGGTTTCAGTAAATGCATATCGCCTTCCCTCCCCAGCATTATCACATTACTTTCCCTCCCTCTCCTGCCATCCCATCGCCTGAGATTGAAGGCCAAAGAGTGAGATTTTTCTGGTGGCGTGGTATAAATCTGGAAAGATCTGAGTTTGTATTGCTTTGCAAATGAAAAGAGCAACACAAAATAATATTTAGCTTTCTTCAGTTTCATTTAAATAGCAATTCCTTAATCCCACATGAAAAATCCTAGCTACCTTTCTCCATCCTCCCCTAGGTCTTTATCTTCCCCCAGCTCCATCCTAGATGATTTCATAATAACAGATTTTACATGAAAAAAGGACATTCAAAGTACAGTCTTCAGAGGTAAAAATATTACAACATGTATAGTACCTTTACATGCACTGCTGTGGTGCCATCCAGAAAACCCTGCAAAAAAGGGAAAAAGTCACTTGTTACCCATACTGTATGTCACGGATTGGCTGGCTGGATCAGGGGACTCCCCCTGCAGAAGTGCTAAGGGCTTGAAGACTGAGCAAGACAAGGTCTTCCGCCTGGACAACCCCCTCCGCCTTGGGTTGAGTCCACAGGTTCTGGTAAGCTGGCAAGATTTTCCTGGAATGGTAGTGATCTGGCTGGGACTAAAGACAGGCAGGCGCGGGAGATGAGGTCTGGAACTGGAGGGAAGGGCTGGACCAGACGGCAAGGGCTGGAAAAGGAGATGCAGGTTGGAACAGAAGACCCACTGGGAACAAGGGAACAAGACCCACTGGGAACAAGGAGGACTGGGAACAAGGAGGACTGAATAGGATAAGACAAGACTAGACAAGCTAATGAAAGGCTAGAAGACTTTCAGGTCACAAAGCAGGACAAGAAGGCCAAAGAGGCCACAGGGCAAGGCAAGAGAGCCAAGAAGGCTGCAGGGCAAGACAGGAAGGCCAAGGAGACCATAGGGTAAGGCAGGAAGGCCAAGGAGATCACAGGAAAGGCAAGAAGTCTACAGGACAAGACAGAAAGGCCATGGAGGCCACAAGGCAAAATGAAGTAAGAAGGCCACAGAGACCATGCAGTAACAATGCAGGTGGGCCAAAGCAAAGAGTTGAGGTGACAATGATGAGGCACCGAGTTGTGGGAGAGGCAGAGTTAAATCGCACTGGTCTTGCTGAGTCATGGAGCCTTCAAAGAGGTGGTTAGAGCAGGAGTGAGTGTGGCTGGCAGGGGGACTGCCTAGCAGCCAGGAACATAACAATGTATTAGGCCTATTGTAATGGTGTTGGGTGTGGACTTGTCCCTAATAAAGCAATGAGTAAACTGAATTTCAATTACAATGTAGTAAACTTTCAATACCAAAACAGTATTAACAGCCAGCAATCAAACTATAGCAACCCTACCTATGAAAAAATAACATTACAAATATTACATTAGGCCCTAAAACACCAATATACCTACTATTTAGAAAACAGAACAAGACAGGCTACTATATATTCCTACACAGAAACTTCATGATAGCAGATTACCTTACCTCAATATCACATGCAGAACATGGACAGACCAATCACCAAATACAGAATAAAGGTAGTATAAATAGAAATCTGCAGAAAAAACTGAACTAGAAACCTCAACAAGTCAGACCATGTGTACAGTGCAGCAAAGAAAAAAACAGAAACGTTACCATTCTTCATTAAATATCAAACAATTTAACTCTTCAATAATAGTAAAACCATACTAATTAAAAGAACAAATATTTAAAAACAGCTGATGAACAGAATATCTAAAATTAAAACCTCATATAAAAATTTTAAAAAACTTCCCAAACACCAATAAACTATTTTTAAAAGGCATATACATCAAATAACAACTGATAATCAAAATTAGTAAGGACAAAAGAATCCCCTGCTCTCCACACTTTGGAGCTTTTAATTTATACTCTCCTGAGATTATTGTGGAACTAGTGGGGTAGGAAAGGGTGCACAAAATTTCTCCTCTTTCTCTCATATACACACACTTTAACCCTCTCATTCACACTCATTCACACACATACTTCCTCTCTCTCATGCATGCTCTCTCTCTCACACACACACACGCTCCCTCTCACTATTCACTTGTGCTCACGCAGACCCACATTTACTCACATCCCTTGAATCCCTTGCAGTCTTGCTCTCTCAAGCCCCTCTCCCCTCTCACACATTCCACCCCCAAATCCCCAGCAGCAAATCACACACTCAACCGCCTTCTTTCATCCCACATGCACACATCCCTCTACCTCAGTCCTAGCATTCTCACTCTCAACATGAAAGTGAGACTTGTGTGGACTCAAAGGGAGAAGGTTTTAAAGTCTCAATCCCCTCTCCTTCCACCTTTCAAAGTCCCCAGCAGTTCCAGTCTCAATCCCCTCCCACTCCCATCCTGAATCCCCAGCAGTATCACTCTAACATTTCATGGGATCCCTCTCTCCAAGTCCCCACCCCAGCAGCAGATAATGCCTGACCTGTCTAATAAACCAAGAAGTAACGCACACCCCTAGACTATGCATACCTTGGCCTGACATTAACTGTATCTGGCAACTTGACTATAAGACATTATAAGAAAAATTCCTAAGGGCCCTATATGCAGTATAGAAAGCCCTGGCCCATTCTAGCCACCCAACAAAACTAATTTTCAAATCATTTGACAGCATTGCATCAATAATTTTAGAAAATAGGTACAAGATCTTTTTCAGATGATATTTAACATCTCATTGATTACACAAAATATATCCACAGGTGTTAATTAACTGTTGGAGACAAAGCCAGAATAAAGAGACCATAAAGTATAAATAGAAATGGGCAGACAAAAACTGAACTGGAAGTCATAGCAAACCAGATGTTGTATGCAGTGCAACATTACCATTCCTCATAAAATAGCAAACAATTAAAATCAATATACATCCTGAATCATAATTGTAAAACTATATGTAGCCCGGGTGCTACTAAATGGTTCACTGGTTGTATATTTTTATGGACTATACAATGTTTGCAAATTTAACAGGGCTGACTGATATATTTAAGAACTGGGAGGTTTGTGGTCTGAGTAAGCCTAGGCAAAGGACTTTGGTAGGAGGATACTTTGGGGTAGCCTGTCCTCTGAGGGGATGTCCAGAGGTGGGTTTTATTTTTTATTAAAGTAAAGTTTATCCTATTTCTAGAACTGGGAAAATTCAAGATAGTGTTCTAGGGGAGCCCCAGTAGAGGTGTGTGCTATGTGTGAGTGGAAAGCATGAAAGTGCACCAATGGCTGAAGTTTTATGCCTGGTATAAAACTGAGTGTTCGGCCTGTGAAAGGGGAGGGTCATTCACTGAGTAAAAGAGCTCAGGGAGTAAGCCTCTGGAGGGTCCAGGCCGCAAGTGAGGAAGGAAACAACTAGTGCTTCACCCAGAAGCATTACCATAAGTGTGTCAGAGGAAACCAAGTGTGAGAGTGAAAGATCTACAGAGAGTTCCATCTTGGACATAAGCAATGCTGCAAAGGTCAAGAATTAATGGGCAAAAGAGGTTCTGTACTTAGAGATTTTTCTGAGAAACTGTATTGGCTGGGCCTAGCAGAAAAGCACCAGCTGGCTATTTCAGCGCAGGACTCGAGACTTGCACTGGCTCCAAAGGACCAGGAAGTGTACTCTCTCTGGAGCTGCTCCGGAAGGGAAGTGTATGAAATTCAAAGAGCTTTGAAAGCGTGAGTAGATATTTGAGATTTTTGAGTTAGAAGGAGGTACATATCCAGGACCTCCCCCTTGGGTCCTCAATTGAGAAAGAGAGACTATGAACAAGGAAGTAAGGAGAGTGGTTTGTATGTGATTGGGATTCCTGTGAAAAAAACCAAAAAAAATAGAAATTTAAAGGTTAATTTTAAAAGCGCTGTTCACACAAAAATGGATGAAGAATCAGAGGGGTCTTGAAGACCTAGAAATTAACTGTGCAAACTGGTGGCCTTATTAGAAAAACTGGGTTGTGCCTCATGTGACCCTGTTTTAAAATCCGTCTACATACGTGCGTAAAAGTTGGCAAAGTCCTAGGAGAGATACGCGAAGTCCATGTTCTCAATCTCTTAAGATTAGGCTCATGCTTATGTGCGCATGATTTAAAGTTGCAGTGTATCTCCGCTCATGGCCGACAAGTGAGTGTATGGGCGCACAGGCCATGAGCGGAGATACACTGCAACTTTAAATCATGCGCACATAAGCATGAGCCTAATCTTAAGAGATTGAGAACATGGACTTCGCGTATCTCTCCTAGGACTTTGCCGACTTTTACGCATGTATGTAGACGGATTTTAAAACAGGGTCACATGAGGCACAACCCAGTTTTTCTAATAAGGCCACCAGTTTGCACAGTTAATTTCTAGGTCTTCAAGACCCCTCTGATTCTTCATCCATTTTTGTGTGAACAGCGCTTTTAAAATTAACCTTTAAATTTCTATTTTTATTTTTTTTGGAGCACAAGTGACTTGTAGACATTGTAGTTTATGGTTTATGCTTGGAAGTGTTCTTCAGCCAGTTTGGGCTTACATGAGATCCTGTCCCCAGCTCAAGCTCTTTCTCAGCCTTGGATAGCCTGCCAAATGCTTCCCAGGACTGGAAAGGTGGCTTCTTGGCACAGGGGTTACACATACTAATAAAAAGAATATATATTTTAAAACATCTGATGAATAGAACATGCAATAATTTTAAAATGTTACATATTTCCCAAAATACAAATAAAATATTTCAAAACATCAGAAACATCAAATAACACTCAATAGTTAAAACTAATAAGGATTTTAAAAAATATTCTGTTCTCCATACCTGGTATCTTTTGATTTTCAGTCATCCTGAGATTGTCAAAGATTGGGGGAAAGGAGCCACACAAACTGTATTTTCTTTCTCATACACACACGTTTACATGCATTCATTCTCTTGCCTACTCCCTCTCTCATTCATATCCCCTTGCTCGCACATATACACACATATAACTCATGCACACAGGCTCTCTTGCACACACATACTTATACATGTTCATTCTCTCACACACTCCCTCTCTCTCACATATACAGGATCTCTCTCCCTCACACACACATACCCTCTCTGTTTCCTTCACACACATTCATGCATACAGACTCTCACTCACACATACATCCATGCTCTCATACACCCTCCCTCTCTCTCATTTACACAGGCTTTCTGTCCCTCACATATACACACAACCTCTCTCTTTCTCTTATACACATATACAGTATGAGTGTGTGTGTGTGTGTGTGTGTGTGTTTAGGTATGAGAGCCCATGTGGGACACATGGGCTGTCTCTCACACACATACATATGTATACGCTTATACAAACACACACTTACACATGCTCATTTTCACACACACTTCCTCTAATACTTACACCCATGCTTTTGCACACACTCCTCTCTCACATGCACAGACTTTCTCTCCTCACACACACAGACTCTTAAATATACTCAACACGTAACCCTATGTGACACATAGGCTCTCACACATGCATTCATATACACAGACTCACACACACAGGAGCTCACGCTCTCACATATACAGATTCTCTCATGCACATACATCCTCTCTCATACACACACTCACTTGTGCAGACTGGCTCTCTCAATCACACACATGCATTCACAAAGGCTCTCACACACAAGATTTCTCTCACATACACACAAGCTCACTCTCTCTCACACACATACACACACACAAATTATGTATGTGCTTGTGAGCCTGTGTGCATGTGAGAACCTATGCTTGACACATTGAATCTCTCTCACACATGCACACAGACTAACAAACATACACACACTTACACATGTTCATTCTGTTACACTCTCTCATACACATATCCATGCTGTTACACACACTTCCACTCTCTCATATTTACATGCTCTCTTTCCCCTCACACCCACATGCCTTCCCTCTCTCCCTAACACACACACATATGCACACAGGATCTCTCTTGCACACACACACATACAAGCACCCAGGTTCTCTCTCTTTCACACACACACACATACACATTATGTGTGTGTGAGAGCTTGTGTGTACGCGTGCATTTGAGAGTTCACTCTTCCCAAAAGCCGGCTCTGCCACCACCCTCACAAATGTGCCCCCGTATGCACACCCGCTAGCACCAGGCCTGCTTGTAGGGCATGATACTGAGAAGAAACAATAACTGAAAATAAAAGCAAAAAAATAAAATAAAGTCTATTAGGGCTGGGGATTCACTGAATCCCTTAAAGGCCATAACCACACTCCACTTAAAAAATGAGTTGACACAGCCTTGCCAGTATCTTTCTCTGTAATGGTGGAGCAGATACTGAGTTTTGCATTGATGATTGACAACACTAAGACTGAACAAAATGGGGCAGAAGAAATATTTCCAGCAGGTCAGCATAAATAATGGAGGTTTTGCAGAAGACAGGGTGTTTAAGGAAAGTCATCCGGTATTTGCACTGTTCACTGGTGACAAATTTTGGCTGGTGATTGTTCTGCTTGTAATGGGCTGTACAAAATGCTAAATCCTGCACGCATGTTTTTTTATATTCAGACGCTAAACTTTGTTCCTATGAGTATGTATCTTCCCCAACAGTTCAGATTTTCTTCAATCTTATAAGGCAGTGTTCTCACTTAGTAAGGCAAAGGGTGGGAAATCAACCAAATTTCCCTGCTGATAGCACAAAATATATGAGTCACTTTGGATGGCATGATGGAAATTATCATTAAGACTTCTTATTAAGAGGGACAAATGTGCTCACATGCAAATAAAACAACAACACATTCTGTCCCAATTTCTCAACTGTGGGAGTCTCCAGACAATTTTGTGGCTTCTGCTTTTCCTTAATAGCATGTGATCCCCAGGCTCAGATGGTAAGTATACTTAATGGTAAATCAGATGGCATAAGTGGCGTCATCTAGACTTTAAAATTACTTTTGCCTATCTGACAGCTATGGATACAAGAAGAAACCTAGTTATGGGATAGAAAGACATTACAAGACATTCTTTTCTAAAAGTCTACTCTTTTAGCTACGCTGTGCCCATCATGCGATACCTCAAGGAGTTCAAAGTGTTCCAGAATGTCAGGAATTGACATGTTTATGACAAGTACAAGCACTGGAAAGAAATTAACATCTGCAGAGTTAGATAAATTGGAACAAATCACTTGTCTAAGGAAACTAGCTACTTTGAGAGCTGCATCCATCTATCTTATTTGTAGGGGGTCATTTATTGTGTAGAAGCATACTAGAATATGATGACAGATAAGGACCATTAGACCTATCTAAATCTGTCCAATTTCAATTTTGCTGCAATACCAAAGATCCTAATTGATCTTTGGCTTTCTCTTCACTTATTTTTTTTTAATTTGTTGAGGGCATGGCTATTTCCTCCTGGCTTTTTTTGGCCTTCCAATTCAATCTGAACCAGGTCAGGGATCCAGTGCCCTGAGCTTTCATTCGAAGCTTCCCAGGGAATTTGGTTTTTTTTTTTTTGGTTTTTTTTTAATAATGCCTCCCAACTCACCTAGCCATTGCAATGATAGTCCTTAGCCTGGCGCTCTCGGCCAGGAAGCTTCCAGAGCCCTGCATTCATGGCCCTAAATCCATTGGTCAATGCCTGGGACTCCCTCCCCTCCCCCAGGCTATAAATAATACCGTCTCTGCATGATTACCAGCACCAGTGGGCTCAGAGCGCAGAACGTCTGACAAGAATGGAGCCCAGGTCCTTTGCGGGACAGCCCACAACACCGCCTCTGAGCTGGCTCCTCTCCTGACTTATTCTCAGCTAGGGATCGCTTGGGCTTATACCAGCCGTTATGAAAGTCTATTACTGTTTTCATCTCCATCACTTCCCCTGGAAGGTTGCTCCATTTATCCACCACCATTTTTGTGAAGAATTGTTTCCTGTTCCTGAGTCTACCCCCCTTGGAGTTTTATGTGTTGACCCCATGTTCTACACCATTCTTTCCTCTAAAAATGATTTGCTTCTTGTGCCCGATGAATATCTTTGAGATAGCTGAATGTCTACCTCTCTCCTTTCCTTTCCACTAAGTTGTACATATTTGGGTTCTTAAGCCTCATTGTTAATACTTTTAATTTATTGGATCTGATTTAAGAAGGGACTTTTCTCACTATACATCTATGGATTTTAAAAGTTGGAAAATTCTAACTCCAGCCATGAAAAGAGTGACAATCTTAGTAGAAACCCATAGAATAGAAATAATCTCTTTTGTTCTAAAAAGAGAAAAGGCTTTCTTTTGATGCAGCCTTGATTAAAACTTTCTATGGAAAGTGACTATGCCTGTATTTAACTTCTCTTCAAGCTACCAATATGCCCTGGAGCTATTTATTTTGTTTATGCATCCATAATGAAATATATTGCACAAGCAAAAAATACTTTTTATTTTTTAGTTAATTATTGCTTAGTTGCTCCCAACATGAAAATCTAAAATTGATTTATTTTGTTTATGCATCCACAGTGAAATTTATTGCACGAATAAAAATACTTTTACTTTTTAATTACTGCTTAGTTGTTCCAGACATGAAAATCAAGAAATTGGAAATTGTTGAAAGTCTAAAGTTTCATGAAGGCAATTTGACTGTCCAAGCTATGCTTCAGCCATTATGCAAAGTTGTCCTAAAGAATACCACAAAACCCCTTAGTAATACAATCATAATATGTTCTAATTATAGCATTCCTGCTTTAGAACAAATGCTTTTGTACAAATATAGAGAGAATATGGCAGTAGATAAGGACAGTAGGGCCCATCCAGAGATGGTTTAACCACTAGACAAAGTAGGTGGTTGCCTAGAGCTACAAATTTGGGGGGAGAGGGGCAGCACTGTGACAGCGGCACATATGTTGCAGCTCCACTGATGCCACAAGTCCAAGGACCATTGTGGTGAGATGTCAGGATTAAGATGGCTTGAAAAGGGCACCTGTCCTAGGCATCATGTCAAAAGAGTGTTATGCAGTGTGGCCTGCTGCTCACCTTTCCCAAGCACAGGTGCAGAATTACCAACAAGAACAGCAGAGTGCAGCAGTCACACATAGCAAGCGCGTGCAAGTTCTGCATCTGTTGATTGCTGGAGAAGCCACTGCAGGTCCACGGCACTGCCTAAGAGGGAAAGAGGTGAACCACAACTATGCAATTTATGCTGGAGTCCAGAGCCATTGCTAGAAGAAAGGGAGAAAAAGGGAGGAAAGGGAGGAGAGAGGGGGTGGTGGTTGCTACTTGTCTGTGGGGAGGGATATGAGGAATGGATGCTGCTGGCTCACCAACCTCTAGCTCCCATTGCACACTCATTCCCCCTTCTCTGCCTCCATTGTCCATTCACACACACACACACACACACACAATATCCCCCAATTGTTCACTCTCTCTGATGTTCTTAAGAATTCATGGTTCTATGCAGCTCTGTCACTTTGAGCAGTTCAGTGCCTGTACTTCTGTGCCGCTCAGCAGTCATTGCAAGAACAGTGCAAGAGTATGGGTATCACGCATCTCAAACTTCTGAGAGCTGCACAATACCTGATTTGAGTGTTGCCACATACAAAATACAGTCTTTCCTCCCAATCCTGCAGAACAGCCAGAATGGCTGAGATTGGTGATTACCGTGATGACACCCTCTTATATGTGACATCCTATTGTTGAACTTCTTATTCTTCCCTTGTTGTAGCACTGATAGCTGGGGTGTCTTCTGAGGTAAAAAGGAGAGGCATTGCCCCTACTCTAGACTTAGGATCAGCAGTATCTAGAGGAGTAGACATAGAGATGGAGGGCAGCAGTGTTGGGGAGTGGGAAAATTTATATTTCTCCGGTTTTGCAGTACATCCATAAAAACCTAGAAATGACGGCAGAAAAGGACCAAACGGTCCACCCAGTCTGCCCAGCAAGCTTATGGTAGTCTCTGCCATGCCATACAAGTCACCCCCATACTTTTCAGTTTCCCAGACCGTTAAAGTCAGGGCCCTTGTTGGTTGCTGCTTGAGTCTGATTCCCCGTTATCTCCTGCCATTGAAGCAGAGAGCAATGTTGGAGTTGCATCCAAAGTATCAGGCTTATTGGTTAAGGATAATAACAGCTGCATTAAAAAGTTACCCCATGCTTATTTGTTTCCCCAGACCATAAAAGTCAGGGATCTTGTTGGTTGCTATCTAAATCCAGTTCCCCTTTTCTTCTTTTCCCCCTGCCGTTGAAGCAGAAAACAATGATGGAGTTGCATCAACAGTTTGAAGGCTTATTGGTTAAGGGTTAGTAACCGCCACATCAGCAAGGTACCCCATTTTTTAAATTTCCAACCTCTAGCCTTTAGGGATCCACAGTATTTATCCCATGCCTCTTTGAATTCTTTCACTGTTTATATCTTCACCACTTCCTCTGGCGGGGCAGTGCAGGCATCCACCATCCTCTCCATGAAGAAATATTTCCTGACATTGGTTCTGAGTCGTCCTCCCTGGAGTTTCATTTTATAACCCCCTTATATCTACTGATTTCTTTCCAATGGAAAAGGTTTGTCGATTGTGCATCATTAACACCTTTGATGTATCTAAAACTCTGTATCATATCTCCTCTCCACCTCCTCACCAACAGGATATACATATTTAGGTCCTTCAATCTCTCCTCATATGTCATTTGATGGAGACTCACCACCATTTTGGTCATTCTTCTCTGTCCCGTCTCCATCCTGTCTCTGTCCCTTTTGAGATATGGTCTCCAGAACTGAACACAGTACTACAAGTGAGTCCTCACCAAGGACCTGTACAAGGGCATTATCATCTCTTTTTTCTTACTGGTTATTCCTCTCTCTATAAGGCCCAGCATTCTTCTGGCTTTAGCTATCTCCTTTTTACCTTGCTAGACACTATCTCCCTAAGGTCCCTCTCATAGAAACACAGAAACATAGAAATGATGGCAGAAGAAGATCAATAGGCCCATCCAGTCTGCCCAGCAAGATTTCACACTTATTTTCTCATACTTATCTGTTACTCTGACTGCTGAGTTCAGGGTCCTTATTGGTAGCTTTTTGATTCTAATTTCCTTCCACCCCCGCCATTGATGCAGAGAGCAGTGCTGGAGCTGTATCAAAGTGAAGTATAAGGCTTAATGTTTGAGGGTAGTAACCATTGTAACGAGTGTTACGAACGAGTTAGTGGAATCAAGATAGAAGACCGCCTACCTTGTCTTGCAGAGGTTCTGGAATGCAAGGAATAGTCTGGATCGGTACAGGTAGCAGACCACAGAACCCAGGCTGCAAAATCTGCAGGCAGGCAGAAGATAGCGAATCCAATACCAGTCCGGGTCGGGGCAGGCAGCAGACAAGAGAACCAGGGCAACAAATCCAAAGGCAGGCAGCAGGCAACAAATCCAATGACAGTCCGGGTCTGGGCAGGCAGCAGACAAGAGAACCAGGGCAACAAATCCAAAGGCAGGCAGCAGGCAATGAATCCAATGACAGTCCGGGTCAGATCAGGAGACAGAAAGGCAGCAATCCGACAGAATTTCCACACAAGCAACTAGTGGCCGAAGCAGCGTGGTGCTGAATAGCTTCTCTTTAAATAGGGCTTAATTTCCCACGCTAGCAGGGACTTCTGCCGGCAGCCGACGTAAAAAGGGAGTGGAGTCAGCCCGCGATTCGTGTGGTGCCGCGCAGGATCGGGAGCCGGCATCGAGGAGGGATGTCAGCGTTACCAGGACTCTTACTGCAGGTAACAGTACCTCCCCCGCAAAGCCCTCTTCTCTCTCGGTCTGGGCTTGAGAGGAAAGCGTTGATGAAAGTCTTTGAGCAGACGGGACATCTGTATATTATGAGCTGGCTCCCACCTGTTCTCCTCTGGTCCATTGTTCTTCCAAGAAATTAAATATTGTAGTGTTCCTTTACATCTTCTGGAATCCAAGATCTCTTCAACTTCAAATTGGGAATCATTCTGTATTATTGAAGTATTAGGTTTATTTCTTTTGGAGGGCCATAATAAAATTACAGGTTTGAGTAAGGAAATGTGGAAGGCATCATGAATACGCAGAGAGGATGGTAGACGAAGTTTAAACGTGACAGTATTAATCTGCCTCTCAATAGGGAAGAGCCCAATAAATCTAGGTGCAAATTTCAATGAAGGCATACGTAATCGAAGATTATGCGTGCTCAGCCACACAAGATCTCCTGCCTGAAGTTGAGGAGTCGCTCTTCTCCTCTTATCCACTTGAATCTTCATTCTGCGAGCATTCTTCTGTAATAAGGTACGTGTCTTCCTCCATAACCTGGTCATAGATGAGATGGTATAGTCAACTGCAAGACATGTAGACAAAGTAGCGATAGGCAGTGGGAGCTGGGAATGCCTACTGAAAACTACAAAAAAGGGGGTTTTTCCAGTGGCCTGAGCCACATGGTTGTTATGACACATTTCGTCCCATAACAACAAGGATGCCCAATTATCTTGTCGTTGATTAACATAAGATTGGAGAAAAGACTTCAAGGATTGATTTGTACGTTCTGTGAGACCATTGGTTTGTGGATGATAGGCTGAGGAAAATTCAAGTTTAATTTTCAGTTTCTTGCAGAGTTATCTCCAAAATCGGGCTGTAAATTGAATACCTCTATCAGAGACGATGCTAATAGGCAAGCCATGGAAACGAAAAATGTGTTGTAGAAATAACTGAGCTAGCTCTGCAGCAGAGGGTAGCCTCGGAAGAGGAATAAAATGGGCCATTCTGGAAAAGCGATCCACCAATGTGACAATGTGAGTCCAAGGTTTAGTAGGAAATGGTAGAAGTTGTAGGAGTCCCAAGGTTTTCTGACATGGAGTCTTCTGAGCTGCACAAACAGAGCAGGAATCTACATAGGCTTTGATATCCTTTCTCCATTGGGGCCATCAGTAATGCTGGGACACCAGATCCCTGGTGCGTGGAACTCCCGAATGTCCTGCCAATTATGCATCATGAGCCCAATGAAGAACTTTCATTCTCAAGCGTTTGGGTACCACAGTCTTGCCAATTGGTACCGTAAAGGTTGTAGCCAGCCTTATCTGCGCAAGGGTCTATTATGTATCAGGGGGGCTCGGGCATCTCATCAAGATTGAAACTTCTAGAGAGGGCATCTGCCCGAAGATTTTTTGTGCGGGTCGAAAATGGAGGGTAAAATTTAATCTACTGAAAAAAAGTGCCCAACGAGCCTGCCGAGGATTCATATGTTGGGCCTTTGCAAGGTAGGCTAAATTTTTATGATCCATGTAAACAGTAACATTATGTCTGGCTCCTTCTAAAAAATGGTGCCATTCTTCAAATGCAGATTTTATAGCCAATAGTTCCCAATCTCCAATTGTATAGTTTTTTTCTGCTGGTGAAAATTTTTTTGAAAAGAAGACACATGTCACGAATTTTCCAGTGTCTGCTGGTTATAGCAAAACAGCTCCAAAGCCCACGGCTGAAGCATCAACTTCTAGAATAAAAGGTTTATTCGGATCAGGACGTCTTAGACTTGGATCCTTAATGAATTCCCTCTTCAATTTTTGAAAGGCGTGAATGGCCTCGTCCGGCCAATTCTGAATGGGAGCTCCCTTTTTAGTAAGAGCGGTGAGTGGAGCCACCAATGAAGAAAAATCTGAAATAAATTGTCTATAGTAATTAGAAAATCCCAAAAATCTTTGTAAGGCTTTCAGTCCTACTGGTTGTGGCCATTCCAATATGGCTTTAAGTTTACCTGGGTCCATAGATAAGCCTTTACTGGAGATAATATATTCCAAGAATGGTAATTGTTCCTTATGAAATAAACATTTCTCTAATTTAGCATAAAGTTTATGTTCCCTGAGATGCTGAAGTACCTGTCGCACATGTTCCTGGTGCTGTTCTATAGTTCTTGAAAATATTAATATGTCATCCAGATAAACAATGACGTGGGAATAAAGGATATCTCGGAATATATCATTGATCATAGCTTGAAATACAGTGGGAGCATTACAAAGTCCAAACGGCATTACCCTATATTCATAATGTCCATTGTGTGTGTTAAAGGCCGTTTTCCATTCATCTTCCTCCCGAATTCGAATCAAGTTATAGGCCCCTCTTAAGTCTAACTTGGTAAAAACTTGGGCACCTTTAATCCGATCAAATAGCTCAGAAATGAGGGGAATGGGGTATCTATTCTTCTTGGTGATATTGTTTAATCCTCGGTAATCAATACATGGTCTTAATGTCCCATCCTTCTTTTTAACAAAAAAAAAATCCAGCTCCGGCTGGTGAGGAGGATGGTCTAATGAATCCTTGCGCCAAATTCTCCTGAATATACTGTGTCATTGCTTCAGATTCGTGTTCAGACAAGGTATAAACCGTCCCTCTCGGAGGGGTTTTCCCCGGAAGAATGTCAATGCTGCAATCATAATCCCGATGAGGTGGTAAAAATTCTGCTTGTTGACTAAAGACATCAGCAAATTCCTCATATGGTGCTGGAATGCCTGAAGAAATTTTTGCAGAATTGATTCGGCAAGTCTTGAATTATTTTAGGAGACTTTGGAAGCAGAATGGGCTCCAACTGATCAACTGTAGAGAAGCCCAATCCAAACGAGGTTGGTGTAATCTTAGCCAGAGTAGACCTAAAATTACCTGATTGACTGAGGAGGGACGGACATATAGTTGAATACTTCCTTGATGTAGTATTCCTGAATTCATTATAATAGGTTTAGTAATAAGGGAGATTTGAATTCCCAATTGTTGTCCAGATGCAGAAGTAATAGAAAGAGGCGTATGTAATGGCTCTGTAGGAATATGATGAATTCTTACCAATTTCTCTTCTATGAAGTTGCCGGCCGCCCCTGAGTCTATAAAGGCCTGGAGTTGAATAGTCTCTTCCTTCATGGATTTGGTAACAGGAATCAATATCTGGGGAGAGGGAATGGTGGGACCCAGGGAGGCCTCTCCTACCTGACCTAGGTCCGAGAGTTTCCCGACTGTGCTGGATATGCTTTCCAAGTGAAGTAACAGGCTTAATTAGTTCGGGGTAGTAACCGCCACAACAAGCAAGCTACTCCCACGCTTATTTGTTTACCCAGACTGTGCAATTCAGTCCTTGTTGGTTGTTGTCTGAATATAAATCCTCATTTCTTCATTCCCCCAGCCGTTGAAGCAGTGAGCTGCGCTGGATATGCTTTCCAAGTGAAGTAACATGCTTAATTGGTTTGGGGTAGTAACCGCCGCAACAAGCAAGCTAATCCCACACTTATTTGTTTATCCAGACTGTGCTACATTGTTGGTTGTTGCCTGAATGCAAATCCTCTTTTCCACATTTCCTCTTGCCGTTAAAGCATAGAGCAATGTAGGAGTTTCATTAACCGTGTGAACATTTATTGAATAAGGGTATTAATCACTAGGTAGTAAGAACATAAGAACATAAGAACATAAGAAAATGCCATACTGGGTCAGACCAAGGGTCCATCAAGCCCAGCATCCTGTTTCCAACAGTGGCCAATCCAGGCCATAAGAACCTGGCAAGTACCCAAAAACTAAGTCTACTCCATGTAACCATTGCTAATGGCAGTGGCTATTCTCTAAGTGAACTTAATAGCAGGTAATGGACTTCTCCTCCAAGAACTTATCCAATCCTTTTTTAAACACAGCTATACTAACTGCACGAACCACATTCTCTGGCAACAAATTCCAGAGTTTAATTGTGCATTGAGTAAAAAAGAACTTTCTCCGATTAGTTTTAAATGTGCCCCATGCTAACTTCATGGAGTGTCCCCTAGTCTTTCTACTATCCGAAAGAGTAAATAACCGATTCACATCTACCCGTTCTAGACCTCTCATGATTTTAAACACCTCTATCATATCCCCCCTCAGTCGTCTCTTCTCCAAGCTGAAAAGTCCTAACCTCTTTAGTCTTTCCTCATAGGGGAGTTGTTCCATTCCCCTTATCATTTTGGTAGCCCTTCTCTGTACCTTCTCCATCGCAATTATATCTTTTTTGAGATGTGGCGACCAGAATTGTACACAGTATTCAAGGTGCGGTCTCACCATGGAGCGATACAGAGGCATTATGACATTTTCCGTTTTATTCATCATTCCTTTTCTAATAATTCCCAACATTCTGTTTGCTTTTTTGACTGCCGCAGCACACTGAACCGACGATTTCAATGTGTTATCCACTATGACACCTAGATCTCTTTCTTGGGTTGTAGCACCTAATATGGAACCCAACATCGTGTAATTATAGCATGGGTTATTTTTCCCTATATGCATCACCTTG
Source organism: Rhinatrema bivittatum (assembly GCF_901001135.1). Classification (NCBI taxonomy): domain Eukaryota; kingdom Metazoa; phylum Chordata; class Amphibia; order Gymnophiona; family Rhinatrematidae; genus Rhinatrema; species Rhinatrema bivittatum. The sequence continues at coordinate 298,969,603 of NC_042619.1, forward strand.
CACTTATCCACATTAAATTTCATCTGCCATTTGGATGCCCAATTTTCCAGTCTCACAAGGTCTTCCTGCAATTTATCACAATCTGCTTGTGATTTAACTACTCTGAACAATTTTGTGTCATCTGCAAATTTGATTATCTCACTCGTCGTATTTCTTTCCAGATCCTTTATAAATATATTGAACAGTAAGGGTCCCAATACAGATCCCTGAGGCACTCCACTGTCCACTCCCTTCCACTGAGAAAATTGCCCATTTAATCCTACTCTCTGTTTCCTGTCTTTTAGCCAGTTTGCAATCCACGAAAGGACATCGCCACCTATCCCATGACTTTTTACTTTTCCTAGAAGCCTCTCATGAGGAACTTTGTCAAACGCCTTCTGAAAATCCAAGTACACTACATCTACTGGTTCATCTTTATCCACATGTTTATTAATTCCTTCAAAAAAGTGAAGCAGATTTGTGAGGCAAGACTTGCCCTGGGTAAAGCCATGCTGACTTTGTTCCATTAAACCATGTCTTTCTATATGTTCTGTGATTTTGATGTTTAGAACACTTTCCACTATTTTTCCTGGCACTGAAGTCAGGCTAACCGGTCTGTAGTTTCCCGGATCGCCCCTGGAGCCCTTTTTAAATATTGGGGTTACATTTGCTATCCTCCAGTCTTCAGGTACAATGGATGATTTTAATGATAAGTTACAAATTTTTACTAATAGGTCTGAAATTTCATTTTTTAGTTCCTTCAGAACTCTGGGGTGTATTTACTACTCTTCAGTTTGTCAATCAGGCCTACCACATCTTCTAGGTTCACCGTGATTTGATTCAGTCCATCTGAATCATTACCCATGAAAACCTTCTCCATTACGGGTACCTCCCCAACATCCTCTTCAGTAAACACTGAAGCAAAGAAATCATTTAATCTTTCCGCGATGGCCTTATCTTCTCTAAGTGCCCCTTTAACCCCTCGATCATCTAACGGTCCAACTGACTCCCTCACAGGCTTTCTGCTTCGGATATATTTAAAAAAGTTTTTACTGTGAGTTTTTGCCTCTACAGCCAACTTCTTTTCAAATTCTCTCTTAGCCTGTCTTATCAATGTCTTACATTTAACTTGCCAATGTTTATGCTTTATCCTATTTTCTTCTGTTGGATCCTTCTTCCAATTTTTGAATGAAGATCTTTTGGCTAAAATAGCTTCTTTCACCTCCCCTTTTAACCATGCCGGTAATCGTTTTGCCTTCTTTCCACCTTTCTTAATGTGTGGAATACATCTGGACTGTGCTTCTAGAATGGTATTTTTTAACAATGACCACGCCTCTTGGCCATTTTTTACTTTTGTAGCTGCTCCTTTCAGTTTTTTTCTAGCCGTCATTCACGCAAGCCACCCCCATACCTCTTTTCTTCATTCCCATCCTCCAGGCTTTATGGATCCACAGTGTTTATCCCATGCCCCTTTGAAATCCTTCACAGTTTTTGTCTTCACCACTTCCTCTGGAAGGGCATTCCAGGCATCCACCACCCTCTCCGTGAAGAAATACTTCCTGACATTGGAGTTTTAAATCATGACCCCTGGTTCTGCTGATTTTTTTCTAATGGAAAAGCTTGTCATTGACTTTGGATCATTAAAACCTTTCAAGAATCTGAACATCTGTATCATATCACCCCTCCTCCTCCTTTCCTCCAGGGTATACATATTTAGATTCTTCAATCTCTCCTCATAAGTCATTCGATGAAGACCATCCACCAGCCCTTCTCTGGACCGCTTCCATTCTGTCTCTATCCCTTCAGAGATACGGTCTCCAGAACTGAGCATAGTACTCCAGGTGAGGCCTCACCAAGGACCTGTACAAGGGGATAATTACTTCCCTTTTCTTACTCGATATTCCTCTCTCTATGCAGCCCAGCATTCTTCTGGCTTTAGCTCTCTTGGTCCGTGCCCAACAGCCTTTCACTCCCCACCCCCCATCATATACAGCTCTTTAGGATTGCCTCACCCCAGATGCATGAATCTGCACTTCTTGGCATTGAATCCCAGCTGCCATATCTTTGACCACTGTTCAAACTTCCATAAATCATGTTTCATTCTCTCTACTCTTTCTGGCATGTTCACTCTGTTAGAGATCTTAGAATCATCTGCAAATAGACAAACTTTACCTTCTATCCCTTCTGCAATGTTGCTCACCAAGATATTAAACAGAACCAGTCCCAATACTAATCTTTGTAGCATTTCACTTACACTGTTCTCTCTTCAGAGCAGGTTCCATTTACCATTACATACTGTCTTCTATCCATCAACCAGTTTGTAATTCACTCCACCACTTTGGCGCTCACTTCCAAGCTTCTCATTTGATTCACAAGCCTCCTATGCGGGACTGTATCAAAAGCTTTGCTGAAATCCAGGTAGATCACATAGAGCGCACTTCCTCAATCCAATTCTTTAGTCACCCAGTCAAAAAAATCAATCACATTTATCTGACAGGACCTTCCTGGTGAATCTATGCTGCCTTGGGTCCAGCAATCCTGATTGTAGATAGTTCACTCTCCTTTCCTTCAGCAGAGTCTCCAATTCACTCACTGAAGTGAGGCTAACCGACCTGTAATTTCCAGCCTTCTCTCTGTTATCACTCTTGTGAAGTGGAACCACCACCGCTCTTCTCTAATCACTCGGCACCACTCCTGTTCCCAGGGATCTATTGAACAGGTCATGCAGTGGACCCACTAGCACAGTGGTCCCCAACCCTGACCTGGGGGCCCACCAGCCAGTCATGTTTTCAGGATATCCACAATGAATATGCATGAGAGAAAATTTGAATACACTGCCTCCATGGCATGCAAATTTTCTCTCATGCATATTCATTGTGGATATCCTGAAAACCCAACTGGCTGGTGGGCCCTCAGGACAGGGTTGGGGACCACTGCGCTAGCACATCTCTGAGTTCCCTCAGTATTGTGGGATGAACCTCATCTGGCCCCATGGCCTTGTCCACTTTCAGTTTTCCTAGCTCTTCCCAAACATTCTCTTCTGTAAACTGAGTTTCATCTACCTCATCTCCACCTACGTTCTTGTAAATCAGCAATGGTCCTTCTCCAGGGTCTTCTTTAGTGCACCCCCATACCCTGGTCAGACCACTACCAGATAGACACATGCTGCACGATTAAATGCAGCCCCCACACTCCTCACCTCAAAAAAAGAACCATACATTTCAGAAAACAATGCAAAACTGAAGACATCGCTGACGCGCTTTCAGAGGAATTCCATAAGTTAAACCTTTCTGATGCCAACTCGGCTTGCTCTTCCTGGTATCATATCACTAGCAACGTAGCAAATAAACTCTGCCCACTACTTACCAAAGAGATCAACACAGAGAAGAAAGACAAGAAACCCTGGTACACCCCTGACCTTAGAATAATGAAACTTGAGCTCCGTAAAATGGAAAAGAAATGGCGTAGAAACCAAGCGCCAGCGCTACTTCTAAAATTTAGATCACTTCTCCACGAGTACCGTAAAACGACAGATGAAGCCAAGAAAAACTATTATGCATCAAGAATCCACCAATACCAATTTAACCCACGTGCTCTCTTCCAATATGTTTCTAGCATCATTACCCCCCCCAGCAAACTTCAATTCAGACAATGAGGATGAAAATAAATGTGAAAAACTAGCTGCCTACTTTCATGACAAAATTGATTCTATCATGACTCGCTTCTCTACTCCCCCCCCCTACTAACTACTCACCTACTACTAACACACCCATTATTTCTCCCACCCATAGACCACCTACACACAATCCAAATCTACCCATCCTCTGCTCAGCTTCCCTCACAAAATTTGAAACCACAACAGCACTAGAAATTGAAGCGATCCTCAAAAAGACCAAACCAGCAATGCACTCTCTTGACATCATGCCCACAAAGACACTCCTCTCCTTTCCTACAAGAATTGCTATACCTATTACCAAGATTCTTAACAAATCTATCACCTCTGGAATTGTACCGGCATAACTCAAGCATGCTATAATAAAGCCAACACTGAAGAAACTGGATTTGGACCCTACGGAACAAGCTAACTATCGCTCAGTCTCGAACTTCCCTTTCCTATCCAAAATTATAGAGAAAGTCATCAACAAGCAATTCACAGAATTTTTAGATGAAAATCAATTACTCTTCCCATCCCAATATGGATTCCGCAAGAACCATAGTACTGAAACCCTTCTCTTGGCACTCTCCGATTCAATACTAAAACATTAGACACTGGTCACTCTTACATACTGCCCTGCTTGACATTTCCTCGGCATTTGACACTGTCAACCACAATACCATCATTACTCGCCTCGCACAAATTGGCATTACTGGCACTGCACTAGGTGTGCATTCGTTTTCGCCGTATTGGCGATCCGCAACGTATATTGCACTATTCGTAGTATTCGTGGGGAAGCGAAACGTATCGCAATTCCCCACGAATACACGAATCTTCCCCTGAATTATACGGCCACCTAAATAAAAATTTAAACAAACCCCCCACCCTCCTGAACTCCCCCAAGACTTACCAAAACTCCCTGGTGGTCCAGCGGGGGGTCCGGAAACCATCCCCTGCACTCACACCCTCGGTGCCGGTTTCATCATGGCACCGATAGCCTTTGTCACAGGGGCTACCGGTGCCATTGGTCAGCCCCTGTCACATGGCCATTGGCGCCATCTTGTGCTCCTACCATGTGACAGGGGCTGACCAATGGCACCGGTAGCCCCTGTGACATAGTATGGGCAAAGGACCCCCGCTGGACTTTTGGCAAGTCTTGTGGGGGTCAGGAGGCCCCCCCAAGCTGGCCAAAAGTCCCTGGGGGTCCAGTGGGGGTCCGGGAGCGATCTCCTGAACTCGAATCGTGTTGCCGTACGGCCGGCGCCATTTTGCCGTACAGCAAAATGGCGCCGGGCGTACGGCAACACGATTCGAGTGCAGGAGGTCGTTCCCAGACCCCCGCTGGACTTTTGGCAAGTCTTGTGGGGGTCAGGAGGCCCCCCCAAGCTGGCCAAACGTCCCTGGGGGTCCAGCAGGGGTCCGGGAGCGATCTCCTACGCTCGTGACGTCGGGGAACAGGAACCAAAATGGCACCGGCGCTACCTTTGCCCTGTCATATGACAGGGCAAAGGTAGCGCCGGCGCCATTTTCTATCAACGCGCCCAACGCCCGAGAGTGGAAGATCACAACGGGACCCCCCCACTGGACCCCAGGTAATTTAAGACATTTTGGGGGGGTTCGGGAGGGTGGGGGATTTATTTTAAAGGGTCGGGGTGGGTTTTAGGGATGTTTTAGTGTGCCGGTTTTCCCGCCCTCCCCCTTCCCCTCCCCTCCCCCTTCCCCCGATTTACGATTTTTGACGATAAATTGGGGGAATTCCTATTAAATATCGCCTCTAACGATTTTTGACGATTTAAAATATATTGGACGATATTTTAAATCGTCAAAAAATGATTCACATCCCTATGTATTCTGCACTAAAGGAATGTCTCACGGATTGAGTGAGAGGGAACGGTACAGTCCCAATGTCTGTGATAGTTCCCTTATCTCCAGTTGCAGTCAGTCATTCATATTATACAAGATTAATCTTTTTGGTAGATCCTTTTGCAGCAACTACACCAGCAACCTCCACTTTCCCCAGTTTCTGCCACAGCTCAGCAACTTTTCTAAAGCAGACATGCAAGTCTCTGCTCAGAGTGCTGGCTTCAGCCCTTCTGAAGTCCACAGGGGTTTCTCTGCTTCAGCAGGGACTCAAAGTGGCCTGTTCAGGTGTCCTCAGACATGTACTCACGACATTATTCCCAACTGTTAACATTATCACAGGCAGAGAGGTTTAATAAATCACCTTACTGATTTTGTTTCTCAGGACCTGTCTCCTATTATGAGAGTCCTCAGATCTCCCAGCATCACTGTTCCCAGGCAATAAAAGGTGAATTTTGAGAAGTTGTCTGCGTAAATAATAGCAATTACTCAGAAAAAAATACCATAGATGCAGTATATGCTAATTTAAAAAACCTCAACATACATGCATAAATCAGGGTTCATGAGTAAATTTACACATGTAAAGAAGGGACGGGCCAGGGCATTCCAAGGAGGGGCCAACGTTTAAGTGAATAAGTTGCTTTTTTATCAGCAATTTACGCATGTAAATGTGGCACCCTACTTGCGTGTATATATATATACTCCTGAAATTGAGGAGGAATATATATATATATATATACTCCTCCTCAATTTCAGGAGTAAGTGATCATAAACATCTTAAAAGTGAAAAAATGACTGGGAGAAGGTCTGGGTGAAATGGGGGATTTCAGGCTGAAAAGTCAGGAGGGTCTTCATGAGCTGTAGATGGACTGAGCGAACTGGTAGAATAAATTGATAAAACTGGTTATTTCATTGCCATGCGCATGTTAGAAAATCCCATGACTTATGTGTATATAAGCCGACCTATGGGGGTAAGTGCATCCAAACAATGTGATTAAAATCTCTCATGTATCCCTTTAAAATTCAAAATATCATTTGCGCATCCTTATCTGGCTAAATTCTGATTTATCTGGCTAAGTAGCGCCTTTACTGCTACTAAGATGGACAAATTAGAACTTATCCGGATAAGTAGTGGCACTTAATCCCGCTATATTCTGATTTATCTGGCTAAATAGCAGCAGGTGCTCCTTTGCGAGATAAGTCTTCAAACGCTACTTATCTGGCTAAGTCAGATAGTCACTTAAATCTAAAAGCCCTACTTACCCAGCTATCAGATTTAGGCCTGGATTCACCATTCTAACGCAGAATGGTGAATCCAGCGAAAACGGGGGGCAGGCCTGCGAAAGCTGGCAGCCTTCGCACCACCACAGTGTTTTTGCTGCTGGCTTTCGCACCCAATAGCACCACCATGAAAGGTGGCGCTATTGGGTGCGCTACTGGCGACGATAACTTAACTAACCTTATCGCCAGCAGCGAAGACACCACCGAGTCTGCCTCCTTGCCACCCCGACTCCTCCCCGACTCCGGCCCCAGCATGCTATCGCACACGATAAGCCTTTGAAAATTACCCCCTAAGAGGGCTATGTAGCATTTTTTAGACTTATCCAGTTATATGACTTTGTCAGATAAGTAGCATTTTAAAACTTCTGGCTAAGTAGTGCTTTTCTAGACTTATCCAGCCTTCTTATATATCCAGATATTTCTAAAAAATGGTACTTAGATGGACAATTAGAACTTTTCAGCACTTTTATCTGGATAGTGCCTCCACTTTTCGGACAAGTCTGAACTTGTGCGGCTCACAAATTTTACATATGCGAGCATGTTTGTACCCATATATACTCATATTTTAGAACCTGCATGTATCAGTAGTAAATTTGTGTATGCCCCTATAAACGTGCAAATGAGCACACACAAGCAGTTTTGAAAGTTAGCCTCCAAATGTCCATTTTAATGACTCCAAACAATTCAGTCATCATCCTCTCTGTTCCTCACACTTCTCTTGTAGAACTCCTGCTCTGATTATTTGTTGCCACACAATAAATTTATATTTTTTATTGTTGTACAAATGTATCACCTATCTAACATTAAAAATTCTCTCTAGCACATACATCCATCACATACATACTCATACACATAAAATCACAGATCTCATTTTTTGAATCTGAAATTGTAATCCTTTAACAATATCAATCATTAATTTTGACATATAACGATCACCAATAATTCAAAACATTGACATATAACTCTCATGTATTTTATATCAAAACAATAAATATTGAAACCATAATAATAATGTTGGTCCTTACATCCTACAAAGATCTTCGTTTCACCCCCTTTATCTTGAGGGCTTCCTCAGGGATGGACTTGAACATCAAAAACGTCCGAAGTAATTACTCAAATGGATCTTATATCTGCTCAACCATATAATTTCACCCTACATTAATGTTATCTTCAGATATCTAAACAAAAATAAAAATAATGAATTACAAATTTCAAGACAAATACTGAATCATAATTATCATACACCAAACACAACTCTATACTTCTTACCGGTCCCCGGGCTTTCCTAAATATACTTCGCAAGTTCCTTAGCTTTATTATTTCAGAACATCGATACAAAACCAACCCTGGAATCGCCGTACAATCAATAACACCATCTGGTGCACCTCTAAAAAGCAAAAATCAAAAAATTCACACATGACCCCCATGAGCAAGAGAACTAGCAACATGCTTTATTAAAAGATGCTACAAAATATCCATACTGACCAAGACTATAGAGTTTTTTCACACACTATTTTACTTCATCTAGCCGTAGAACCTTTTACTTCAACCGAAGAAACATTCAGAGGGGAAATATTTATTCCATCATATCCAAAGCGACTCTCTGTTTTACCATATCTAAATATATCTAATTTCGGATGAGAATTCACCATCTGTAAAACATAAGCCATGCCCAAAGATGAAAAGTATAAACCCCCATACACTTACCGATGCAGTCTTTCAACTGTTACGTCTTGCACTTACCCGGAACTGGCGCGTTCCTAGCATTTGAAAAAAGCGTAATGACGTATGATCAGCTACCTTGTAATATATATACGCTCCCACAAGGGTGCTGTACCATGGAACAACCATTCAGTAACCGGATTAATTCCCGTCATTCCGAATATACACAAACACCACGAAATCCCCTGATCATTAATCCTAAATGATTACGTTCCACTCGACCGGACCATTGAGTCCATGCGGGGCTGTAGTAGACCATTTAAAAATAAAGCGCTGTTCCGCTTTCCACAACGCAGCAGACAGATCCCCACCATTCTGCAGATGTACCTTCTTTATAACAACAAACCTAATGTCCTCCTACGAATGTTTGAATTTGATCCAATGATTGACTAAAGGGGCGTGCTCTTTCAACGCTTTAACACGGATCAGATGCTCGATAATACGGGCTCTAATTGATCTACATGTTTGCTCAACATAAATTAAATCACAAGGGCATTTTGATAATATATATGACAGCACTACTCCCACATGTAAACAATTCCGGTAGAGAGTATGTATAATTCATATTCGGTGGCTGAAAACTTGTTCATTGTAGCACATGTCTACAAACAGAACAAGATCCACATGGGACCTGTCCCCGAGTTTGATTATTCTCTATCGGCCGGATTTTAAATGCCCTGCGCGCGTAAATACGGCCAGATTTATGCACGCAGGGCCCTCGCGCACCGGCGCACCTATTTTGCATAGGCCGCCGGCGCGCGCAGAGCCCTGGGATGCGCGTAAGTCCCGGGGCTTCGTAAAAGGGGCGTGGCGGGGGCGTTGCGTAAATGACGCGGCATTTCGGGGGCGTGACATGGCGTCTTGGGGGTGGGCCCGGGGGCGTGGCGCTGGCCCGGAGGCATGGTCGAGGCCTCCAGACCAGCCCCTGGGTCGGGTGATGGCGCGCCAGCAGCCCGCTGGCGCGCGCAGATTTACACCTGCTGAAAGCAGGCGTAAATCTGCCAACAAAGGTAAGGAGGGGGGTTTAGATAGGGCCAGGGGGGGGGGGTGGGTTAGGTAGGGGAAGGGAGGGCGAAGGAAAGTTCCCTTCGAGGCCGCTCCGAAATCGGAGCGGTCTCGGAGGGAACAGGCAGCGCGCGCTGGGCTCGGCACGCGCAGGTTGCACAAATGTGCACCCCCTTGCGCGAGCCGACCCCAGATTTTATAAGATACGCGCGGCTATGCGTGTATCTTATAAAATCCAGCGTACTTTTGTTCGCGCCTGGTGCACGAACAAAAGTACGCGCTCGCGCAAAATTATAAAATCTACCCCTGTATCCCTGATACGACACCCTTTCAATCTCTCAAGTAAAGATTGTCGTTTTTTGATAGCAAAAATTGGGGATTGATCAAAGATTTTTAAAGGGGACAATATATGCCAATGTTTTAAAATGGCATTTTTTATATCAAAAACTTTCATAGAATGAGGCACCGCACAAACTACCCGAGAGGGGGTATCCTTGTTACTAGGCAAAAAAAAATTTCTCTGTGAGCATATAATGCTTTCTTATATGCTTTCCGTATGCAAGATTTTGAATAACCCCGTGCTACAAATCTATCGGATAATTTTTGTGCTTGGATCTTAAAATCTAGAGTACAACTACATAAGCATCTATAATTGTCCCACAGGAATGTTATCTTTTAATTTTTTCGGATGAAAGCTGTTATAATGTAACGAAATGTTCTTATCAGTCATCTTCCTGTAAACTGTGGTAACAAATCCTACTGGCGCAAGTGGTAATTTGTCATTGTATTGCGACCTTGCTGGAACCTGGGGGTCCGATTGTTTTTGCCCCCTCTGGGACGTTGATCTAAAAAATTCCTTTGTTGTTGTTGTACAGACTCATGATTATGCTCACTATTCTCATCAGTAATCCTCACCTGCCTATCATCCCTTTGCCCTTTCTGAGGACCTGAATCAACATCAACATCATCAACATTTAGGATTGATGATCAGGGGATTTCGTGGTGTTTGTGTATATTCGGAATCACGGGTATTAATCTGGTTACTGAATGGTTGTTCCATGGTACAGCCCCCTTGTGGGAGCATATATATTACAAGGTAGCTGATCATATGTTATTAAGCTTTTTTCAAACGCTAAGAACGCGCCAGTTCCGGGTAGGTGCAAGACGTAAAGGTTGAAAGACACTGGGTGTTAAATAATAATTTATTTTATTTATTTATTTAAAACTTTTATATACTGTTGTTCCATGTTCTTTCACAACGGTTTACAACAAAAATGAAAAGATGCCATACAATATAAATAAAAGGATTAAAATTATAAATACAATTTAAAATCTGAAAGAAAAGCGAATAGACAAGATAAACAATATCATAAAATTCAACAAGATAAGAGAAAATAAAAGAATAAAACCAAAATAAAAGGTAAAACAATTAGCCTGCTTTAAAAAAACATTTCCTCAGATGTATAAGCAATGCAATAAAAAAAACTCATATACTTATCAGCAACAAATTAGATGGATAAAAATCAATCCTATCAGTCACTGCCTTCAAAAGCAATGGGGTATAAAAATGCAAGGCAGCATTAAGCCATTCAGTATTTTTACCATAAATAAACTTATGTAAGAGACAGAGTATTTTAAAATCAATTCAAAATTTTACGGGTAGCCAATATAAGGAGCTTAAGATTGGAGTAATGTGGCCAAACATTTTGCCACCTGTTAAAATTCTTGCTGCCGCATTTTGAAGTAGTTGTAATGGTCTCAAAGTACAATCTGATTAGTACAAACTGATTTACTGATTAGTTAAAGGCAAATTAAAGCCTATCTTTAAATAAGGGAGCAGTTACAAGTGATTTTTTTGTACAGTTAAGGTGTTTCATTCTGGATAGGTGTTCTATTTTTCAGCAAACTGGTTGAGCTTCCCAATTGGTGGTATAAAATGTGCACTAAAAGCTCTCCCAGCAGCTTACCTAGGATTCCTAAGTCAGGGGTTCCCTTCTAGCACAGCAAAACTCTCCTACCTGATGCTCCAGCATCCTCTCAAACACCCAGCCCTGCATCCTGGTCCCTTGTAAGTGGAGATCCAGATGGAGGTCTCTTTGATCTTGTTATGATAACGTGTGTTTTGTGGATCCTTGGGTGCTGTGATGATGACCATGTCCACGGGAAGGAGTTCTGTGAGGAGCCAGAGCACTGGGCTAGACTCGTACACACAAAACACAGGATAGTTGTTTATTGTACAGCTTGAAGATCTCCATCAGAGGTGGCAGTAGTGTGGCAGTCTGTGGTTGTATTCTCAGGGACCTCGGCAGAGGGAGCCCTTCTCTCCTTGATGTTGTCAGGAGGTTCCGCAGCAGGTCTCCCAGTGAGGAGATACTGTGGATGAGATAGACTGAGAGTTAGAGTACTCACTAGATGTAGCTGTTGATATGTGATTCCACTAGGTATGTTGTAGAACGTACAGGCACTGAGGCAGGGAGAGCAGGCCCTCGAGGAGCGAGTACCTGTTCCCTGAAAGGAACCTGAAATAAAGCAGCGGATCCCCGAGGAGCAGGTACCCAGGTTAGTGATTACCTCGAAGGGCAGAGAGAGCTTCCTGTGGCAGTACAGAAGCGGCAGAGTAGCGAAGACAGGAAAGGATTTGAGTCCTTGCTAACTCGGGGAGCTAGAAAATGAGTGAAGTTAATATATCCAGATGGTGTGACATCAGCATGAGGGAACGCCCTCGAGGTTCGCACCAAGGGTGGTACAAAGACATGGGCTGCGCACGCGCGTGCACCCTAGTAGGTACCTGGGAGGAGCAATGGCAGGATGCTGCACCATAGCCGTTCTGGGGATGCCAGAGAGGTTGGCTTGATGACACTGTGGTAGCCATCTTTCCCAGGTAAGCAGGAGGAGCCGTGAATAAGATGAGGCAAATGGGGAGAAGCCGTCAAGGACCGACGGACGCAACAGATCTTACTTGACTTGTCTCAGATGTTCAGAAAAAGGTGACTCCTCGGATTGAAAAGGAGGTGGTCAGGAACCTGCTGATCCAGCCAAGGTCCCAATGAGAAGGGATGGCTTAAAATCTCACAACAAAAAAACAAAATACTCTCAGTCAAAATCTTCCTAGAAGAGTGTTCATGCTGTCACAGGTGCTTGCTCAATGGTCTTCAGCCCCTGTCCTATGCGTACAGCCAACAAGGATGTCCTTTCCCAAAAGGAGCAATGTTAAACACAGTCCCTTCCAAAAATAGGATTCTTCTAGCCCTAAGTTGTCTCACACAGCCAAGCCTGTCACAGGTGCTTGCCTTATTCAGGGGGTGAATGGGCTCAATGGTCTTCAGTTCTGGAGTAGAAGTCCCATGGGGGTTCCAACAACAAGATATCCTTACCATAATTAAACTCCAAGAGACCCTCTGGAAGGGTGTGCACAGAGGAGACTACCCTCAAAAAACAAAAACCTGATGAGGCAGGGAAGCCTCACCAGGGAAGGAAAAACAGACACCCTTACTACTCTGTCTGTCCTGAACTGATACTAGCCACACCCTTAATCACAAAATGGCTGGAGGTTATAAAGGCAATAGCAATCAATCCCAGCTGTCCTAGGTGGCAGGAAGGCAAGGGAGATGGATGGCTTCAAAGTTGTTAAATATCTAGAAATGGAAATAAGGGCTTATAGTAGCAGACTGGGGAGGTCCTGCCACACATGCCAAAACGTTCCATGTCTGTCTTTCCTTTGCCTGCTACATGCTTTCTTGCATTACCTGACAGAGCCATGGGCCTTCTTACCTCTGCTCCCAGTTCTGCTTAAAGAAACAGTAGCAGTCACTTGCCCCAGTATCTGAATAAAAAAAGGGGAAAACTGTCTTATTGTGTAGCATTTCTACATTTTCATCCCTGATTACATCTGCATGTGATTGCTATCCCTGCCCATCTCTGCTTCTCTTTTTAAAAGTATGCATGGAATCACTTCTGCATGTATTTTATCCAAACAAACCCTGGGGAAATTTTTTAAAAATCTTTTTATTTTCCTAGTTTGGATCTTCCCCTAATATTTACACAAGTGAAATAAATGTTCTGAAGGAAGAGCATTGGTACTTCTAAGGGAGTGGTATTCAGTTCTTTTGGTTTGGGTACTGGACGCCTCTGTTTTGTTCAAACTATATAATGGAATACTTTTGTGTCCAGAGGGGTTGAGATAGAGGGAGAACAATTCAATTTTTACAGGTCACTGTTTTTTCTGTGAGCTGGTAAATTATTTTCACTTACTAACCTGAACAGTGAGGATTTAACTTAGTTGTTAATTACTGCTTTAAGAAAAACTGCCCCATGTTGACTAGTAACTGAAATGCAAGGTCATGGTCAAGCCCAGAGACAGAAAAGAAAAAAAATGGAAGCTTTGTAATAGTGTGTGAATCTGCAGAACGAATGTGAGATAAGAAGGTGCCTTGGAAACTACAAGAACAAAGAACTACTGAACAAGCAAAAAATGTAACATCTGAGGGGTGCATGAAGGAAAATTACCAGCAAACGTAGGGAATGAGAGAGGGGAGGGGGGAAGCATATGCGAGCCATGTATAAAATATGTGTATAAAAGATTAACAGTGTATAAAAGATTAAGCTAAATTTAGAATGATGAGTAGATTGGCACTGCAAGTTGAACAGTTAAATTCTGTGATATCTTGCTCCATTTACTCCCATAAGGAAAACACAATCTTGATTTTCCTTAAAGTTTCCTCTATTTTAACTTTGTATGCATGCATGAAATAAACAAATCCTGCCAGCAATTATAGATCTCCAAGCTACTTAATAAATGTTAAGTTTTGAAACTGAAAGTCTGATCACTGGCTATCTCTAGGGAGGAAACCAGGCGGGGTAAGTTTCAAGGTTTTTAACATCAGAAAAAAAATTGGGTTGAACTATTACTATTAGCAAAAAATGGACTAATTTTTTTTTAATTCTCTTCCAGTTTTTGAATAAGTTCCTAGTTTGCTTAAGTGGTCCCCGTGTAATAAGCCTATTGTAAACAAGTAAAAATACTTACATTCTGTGTGCCTTGTGTGGGAAGAACTTGGTTAATTATGTTGCTGTTCTGAAGAAGTCCTATTTAAAAAAAAAAAAAAAGAAGAAAAGAAAAGAAAAGAAAATAAAGAAATGCTGCAGTAGTAAACAGACAGCTGAAGCTCAGAGGAGAGTCAATTTCTCCTGGTCCCTGTGACATTTTTATCTTACCCATACTGCTGATTACCTCCTACCCTGAAGAAGTGCAGGAATAAAGGTTGCAGCCCCTTGTCAGAAAATAGAAGCCAGGAGGAGGGAAGACTGACAGGGCAGGTGATAGACAGCTCCTGCTACTGGGTTAAAGGGGCTTTTAGAGAAGATAAGGTCATTGCAGAAAGGCTAAATGAATTCTTTGCTTCCGTGTTTACTGATGAGGATGTTGGGGAGATATCAGTTCTGGAGATGGTTTTCAGGGGTGATGAGTCAGATGAACTGAACAAAATCACTGTGAACCTGGAAGATGTAGTAGGCCAGATTGACAAACTAAAGAGTAGCAAATCACCTGGACCAGATGGTATGCATACTAGGGTACTGAAGGAACTCAAAAATAAAATTTCTGATCTATTAGTTAAAATTTGTAACCTATCATTAAAATCATCCATTGTACCTGAGGTCTGGAGGGTGGCCAATGTAACCACAATATTTAAAAAAGGCTCCAGGGGCAAACCGGGTAACTATAGACTAGTGAGCCTGACTTCAGTGCCGGGAAAAATAGTGGAAACTATTCTCAAGATCAAAATCGTAGAGCATATAGAAAGATACGGTTTAATGGAACACAGTCAACATGGATTTACCGAAGGGAAGTCTTGCCTAACAAATCTGCTTCATTTTTTTGAATGGGTTAATAAATATGTGGATAAAGGTAAACCGGTAGATGTAGTGTATTTGGATTTTCAGAAGGTGTTTGACAAAGTCCCTCATGAGAGGCTTCTAAGAAAACTAAAAAGTCATGGGATAGGAGGCGATGTCCTTTCGTGGATTACAAACTAGTTAAAAGACAGGAAACAGAGAGTAGGATTAAATGGTCAATTTTCTCAGTGGAAAAGGGTAAACAGTGGAGTGCCTCAGGGATCTGCACTTGGACCGGTGCTTTTCAATATATATATATAAATGATCTGGAAAGGAATACGACGAGTGAGGTTATCAAATTTGCGGATGGTACAAAATTATTCAGAGCAGTTAAATCACAAGCGGATTGTGATACATTACAGGAGAACCTTGCAAAACTGGAAGATTGGGCATCCAAATGGCAGATGAAATTTAATGTGGACAAGTGCAAGGTGTTGCATATAGGGAAAAATAACCCTTGCTGTATTTACACGATGTTAGGTTCCATATTAGGAGCTACCACCCAGGAAAAAGATCTAGGCATCATAGTGGATAATACTTTAAAATCATCGGCTCAGTATGCTGCAGCAGTCAAAAAAGCAAACAGAATGTTAGGAATTATTAGGAAGGAAATGGTTAATAAAACAGAAAATGTCATAATGCCTCTATATCGCTCCATGGTGAGACCGCACCTTGAATACTGTGTACAATTCTGGTCGCCACATCTCAAAAAAGATATAGTTGCGATGGAGAAGGTACAGAGAAGGGCAACCAAAATGATAAAGGGGATGGAACAGCTCCCCTATGAGGAAAGTCTGAAGAGGTTAGGGCTGTTCAGCTTGGAGAAGAGATGGCTGAGGGGGGAATATGATAGTGGTCTTTAAGATCATGAGAGATCTTGAACGAGTAGATGTAAATCGGTTATTTACACTTTCAAATAATAGAAGGACTAGGGGGCATTCCATGAAGTTAGCAAGTAGCACATTTAAGACTAATCGGAGAAAATTATTTTTCACTCAACGCACAATAAAGCTCTGGAATTTGTTGCCAGAGGATGTGGTTAGTGCAGTTAGTGTAGCTGGGTTCAAAAAAGGTTTGAATAAGTTCTTGGAGGAGAAGTCCATTAACGGCTATTAATCAAGTTTAGTTAGGGAATAGCCACTGCTATTAATTACATCAGTAGCATGGGATCTTCTTAGTGTTTGGGTAATTGCCAGGTTCTTGTGGCCTGGTTTGATTTCTGTTGGAAACAGGATGCTGGGCTTGATGGACCCTTGGTCTGACCCAGCATGGCAATTTCTTATGTTCTTATGTTCTTAATACTAAGGCAGGGCTCAAAGAGAAAAGAACAAAGAGAGATTTGGGAAGTTTCTGAAACCTGCTGTACCTGTTGCTGCTAATGTATCTTTTGAATCAGCTGGGTCTGGCAGAGAAAAGACAGGAAGTGACCTCAATACAGATCTCTGGCAATGGAAGTCAGAGAAAGCCAGAATAAAAGTCTTACAATCAATGCCAGGCTAGATGAGAGGAAGCATTGAGGAATCTCCTTATATAATTTTTATTTCAAAACAAGGCTTTATTAAAGTTTTAGAAGCTAAAGTTGGATGGTGTTACACAGAAAGTAATCTAAACAATATAAGTCTATGGGTGGAAAAGGTTGCTGAAACAGCCACCCACAGCACAAGGGTTCCACCTTTCAATGGGCCCCCTGTGACAGGCTAATTTGCAACCTTTCATGCTGAGAGAAGTCTTGTGCTTAGGTGTTTTATCAGTAAACAGACTGGTGGAAGGACTCTAGGGGCTGTAATGTGAATATATTCCATGAAAGTTTAAAACCATGTTTAAAAAATTTCTAATTTACAGTAATTACATTAATTGTCAGACTCCTGCCATCTTAAGGAGTTTATAAAAGAGTCCAGTAGCAGTGTTAGAACCTTGTGAGGAACTATTTATTTTGGTGTGACATCACCAAAGGCAGTGATCCTCTGTGTGGGAAAAAGAAATGTGGAGACTGTTCCTGTGAGAAGAGGCAGAAGCTTACAGTTGGGACTCTGCCCTTGGAAACATGGAAAAATCAGAAAACCCTGTTGTTTCAGACAGGAATAGTGGGAACAAACATATGTATGATGATTGCATCTCTCTCTCTCTCTCTTCCAGAATTTAAGTGGCCCCTGATGTAGGCGATTATTGCCAAAAAACCTGCCAGTGTTGGACAATTCTCACTGAAAGGTATATTGTTTTGGGCAGCTATGAAGTGAAGTGCCAGCCGTTATTCAGCATAAGCAGGAGCTAAATTTAACTTTCTCACAGAAAAATATTCACAACTACTAACGCTCATATCTATTTCTCAAGTGGCTTTGGTTTTGTTGAAAAAGATGTTGGAATTCTTTTATTTGCAAGGAAAATTTATTTTTAAAAAATGTCTATTTATCACACTCACATTGGTACATGATTACTATATATTTATTCCTGTGTTTCACTTTAGTTTGAGGTTTAGTGCTCATCGTAGTGTATCCAGACAGGACATTATGATACCAGTTCTTTGCATTTATTCATACAGTCTGTCCATACATACAAAAAAATATGTATCATTTTGTTTCTCACGGTTTTCTCTTACACTGTACATGGTAGCTTTAATGTTGGATTTCTGAAAGCTTTTGTTTTCCGCATAAGCACAGACGAGGAAGATCTTTATAAGTCAGGCCTATGTGCTAAAATGTAATTTTGCTCAATCACATAAATGTCTTCATTAGTTAGGAACATGTCCACAAAATAGGTGAAAGGAGCAATATCTGTTTCCTGGTTTTTCATATGCTAATAGGGATACCCAAGCACACAGAAAGTCTCCTATCATTCTCTGACTGAATTAGGTTTGAGCATAATTAATGCAATGGTGCATTGCTTACAAGTAAAGAGAATCAAAAGCTTAATCTGCAGCTGGTAGGGAAATCTAGTGGAAAACAAATAATGATATGGTAAAGTGCATATGTATGCAAGAATCCAATTACAGCTGCTCTGTCAATTTTGATTTTAATTTGCAGTTTGAACATGGGAAAGTAAGGAGACTGATGGAACCAGGGGTCATTTACAGATTTTGTTTTAATGGAATTCTGAAAGAAGTAAGGGCAAAGAAGAGAACGCCAGCCCAGTGATTTAATTACAGTAAGGCCGATGCAATACAGTGCGCTCAACCGAGCACACTGTTCAACCCGCAGTTGGATGCAGGTTGTGTAGGCACAACCTGATCCCCTTATGCAATAAGGGGATTAGCACCTCCACAACGCGCGTCCAACGCCCCACAAAACTAATAGTGCTTATCATATGCAAATGCATGTTGATGAAGCTAATAGTAACTCACCCCAAATGCAAAAAAAAAATGTTTGTCCAATACGCACATTTTTGCACTCATAAATTAATGGCTGCCCTTTAAGATCAAACCCTTTTCTATTTCTTTTCTTTTTCTATGCTCCACAATTATCCCCACAGAAGCCCCGACATTGACAATGTTTCAGCAAACTGCCTTCCTTAGGGGAACCAAGTTAATCTACGACAAAACATAAAAACATTAAAAATTAAAAGACTTCATAGATCTAACCCTATCTCAACCATTTATAACAATTTATACAGTCAACCCAACAGGAACATACCCTCTCCGCCGGCCACACAGGCTCTGATGCTGCGTCAGAAAATGGCGAAAAACGCTCACAGAGCAAACCAAGCCACTCCTATTTAAACTTACGTCACTGATTACTCATAAACCAATCACAATGCTCGCTACCCCTTTTCACAGAAAAACTGACCAGGCCCAAATCTTTAAGCCTTCAGGAAATACTGTCCTTAAAGAAAAGATCCGTTGCCAGTGATTTGTCTGATAAAATCTTTATGTCCATGTGTGTGCACCGGCAAATGCATGCACATGTGAGCCTATTCGCAGGTCTTAAATTTTATTTCTAAGGCTTTCGTCTCATTCTTTGTCTTTGGAAGTAGAACTTAATGAATCAGGCCCATTGTTTGCTAATGTACACAAAACTACAGAAATAGCAAAAATGGAAATGTTACTTTGATCTGTCATCTCGTTTAGAAAACAATGCGGAATGGCACAGGAAATTTTGATGTTTCCTGTGTCATCTTCACATCACTGTGTATCATCATGTTTTATATTATGTATATCGCCTAGTATTTATTCTTAGGCGATTAAGAAGTTCTGATAGAGATAAAGATCCAATTTTATAACATACGCGTGAAGGAAATTCCCAGGTTTACCAGTTAATCCACCAGTTTGCCCAGTCTATCTCTAGGTAAATCAAGACACTCTAGTTCTTCAGCCTGAACTCCGCCCAACATAACCAGACCCTGCAGTATTTGGCTGTAAAGCGTTTTATTCTTACACCAGATAATCAGCAGGTGTAAAAGTGTGCAGGTAACATCTGTACGCGTGCCACTTTCACGGGTTATAAAATAGCCACATATGTACGTAAATGTTTTCCCCGCCCAGGAACGCCCCTGACCCACCCCCTTTTTTACACGAGCACATTTATTCCTGCATAAGTACTTACACATCAATGTGTGAGGTCCAGTGGCATACTAAGGGGGGTGGTTCGCCCTAGTAGTGACAGCCAGAAGGGGAGTGCCCTAGAGAAACTCCGATATTCGGCGGGCCACAAGCAGAGCCCATCCCGCTCGGGACAGAAGATGGAGCTGACCCAGCGCACCGCGAGTGGAACCCATCCCACTCATAGCCGAGGAGTGTCGAGGTCCGGTGAGCCACAAGCAGAGCCTATCCCATTTGCGGTGGAAGACAGGGAAGAGGGAGGCCAAATAGCCTCAGGCGGAGTCCATCCCGCCTGCAGCTGAAGAGGGAGAGGCCCAGAATGACCGCACGTGAGCCTAAGTGATTTTGAGAGGAAGAGGTGTGTGTGTATGAGATTGTGTGGGAGTGAGGGTGTGTGTGTGTGTGTGTGTGTGTGTGTGTGTGTGTGTGTATATGTGTGTGTGTGAGTAAAAGATTGGGAGCCTGCATGTATGTATGGGAGTGTAGATGCGTGGGTGTGAAAGTAAGAGACTGGGAACATGTGTATGGGAGTGAAGGTGTGTGTTTGTGTGTGAGAGAGGGAGTCTGTGTGAAGGGGTGTGCATTTGCGAGAGAGAGAGAAAAATGGAGGGAGCCTGTGTGCAGGAATGTGTGAGAAGGGTCTGTGCGAGCGAGAGAGAGGGCACTTGTGTGAGGGAACCAGAGATCACTGGAGGGGATGGAGGAGTGAACCTTGGGGGGGGGGGGGGGGTGCCAAATACTTTAGGCACGCCATTGGTGAGGTTTATAAATAGCACTTCCCCAAATATATGCTGTTTGCACATGCATCTGCATCTTTGTGTTCATGCATCCCTTTTAAAATTTACCTTTAAATGTTCTTTAAAGACAGGCCACTAGTGAATTTAAAGTGAAAAGTAGAGGACATTAAGCAGATGGAAAAACTTTATTTAAATAAAGTAAATTAAACAGAAGTTTCCATTTTCTTTCAGGACAGGATGATCCAGTCCTGGTTTTACTCCTGCTGCATGTATGGACTTGTAGTTCTTATTTCCCTAAGAAAAGCAGGATCACATCTCCATACATAGCAAGCAGTGGGTTAAAATCAGGACTGCATCAACCTTTCCTGCAAAACTGAAGCCAGCTGTACTCCCTATAAAAAAACAACTACCCCGTAAGCTTTTGAGTTTTAAGTGGTGCACTATGTTATTTAATGTATTTTGGAGTTACTCTGATATTTAGCTGTTTTCTTCTGTAAGCAATGGAGCAGTGCATGATGGTTTATAAAAATACTAAAGCCAAAGAAGAATTAAAGCTAAAACGGGTGGAAAATGAGAAAAAGATAAGATGCCTTAAATCAAGGTCAGAGATATAAGCTGACAGCTTTTGGATGGAGACTATTCCTCCAATCCTAGTTTTTGAACTGCCATCCCAAGGCATTGTGGGATTTGTGGTCCTATTTTTACATAAACATCTCTGGTGTGACTGATTGCCTCCTCTCACCTACCCATGATTAACCCCCCCATTCCCTCCCTTCCCAATTGCTCCAATCATAATTGTAAGAGAGAACTCAATCGTACCCACGTTCATAAAGAAGATCTTTATTGGATGGATATGGTCGCAGTACAGGTCAATTGCATACAACAATTCAATTACTAAACATCAATTATTAACATATTCTCAGTCCCCAGGGTGGCCACACTCTCGCCTGCTAAATTTTAATTCATCAAGTGCTCCATAGGATCATGCTAGAGGAATGTAGCGCCATTGGGAGCACTACTGAACCTTGCTTCGGTTTACAAAATGTGCCATAGTATTATGCTACAACCATGTAGTGCTGTTGGGGGACACAGGGCCAAAGCCTCACTCCTCAGGTTATCCTACAATTCGATCCTTAATTACCGACGAAGTTGTCTGTGGTGCAATGAGGTTCTGATCCGTAAAAGAGCAGGGGTCACTCGTTAAGCGTGCCAACACAAGTTAGGGTGGTGCACAGGCCAATCCCAGCCGTCAAAGCCAAAAACCGCTGAAAGAAGAGGCTGCTTGGCAGGCCGGCCCATCTTTAAATCGTGCCCTCTGTGGCACGATTTAAAGATGGGCCGGCCTGCCCAGCAGCCTCTGGGCCTCCTCTGTGGCCTCCCCCCTTCCTCCCGTTAGCTGGGGTGGCTCGGCTCCTTTTGAAATACAGGTACCACAATGTATATAGGGGGGAGAGATGGGGGGTATGGGGGGTATGGTAGTCAAAGAGCTAGGACTAACCAAAAGTCTTCTTCCAAACTTGGGTCTCATCCCATCTCTGTAGGACAGGTAAGGAAATGTATGGTAGGAAAAGAACTATAAAGGCAGCTAGTACAGGGCGAAGGGTAGAGGATGAGCCACAAAAGGAAGGGGTCAGGTTGAAATGGACGATTTGCCCTCTGATAGTCATTTTCTTACACTAGATGCTAATTTCATTTTAAAGAGATTCCTTCCCCTTTGAAGTGCTCTCAGAGTTCACAAGACTGAAAACATAGATTAATTTCTGCTACATTATTGTTTGTAGGAGAAAGTGCTTTGGAAAATCTGGGGAAGACCTTGCAAAATAACGCTAATTAGCTGAATTTGTGGGCTCTAAGTGCTTGTGTTGGTTGTTAAAGTGGTCTGTGATAAACACATGCCTGCCCCCTGAGTAAGATGACCTCTCACAGACATTTTGCATCACTTTTAACTGCAGTTATGGCCAGCTGTCCATGAGCAACTCTACTAGGGGTGTGCACTTGCATTTTTTTTTTGTTTTGTTTGTGGTTTATTTCATTTCATTGAATTTGTTTGAAATGAAATAATAAGAATGAAAAAAATCCCAAAACAAAATTAAATGGGACTCCCTTCTGCCCACTAAAAAAAACCCTAATGCCTCAAAATTAAAACATTTCTAACTCTCCCTCCCTCTCAACTTCCAGATGCCACTTACCTCATTGTTGGTCTTTAAAGTCCAAATGGGACCGGAGCAATCCCCATTTGCTCCTGGCCCACTAGGTTATTCTGAAATGTGGCCAGCTGGCCCTAAGAATGGCACCATTTTATTGTAAGATGTTTTGCACGTTCCAGTGTCACTTTAAAATAGCAACCCAGAAGGCTTCTGGAGGTTGGAGGCAGACAGGAAGGCCTTGATTTTTTATTTTTTTTGCAGCAGCAGCAGAGGCACGGAATGGCAGGGCGGCCCAGACGGAGGCTGATGGATGCTCTGTAAGGACAATGAAACAAAAAGAAAATCAATTTTTTTTCATTTTTCTTTCATTTCGTTTACCATGTGAAATTAAACCAAACAAGAAATTTCATCAAAATTTCCTGTTTTGTTTCATATAAAAGCACAGCTCTAATACAATCCTTGTGACAACAAATTGAAAAGCCTGAGTTTTCAGGCTAGTCAAAGGATGCAAATTATTAACTTGAGTCTGATCAAATGCAAGCAAATATATATCATCAACGTTCATTGTGGAAATCATGAAAACCAGACTTGTCTGTGGCACTCAGGGGCTAGAGTAAACCATCACTAACAGGTTTTAGGACAGGCAGATCCAGTCCCAGATTTATCCATTTGCATGCATGTAGTCTTTTTATCTGAGCCTTTTCTTTTTTAAATGAAAGTGAGAATCTTGTCATTTTTACATAATTCTTCTATTTATTTATTTATTTATTTATTTATTTGAAGCTTTTATATACTGAGGTTTAGCGCATGCCTTCACCCCGGTTTACATTGAAACGAAACAATGATACATAGAACAAGTAGTGAAACAAAAGTATATGCATATAACAGGTCATGGAGCAGGTTGTAACAGGAAATAACTAAAATAGTTTAAGCCAAAAAACGAAAATGAATATAGAAACGAAAAACGAGGAAGGTATATACAAACTCATGCTCCAAATACAAGAAAGTATGAGTGGGAAATGAAGGAAAGAAGGGGGGGAATGGGTAGGAGGTAGGGGTCGGGGGGATAGAGGGGGAGGCAGTGGGAGGAGGAAGGGGTAAATATCTGCGGAAAAGAGAAGAGGGGAGAAGGAGGTGTAGGCTTAAGGCATCACAATTGTGATTTGCTTAAATCATCATTGAAAGTCTGGCTGAAGATCCAGGTTTTCAGTTCTTTTTTGAATGATTTATTATCGATGATATTGGTGAGGTAGCATGGTAGGGCATTCCAGAGTTTTGGCCCAGCTATGGAGAGAGCTCTATTTCTGGTGATTGTAAGCTTTGCCATGGGATATGTGGGTATTTCGAGAAGTCGTTTGTCAGAAGTTCTGGTGTTCCGTTGAGGTTTGTGGGGGTGGAACAGTTTACTGACTGCGGAGTTATCTGTATTGTGTACTGCGTCGTGGATGATCGTCAGGGTTTTGTATTCTATTCTCTGAATGATTGTGTATTTGACATACATAGGAAAATTGGTTGTCCAGATTCCTGGATTTTGCCTCCCCTCCAGCAGATGGAGACAGAGAAGTTTTGACTGAGCTGCCCTATATCCTGAGGTGCCACCTGCAGTCTGTCAGTATTGAACTGTACCCAAGCCAGATGAATAAATACCTTAGCCAAAAACAGTAACTATAAACAATTTAGTTCCCCACATAAGCAGAGAGAAGTAAAACCATGCAAACTCAACAACTCTGTCCACCCTAGGTGGGACCGGAACCTGAGCCATACTGATTCTTCAGAGAAAACAAAAGTATTTAGTCGAGCGGACTCTCCAATTTCCCATTTCGAAACAGGCTGGGACTCTGGACTGATCATTGGTACTACAGGAATGAAAATTAGCAGGTAAGAACCAATTTTTCTTTCCCTCTACGTACCAGGATCAGTCCAGACTCCTAGGATATACCAAAGCTTCCCTACACTGGGTGGGACCCGGAGATTCCCACTTTTAGCACTCTCTCACCAAAGCCCCCTGTTTCTGGGCCTGGACATCCATGTGGTAGTGCCTGGCAAACGAGTGCAAAGACTACCAAGTAGCCATCCTACAGATCTTTTGCTGCGAAACCTGCTGACACTTAGCCCAAGATGCCGCCTGCGATCGGATAGAATGAGCACAAAGCCCAACTGGCACCAGTCGACCTTTAGCAATGTACGTAGAGCTGATAGCCTCCTTCAACCACCAAGCAATAGTGGCCCTAGAAGCCTTATGTCCTCTCCAGGGGCCACTCCATAGCACTAAAAGATGATCCGACAGTCGGAAACTGTTGGAAATCTCCAAGGAACATAATAGGGCCGTCTCACATCCAATCTGCGCAAATTCCTGGACTGAGGAGTGGAAGAATCTGAACCATGGAAAAAGGGAGCCCCACAGACTGATTCAAATGAAAGGATGATACCACCTTCGGCAGAAAGGAGGGAACCATTCTCAAGGACACTCCTGTGTCCTTGAGAATGGTTCCCTACAGGATAAGGCCTGAAGCTCTGACACCCGCCGAGCTGAGGCTATAGCCACTAGAAATATCACTTTCAAAGTAAGATCCTTTAGCGTCACGCACTTCAAAGGCACAAACGGTAATGCACGCATGGCCCTCAAAAGCAGGTTGATGCTCCAGGAAAGACAAGGATTCTGGACGGAAGCACACAAATGCTTCGCCCCCCACCCAAAGGAAGCGCACAACGTCTGGATGCACAGCCAAACTCTTCGCACTCTATCATGAAGGCAACCTAGAGCCACTACTTGAACTCTCAGGGAATTAAAGGATAAACATTTAATCAGACCATCCTGTAAAAAGGCCAAGACATCAGGGATGGAGGTCCGGGTGGGATCCACACTGTGGTCTACACACCAAGAGATATGCCAGGGAAGTAGAGGTTTTCCTGAATTGCAAGGGAGTAGCAATCACTGCCTCCGAATTACCCTTGGTTCTTAGCCCCACCCTCTCAAAAACCAGGCTGCTAGACAAAAGCGATCCACCCCTTCCAAACAAACGGGACCTTGACGGAGGAGATTTGACAGGAGCTGAAACTGCAAGAGGCCTTCCACCACTAAGTTGAGCAGGTCCGCAAACCACAGCCACCTCGGCCATTCCGGTGCCACGAGAATTACATCCTCTCGATGGACTTCTACACGGCGCACCACCTTGCCGATGAGTGGCCACGGTGGAAATACATCCGACAGCCAAAGGAGGACTAGCGCGTCTACCCCGCCGCTCCTGTCTCCCAGCACCAACTGAAGAATCTCAAAAGTCGCCAATAAGTCCATGCTAGGCTGGCTCCACTTGCGGCATATAAGATGAAAAGCTTCCTCCAAAAGCTCCCATTCCCCGGGATCCAGTTGGTGATGGCTGAGGAAACCCGCCTGAATGTTGTCTGTACCTGCAGAGGCTGGGATCCTCTCTAGATGCCGTTCTGCCCAGCTGATCAAGGGCCTCCAAGGCTACCACCCGGATCTTGGTACCTCCCTGGGCGGTTTATATAGGCCACTGCTGTCGCATTTTCCGACAGCAGTGATCTCCCCCTCACCAGAGGGAGGAGAGCCTGCAGAACCATCTGAGCCTGCAGGGCCATCCGCACCGCTCTGGTCTCCAACCTGTTGATTGACCACGATGCCTCCTCCGCTGACCACCGTCCCTGTACTGAACGGTCCTGACAGACTGCACCCCACCCGGAAAGGCTAGCATCTGTAGTTACTATTGTCCAGGTGGGAATCTCCAAGCCCACCCCCCGGCGCAACTTGTCTGGGAGAAGCCACCAAAAGAGACTGGAGCGTGCAGATTCAGTGAGAGGAAGAGGTAGCTGAAACTGCTCTGAGACAGGGTCCCAATGGGGAAAACGAGGATCTTTGAGAGCGAGATTTACTTTCTTTAGGCCTAACAAGGGTTGAAACACCCTATCCTTTTTTGGTACCACAAAATAGATGGAATAATGACATGTTCCCTGCTCCTGCAGAGGAATCAGAACTATGGCCCCAAGCCAACACAGTCGATCGAGAGTCCGAAGCACGACTCGTTGCTTTCGCGCAGCAGCACAGAGAGAGATCCGGAAGAGCCTTTGCAGCAGATGAGCAAACTCTAAAGCGAACAGTGGTTGACCACACTAAGAACCCACCAGTCCACATGATCTTGGCCCACTCCTCTGAGAAAGATGACCCCTGATCACTGGGACTGAGGAGAGGTCCAGCCTCGCTGCATTGGGAGGGCTTAGCCCCGCCAATTCCCTGACTGGAGCCCACCATGCTCGACCTGCGGGCCTGAAACAACTGAGGCCAGGATTGCGGCCTTCCCTAGGCCTGCCACTGACCAGATGCCGGAGCTCTGCTCTGTCTGTACCGCCTTTGTCCATGAAAACAGGAGCAAGATGGAAAGGATCCGTTGGAGCCCTTGGGCTTATCATCCGGTAATTAGTGGACTCTATTCTCTCCCAGTAGCTTGATCACCTGGTCCAAATCCTCACCAAACAGGAGCTTGCCCTTAAAAGGCAATGCCCTGAGCTGAGCCTTAGCGGAAACATTCAAAGACCAATTCCGCAACCACAAAAGCCTCCTGGCAGAAACCACAGAAACCATCGAACGGGATGAAGTAGGAATGAGGTCATAAAGGGCCTCAGCGCCGTAAGCCACCGTAGCTTCCAGATGCTCTGCCTGCTGAGACCTAGCAGGTGACATGTCTGCCCGATCCTGTAATTGCCCTCCCATGTCAGAGAAGCCCGAAGCATAAAACTGTAGGGATGTGAATCGTTTTTGAATGATTAAAATTATCGTCAGATAATTTTAAAATCGT
This sequence comes from Rhinatrema bivittatum, assembly GCF_901001135.1. Lineage (NCBI taxonomy): Eukaryota > Metazoa > Chordata > Amphibia > Gymnophiona > Rhinatrematidae > Rhinatrema > Rhinatrema bivittatum. The sequence continues at coordinate 298,997,223 of NC_042619.1, forward strand.
CCAAAATCGTTAGAGTGCACGATACAATACAAAACGGCTTCAGAAAGCACTTCAGTACCGAAACACTGCTTCTCTCACTCACCGACCTTGTCATCAGAGGATTCGATAAAGGTCACTCATTCATACTTGCCCTATTAGACATCTCCGCAGCCTTCGACACTATTAACCACTCCATTCTACTTGACAGGATATCTGATATTGGCATCTCTGGTACCCCATATCGCTGGTTCAAATCATACATAAGTGATAGACAATTCAAAGTAAAAATAGAAAACCATGAATCTGAGCCAATCGATATCACAAGGGGCGTACCCCAAGGCTCATCCTTATCATCCACACTTTTTAATATATACCTCCTCCCCCTCTGCCAACTACTCTCAAATCTTAACCTTCCACACTTTGTCTATGCTGATGATGTACAGGTTCTTATACCCATCACTGACTCCTTCTCCAATGCCCTTAAAAGATGGGACAGTGCCCTTTCATCCATCAACTGTCTACTTACTCAACTTAACCTAGCCCTTAACCCCAACAAAACTGAACTTATGATCATTTCACCACAACCCCTTAATACCTTACCTTCCCCCTCTCCCAACTCTCCCCTTGTTCCCCCTGTCCTCTCACAATCAGTAAGAGACCTAGGAGTCACACTTGACCCTCAATTCTGCCTACAGAAATTTATCTCCTCTACCATTAAGGATTGTTACTACAAATTACACACCCTCAAAAAACTTAAACCTTTGCTGCACTTCCATGACTTTAGAACTGCCCTGCAAGCCTTAATATTATCCAAAATTGATTATTCAAACTCCCTACTCCTAGGACTTCCCAAGAACAGCATTGCCCCCCTACAGCTGCTTCAAAATGCAGCTGCACGAGTACTTACAGGCACCCGCAGAAAAGAACATATCACACCCATTCTCAAACAACTCCACTGGCTCCCCATCGCAGCCAGAATTCAATTCAAAACTCTTGCACTCATCCATAAAGCCATAAACAATCCTGAAATGCTCTGGTTTCCAGACAGTCTACACCTTCGTTCCTCTTCCAGACCTACCAGAACCCCCTACACAGCTAATATTCACACACCCTCTCCCAAACTCTTTCACCTTACAGCCACTAAACAACGTGCCATTTCCCTAGCTGGTCCCTCCTTATGGAATGCTATGCCCACCCACCTACGCCTTGAAACGTGCCCTAAGAAATTCCGACAGAACCTCAAGACTTGGTTGTTCACACGAACCTATACCTGAGCCACCTCTCCTTGAGCCACCCTTCCTTTTCTCCCCTGCTCCTCTCCACCCCGTTCTCCCTCTCCCCCCCCCCCCCACTCCCTTTCCCGCCCTAAGGTCCCTCCTTAAACCCCCTCTCCTAACTCCTCCCACTGTATTACTATTGTACATAAGCTATAATTAATATTTATGTTTTTTACCTCGAACTTACTTGTACAGCATATCCTTGGTTTCCCTTATCCCTCTACCCCTCCTTCCCAGTTCTCCCAATATTTTCCTATTACACCCCCCCCCCCCCCCTCTCTAGTTACTTTATTCAGTTTCTATGTAAAGCCCTGTTGGCTATTTTTTGTTCTATGGAAACCGATGTGATGTTTTCCAAACGAATGTCGGTATATAAAAATTGTTAAATAAATAAATTAAATAAATAAATGCCCCCGATTTATCGTCAGGGGCATTTGTATTGTATCGTTAAATAGGGCGCGAGAAAACCGGCACACGAAAAAAACCCTAAAACCCACCTGAACCTTTAAAACAAATCCCCCACCCTCCCAAACCCCCCCCCCAAAATGTTTTAAATTACCTGGGGTCCAGTGGGGGGGGGGGGGTCCCGACGCGATCTCCCTCTCTCTCTAGCCACGGCTACGATGAGAAATGGCGCCGGTGGCCCTTTGCCCTTATCATGTGACTGGGCAAAGGTAGCGCCGGCGCCATTTTGGTTCCTGGCTCCTGACATCACGCGTGCAGGAGATCGCCCCCGGACCCCCGCTGGATAATAGAAAGACTAGGGTGCACTCCATGAAGTTAGCATGGGGCACATTTAAAACTAATCAGAGAAAGTTCTTTTTTACTTAACGCACAATTAAACTCTGGAATTTGTTGCCAGAGGATGTGGTTAGTGCAGTTAGTATAGCTGTGTTTAAAAAAGGATTGGATAAGTTCTTGGAGGAGAAGTCCATTACCTGCTATTAAGTTCACTTAGAGAATAGCCACTGCCATTAGCAATGGAAACATGGAATCAACTTAGTTTTTGGGTACTTGCCAGGTTCTTATGGCCTGGATTGGCCACTGTTGGAAACAGCATGCTGGGCTTGATAGACCTTTGGTCTGACCCAGTATGGCATTTTCTTATGTTCTTATGTTCTTATTGCCAGAGGATGTGGTTAAGGTATTTAGAGCCGGATTTTCAAAAGGTTACGTGCTCCGGGCCTATTTTCAAAAGGCTCGGTGGCACGCATAAAGCCCCGGGACGTGTGTAAGTCCCGGGGCTTTACAAAAGGGGTGGCCCAGGGGCGGGGCGATCTGGGGTTGGGGCTGGGGTTTGGCTTGCGCACGCAACTTACTTCAGCCCCAGCGCTGAAGTAAGTTTTGAAATTAAAAAAAAGAAATCATCAAAGGTTGGGGAGAAAGGACAGGGGAGTTAGGGGAAGGGAAGGTGCAGTGGGGGAGTAAAGAAGTTCCCTCCGAGGCCACTTCGATTTTGGAGCAGCCTGGGAGGCAACAGGGGAAGGCAGTGCGGCTTGGATTGGGCTTGGCACGCACAAGGTGCACAATTGTGCACCCCCTTGCGTGCGCCGACCCTGAATTTTATAACATGCGTGCGCCTGCGCACGCATGTTATAAAATCTACCCCTTAGTGTAGCCAGGTTTAAAAAAGGTTTGGATAAGATCCAGGAGGAGAATTCCATAAATTGCTATTAATCAATAGGGAATAGCCACTACTTGTTGCCAGCATTAGTAGCATTAGATCTGTTTAATGTTTGGGTATTTGCCAAGTACTTGTGACTTGGATTGGCCACTGTTGGAGGCAAGATACTGGGCTTGATGAACTCTTGATCTGACCTAGTATGGCATATATTATGTTCTTAAGTTCTTATGACCCCCAAGGCGTAGCGTACAGGGAATATCAGAAAAGCAGAGTGGCAGCAAGACTCACAAGGTGTAGAGTCTACAGTATGGCAGTAAGAATGAATGTCATCAAGATCCCCAAAGAGTAGTATAGAAACATAGAAATGACTGCAGAAGACCAAACGGCCCATCCAGTCTGCCCAGCAAGCTTTCACACTTATTTTTCTCATTCTTATCTGTTATTTATTTATTTATTTATTTATTTAAAAGTTTTTATATACCACACTAGGGGTAGGTATCTATCCATCTTAGCGGTTACTCGGACCACTGAGGTCAGGGCCCTTATTGGTAACTTTTTGATTCTAATTTCCTTCCACCCCCGCCATTGATGTAGAGAGCAGTGCTGGAGCTGTATCAAAGTGGTATTAGGCCTAATTGGTTAGGGGTAGTAACCACCGCAATAAGCAAGCTACTCCCATGCTTGTTTACTCAGCCTGTGCAATTTAGTCCTTGTTGGTTGTTGTCTGAATATAAATTCTCTTTTCTTCATTCCCCTCCTGCTGTTGAAGCAGTGAGCTGCGCTGTATATTTATTCTAAGTGAAGTATCAGGCTTAATTGGTTTGGGGTAGTAACCGCTGTAACAAACAAGCTACCCCCAGCTTATTTGTTTACTGAGACTATGGTTATAGTAGCAAAGCAGAGTGTCAGCAAGACCCCTAAGGTGTAATATCAGAGGCATGGCAGGTAGGCAGAGTGGCAGCATGACTCCCAAGGTGTAGCATCAGGGGCATGACAACAAGGAAGAGTGTCAGAAAAATGTTCAAGATGAAGCATAAGGGGTATAGCAGCAAGGAAGTGTGCAAGCAAAGCCCCCAAGGTGTAGCATAAGGAGTATAGCAGCAAGGCATAGTGGCAGCAAAACTCTTAATTTAGAGTCTGGGGTATGGCAGTAAGGATGAGTGACAGCAAGACCCCTAAGGAATAACATCAAGAGCAGGACACCTTCATCTTGATTGATCCTCCAGTCTGTCTACTTTCCTACTTCTCCTTCCTCAGCTCCATCCTGGCTACTACCTCACTCAGGAATTTTTTAGTTTCTATAGTTACCAGTCTCACTGTAGCACTTTTCAATGGCCCATAGACGTGAATGGGCGACAAACAAATGAAACAAAAATTTTTGTTTAAATTTGTGAACACCCTCAATTTATTTCATGGGTCCACAAATGAAACAAAAATGGTCCCATTTGTTACATTTTACCCATTCATTCAAACTCAACGCATATCCCTACGACAAATATCTGGATACCAGAAAACAGGTACCGAAAATGGGAGATCCTTGAAAGAGTTCTGTTCTCCTAAGATTACCTCAGAGCTGTTGGATGGTGAATGAGGAAAAACCCTGGTATGTGAAGATCTGCAGTGACTGTAACTTTTAGGACTGTGTATTGTCTTTTGTTTTTCTGATGACTTGCACTATTTTTCAGGGTGCACGCTATTGATTTTATTCATCTTTATCAATAGTCCAATAAAGAATTTATTTTTGACCAATACTAGATTATGTGGCAGTGAGTTATTTTTGCTGGAAGGTGTAAGAAGACCTCCAAACAACCTTGAAAGACTTTCCTCCCCAGCAGGAAAGAACCTGAGATTATGGGGCACAAATTTGAACTTATCCAGATAAATAATGCTTTTATTTTAGAGTTATCTAGCTCTTACATACCTACATAAATTGGAAAAATGCTAATTAGATGGACAAGTAGCATTTTTCAGACTTATCCGGCTAAGTGTCGCTACTTAGCTGCATAAATAGGAGCTTATCCGGAATAAGTAAAGATAAGTATCACTACTTATCCAGATAAGTCCAAACTTGCGTAGCTCATGGTTTTTCCATATGCATGCATATGAAATCATATTTTATATCCTGCACCTATCATTTGTGCATAGGTTTTAAAATACAGTAGTAAATAACCATGTGCCCACATACACGTGCATATGGGCACATGCCAGCGGTTTTGAAAGTTATCCTCTAATTATATAATTAGCAAGAAACCCTTTAGGGTAGATTTTAAAAGGCCCGCGTGCGTAAATCCCGTGGTTTATGTGCGTACGCCAGGTGAATTTTCAAAGGGGTCCAGCCACGCGTGTAAAGCCCAGTACACACATAAGTGCCAGGCCTCTTTGAAGGGGCGGGCCGGGGACGTGTTCTGGGCAGGACCTGGCCGGGACAGTGCCATTGATCGCTGTCCCAAAGATTCCCGGTACGCACAACTTACTTCAGCTCGGGAGCTGAAGTAAGTTATAAAACAAAGGGAAAAAAAAGGGTTTATGGGATGGGGAGGAGAGGGGAAGAGGGAGGGAATTTAGGTAGGGGGGGGTAGCATCAGGGGACAGAGAGAGACCTAGGGAAGGCCCGAATGCGTTGCCGCTCGGAAATTGCGAAATGCCGTCCACACATACGCGCAGCCCACGGATTTTATAACATGCGCATGCATATTATAAAATCGGTGCATCCATGTATGCGCACTGGGAAGCGGGCACACATGGATGCACGTGCGCACGTTTGAAAATCTACCCCTTTATTTCTTTTTTTCATTTTTTTTTTTTTTAGTATATAAAATTCCTTGGATATCTGAATATTGATGCGAGTGTTACTAATTCAGAAAAACAGTTCAGTTATCTTGCTTTGTCCTAAATGGCTATCTTCAGGGATACAAAACTTCCTTCATGGGTCACTAGCCAGAGAAGAAATACATTCATTATGAATCCTATTTGCCTATCCCCTTCATTGTCGCCAGTTTTTAAAAATTATTTTTCTTGTCTAATAGACCCATTCTCTTATCATCAAGATAACTGCAATCTGTTTCTCACAGGTCTCCACTGAACTATTTCACTCCACTATAGTCTATTAAAAATTTACAATTAATCTTTCTCCTATGTTGTAACGACCGGACCATGATAATCCCTTTCCTGAAGTCACTACATTGGCTCCTCATCCATTTTGCATAAAGTTTAAGCTCCTCCTACTCATCTACAAGAACCTTCACTCTGCAGCTCCTCATTACCTCTACTCTTATTTATTTATTTATTTATTTATTTTGGTGGGATTTTTTTTATACTGTCGTTCCAAGATAAGATCACAATAGTTTACAAAGTCATCGTTTGGTTTCAAGTTCAACATTTCCCATTCTAGGTCATCATTCTTATCTCCCCCTAAACTCTTCACAAACTCGGTCCATCAGGCAAGCAGTTCTTATCTGTGCTCTTCCCCTCTGTCATCAACTCCTAATGCCATGCTTTCCACCCAGGCCTGGGTTTAGGTATAGGCAACATAGACCACTGCCAAGGGTGCCAAATTCTGAAGGCAAAAAATATCCATTCCAAAGAGAAGCCTGCCACACAACTTCAAAAAGATGTGCCACTGTGGCACCCTGCCTATGGGGTCTAAAATCTTAAATCCTTCCCGGTTTTCATCTTGCTTGCCATATGCCTGGAACAGCCTTCCATGTGACATGCTGTCCTCCATGGCCATATATGCCATCTAAAACCCCACCTTTTTGAGGTTGCTTTTAAATCTTGAACCCAGGCTCTCCACGATCACAGTGTTGTCATTTTAATCATGTTTACCATAGTCAATTATTTTCCTGAAGCCTCTTATTTTTCTGTATGGGCTATATTGTAACCTCCACAGAACAGGGATTGTCTCTATGTCTAGCAGCACTCAGCAAATGATAAAACAGTAGTAGTTGATACTTCTGCTATATTCATGCTTGTGTGGGATCAGTGTGATTCTTTGACAAGGATCTGTACTGCAGTGACCTAATTTTCCTAATTTGCTGATATTGGATATCGCTACATGGGAGGAGCTCAGTTAAATTTCAGTCATTAATATCTAATAAGGAATTAAATTAAAGCTGGAGCTCAAAAAGCTTTATATTATCTAAATTTAATTATCTAAAAAAGTCAATTTAATTATCTAAAAAAGTCTAAAAATCCCCAGACTCTTTTGTTAGTACAGTTGCTTTAAGAGACAACTTTCTGCAGCAGAAATATTATGCCGCTGTTTTCTGGGATTTTTTTTTTTCACACAGTGATTACACAGCATATGAAATCTCCCAGTGCAATGTTATTAATACAATAGGTGAAAACGGAAGGTGAAATGGTCAGAAACAGAAACTTTTCCTGTACTGAGGCGTTTTTTTCATGTGGAACCTCTGTCATACAATTAAAAAGCAACGTAGAAACACAGCAGCTTTTAGCATGAACTGCCCAGTTCAACCTGCACCTCCCATCCCACCCCATCCCCTCCTGTGTCACCACAATTCCTAGTGGATCTCTGGCTCTCCTCCTCCCTTGCCCTCACTGCCTCTCTCTGTCTGCTGAATTTCTGCATTGTCTTGCTCCCATTCTGCAGACAGACTCTTCTAGGCATTGACTGCATAAGAAGATGCATAGAGTTTAGCACCTTGCCTCCAACAGCAGCCAGTCCAGGTCATTAAGAAGTACCAGGTAGATCCTTCTCATGGACAAGCAGTGGGTTTCCCTGAGTTCTCCTGGCTAATCATTGTTTATGGACTTTACCTCGAGGAATTTGTCCAAACCCCTTATAAACCCAGCTATGATAAATGCCTTCACCACATCTTCTGGCAAGAAATGTCATTGTTTAATTGTGCGATCAGTCCCATACGTTTAGTAAAACTGTATTTCCTCAGTCCCCCTCCTTCCAACTGATTCCCTTGTTCTTGAATGTCTTTTCTCTTTTTTTTCTTTTCAAATGGAAAATGCATTCTCTTTGTAGCTTATTGAAGCATGCCAGACATTTGCTTTAAAGTTTTACTTTAGAAAGCATCGGAGAATATTGTATACTATCCTAAGGGATCAAAAAATGATTATCTCCAGGTTTATCACAATAGCATTTAGCTATCTCGTATTTCAAAGTGCATTTCTCAGCAAGGTTTGACTCCTTCTCCTAGAAAGTGCAGTGGTATACTTTAACAGGTGAATTTTCAAAAGGATTTTCACAGGTAAATGTAATTACTATTGCAGCAGTTTTCAAAAGCCATTTAACGTGTGTAAATTGCACTAAGGTGGGTGAATCCTATGGATAATTGATTTCAATGGCATATACTGTAGTAATTTTCAAAAGCCCACTTACTCGAGTAAATGCTTTTTAAAATCAGGCCCTAAGTTTAATGTTATGGTTTCATTTCCTTAATATCCAAATTGAAAACAAAATTGAGTGCTGAATTCTGGGAATTGAATAAGTAATAGACTAGTTTAGACTGAAATAGAACGTCTCTACAGATTTGCCACTCTGGACCTGCCCATGGCCCTTTAAGAGGCTGGGCCATGCCCCTAGACATGCGTGTGCATGTCTAGGGGCAGGGACGATGCCACAGAGGACGCCAAGCCCCGTCGTGAGGCTTGGTAGTTGTTGGAAGGCCCAGTGGTCGCCACTGCGGGACGCCGCAGCTGAGCCGAGCTAGCAGCAGCAGCAAGGGAGAACGGCCCTGGACCCATCAGAGCTGGGATGAGGTGAGCAGGCCCAGGCGCGGGCCAAGCGTGGATGGGGAGTGCAACAGTACCCCCCCCCCTCCCCCATCTCTAGGCCTCCCCTTCCTCGGTCAAGGCTTGTCAGGGTGAGCCTGATGGAAGTCTCGCAATAGATTCTTATCAAGGATATTCTGTGAGGATTCCCAAGAGTTCTCTTCGGCCTCAAATCCCTCCCAGGCAAGAAGATATTCCCAGCGGCCTCGACGCCGAAAGACATCGAGGACCTCTCTTACCTGGAGGGTAGTGTCAGGTTCAGCGGAAACCTGCAGTGGAGCTGGTGAACATCTGGTGGGCCATGACAATACTAGGGGCTTCAGGAGGGACACATGAAATGTGTTGTGGATACCCATATTGCGAGGAAGCTGAAGCTGATAAGTTACTGCCCCTAGCAGTCTGTTGAATGGGCCAATGTATTTCGGAGCCAATCGTTGGGAAGGAAGCCGTAGTTTGATATGTTTGTTGCTCAGCCAAACCTTCTGGCCAGGTCGGAACAAGGGTACAGTGCAACGATGAGTGTCCGTGAATCTTTTGGCACTCTCTGCTGCAAGGGTTAATCTTTCTTTGTCTTGATTCCATAAGCGAAGTATTGTCTGTGCTGAGGAGTGAGCTGCGGGCGAGGGAACTGAAAGCGCAACTGGAAGAGGCAGATGTGGCTGATGGCCAAAGACCACTGAGAAGGGTGAAATGTCAGTGGCAGAGGCGACGTGAGTATTGTGGGATAACTCGGCCCATGGCAAGAGTTCGGCCCAATCATTTTGTTGATCATTGACATAGGACCTCAGGAACGTCTTCAGTGAGCAGTTCATCCTTTTGGCTTGGCCGTTCGCTTGAGGGTGATAAGCCAATGTCAGGTTCAGGGTGATGTCAAATTTGGTACACAAGGATTTCCAGTATTTGGCAGCGAATTGTGGTACACAATCAGAAACAATTTCTCTGGGAAGCCCATGTAAGTGGTATACATTCTTTAAGAAGATCTTTTCCAATTCAGGAGTCAAGGGGAGGCTCGTCAGAGGCACAAAGTGGCCCATTTTCGAAAAATGGTCAATAATAACCCAGATGACAGTGTTGCCCTTTGACGGGGGCAGATCGACGATGAAGTCAGTTGAGATGCTTGACCAAGGTTCGGTGGGAGCTGGAAGAGACTGGAGGAGTCCCCAAGGGCGGCTGGTTGGAGGCTTCTGCTGTACGCAGATGGGACAGGAGTCTACATAACTGCGGGAGTCCTTAACCATGCTGGGCCACCAGTAATGTCTTCTTAACATCTCAAGGGTCCGAGCTCAGCCAGGATAGCCAGCCAACTTCGAGTCGTGGGCCCAGCGGAGGACGCGCTCCCGGAGATGGCGTGGAACAACCGTCTTCCCAGCTGGCACCATGTTGGTAGCAGCGAGGGTTATGCAAGCTGGGTCGATGATGTGCCTAAGAGTTTCTGGTGTATCCTCTGGCTCGAGAGAGTGAGATAGAGCATCCGCTCGGATGTTTTTTGCTGCTGGACAGTAGGGGAGTTCAAAATTAAAACGTTCAAAGAACTGTGCCCAGTGGGCTGTCTGGGGTTCAATAGCTGGGCATCCTAAGTGTTCGAGGTTCTTGGGATCTGTAAAGATCGTGAATTTATGTTGTGCTCCTTCTAACCAGGGACACCATTCTTGAAGAGCCAGCTTTACAGCTAAGAGTTCACGGTCCCCAATCGTGTAGTTTTTCTCTGCGGGGAAAAATTTGTGTGAGTAGAAGAAGCAGGGTACTAAGACCCCCTTGAAAGAGTATTGGCTCAGGATTGGCCCTCCCCCAATGGCAGAGGCATCAACTTCAATGACGAAGGGGGCGGTTATGATCTGGGTGACGTAGACAGGGTCTGGTACAGAAGGCCTCTTTCAAGGCGTGGAACACCGATTGCACCTTGGGACTCCAAACTTGAAGGTTACTACCTTTCCTAATCATGGCCATGAGTGGAGCAGCTAGTGTGGAGTAGTTAGTGATGAAGTTCCTGTAATAATTCATAAATCCTAGGAATCTTTGTAAGGCACGGAGGCCTATGGGCTGGGGCCAATCTCAAATTCTTTGGAGTTTCTCAGGATCCATGGTAAAACCACGATTGGAGATGATGTAGCCCAGAAATGGGAGACGAGTCTGTTCAAAGATACACTTCTCTAATTTTGCGTAGAGGCGATTGTCTGAGGCATTGGAGGACTGTTTGAACATGTAAGCAGTGTGACTTCAGGTCTTTGGAAAAGATCAGTATATCGTCTAGATATACCACGACAAATGAATATAGTAGGTCCCGGAAGATCTCATTCATCAAACGCTGAAAGACCGCAGGGGTGTTACAAAGTCCAAAAGGCATTTCTACGTACTCATAATGGCCATCCCTAGAATTGAAAGCGGTCTTCCAGATATCCTCTGGCTTTATCCGTACCAGATTGTATGCCCCTCGGAGATCTAGCTTTGTAAAGATCTGAGCTCCTTGTAGGCGATCAAAGAGTTCGCTAATGAGTGGCAGAGGGTAGCGATCCTTGCGAGAGATGGCGTTCAGCCCACGGTAGTCAATGCAAGGATGTAAACTGCCATCCTTCTTCACGAAGAAGAATCCGGCTCCTGCCGGGGAATCGGAGAGTCTTATGAAACCTTTACTCAGGTTCTCCTTAATGTACGCAGACATTTCTTTAGTCCCTGGCAGCGAGAGAGGGTAGGTTCTGCCCTTGGGAGGTGTGGTACCTGGTAGGAGCTCAATGGGGCAATTGAATTCACAGAGTGGAGGCAGGATGTCAGCATTCTGTTTGGAGAAAACATCTTGGAAATCTGAATATGGAGCAGGTAACCCAATAAGGGTTACCTGTCATAGACAGCGGTTCTGGCATTGGGGTCCCCACTGGATCAACTGTAGGGATTGCCAGTCAAACTGGGGTCCGTGAACCTGGAGCAATGGAAGTCCTAGGATTATTGGATGCGTAGAACACTTTAGGACGTACAAGGAGATCTCCTCTTCATGAAGGGTTCCCACAGAGAGGCGGAAGGTCACGGTGCAATGACTGATGCATCCAGGGAGGTGCTCTCCCTGGATGGATGTGATGCGGAGGGGTACCTCCTGAGACTGAAGAGGAATCTGGAGTACTGTAACGATATCATCTAGAATGAAGTTGCCACTCGCTCCAGTATCCACGAGCACGGTTGGGGCAAAGGAACATGATTTCCTAGAGAGGGACACAGGGAGTAATAATTGGGGGCCAGTAACTGTGGCGCCCAAGCTCAGGACCCCAGCTGGGCTCAGGCTCTGCAGTTTTATGGATGTAAAGGGCAGGATTGTCAGAGATTTATTTTATTTATTTATTTCAAATTTTTATATACCGGCATTCGAGACAGCAGTCACATCATGCTGGTTCACATAAAACAGGGGTGGATAGTAAACATAACTATAACAAAGGTGCTGAAAAGGCAGTTACATATAACAGGGTGATAAGAACTTGGATGAGAAGGAAGAGAAAGGATAGGTTATTAATTTACATATGTAAAACAATAGAATGGATAACCAAGGTGTAGTTGGAGATTAGTTGACTATGTTGGCGTCCGGGAAGGCTTGTGAGATGGCCAAACCCACCACAATATAGGCAAAGGCCTTCCGTCTTGCGACAAAGGCGCTCCTCAGGAGACAAGCACCCACGATTGATCTACATCGGCTTCTGGTGAAGGAGGAGGTGCCAGTAAGGCCTTCATATGAAGACTCATAGCACGAACGGTGTGAGGCAGGTGGCCGGGAGACCTTTACCTCCTGGTGTCGCTGACGAAGGCGATGATCAGTCTTGCTAATCAGAGAAATCAGGTCATCTAGAGATGTGGGAATCTCACGAGTGGCCAGCGCATCCTTGAGGGCAGGAGACAGGCCGTCCAGATAGATTGCCCATAGGCAGTCCTCTTTCCATCCCAGTTCGGTGGCTAGTGTCCTGAATTCCACTGTGAATTCGGTGAGCGAATGCGAGCCTTGATGGAGGTGGAGAAGCTGATGACCCGCAACCACCTGTCGGCCGGGAACCTCAAAGGTCCGCTTTAAAATGGTCATGAAGTGGGAGAGATGAAGGAGCATGTCATCAGAACGCTCCCAAAGTGGGGAAGCCCATGCCAGGGCTTTCCCTTCAAGGCGTGAGAAGATGAAGCTAATCTTGGTGGTCTCACTTGGAAACAATGCAGGCTGCAGTACAAATTGCATAAAGCACTGATTGATGAAACCTCGGCAGAGGCGTGGATCCCCGTTGAAATGAGGTGGAGCTGGAAGGGCCAATGATGCCCGTGGAGATGGGGTTTGAGCCCAAACCCCAGAATTGGTCATGAAAGAGTCTTGTAGCTGAGACCGTAGTCTCTCCACGGATGAAGTCAATGCTTCAATAGTTTGCTGTTCTTGCACATGAGCGGCTAGGCCCGGAATGGCCTGCAAGACGGGAGACTCCGCCGAGTCCATGGCCTTGGCAACCTGTTGCACTGGAGGTGGATCCTTAGCCTGGTGCAGGATTGGTACGGCCCTCCGGTCGGACTCGGCGTGCGCCTGCCACCAGGAGGCGGAGCATAGAAGGAGACAGAGCCTAGCTGGAGCTTCACCAATAGCAACCCGGGGTTACCCCAGGTTGAGCCCTTGGTTACCCAGGCTACCTGGTCTTAGGTGGGCTTTGCAGGATCTCCTAGTGAGGAAGCGCAGGGGTGTGCCCACCACAAACAAGGTGCATGGTCAATGTTCAGAGCAGAAGGTTCAAAGGTCACAGGAGACCAGAACAGAGAGTCCGAGTGTATAGCGAGTATCAGTCCAGAATGGTCAGCCGAAGCAGGGGTCAGTACCTGTAGTCAATCCGGAAGTGATCAGGCAGAGGTCAAGTTCCAGGCAGTGATCAGGCGTAGTCAGTAGTCAGGCAGAAATCGGTTCCAGGCATCGATCAGAGAACAAGCAATGTCAGTACCGTGAGATCAGTCAGAGAACAAGCAATGGTCAGTACCGTGAGATCAATCTGAAGGGTACTACCAGGGATGGAGAGATGAAGGAACATGAGATGCTGGAACAGGAGGCACGAGACACTGGAACCGGAGACACAGGAGACGCTGGAACAGGAGACGCTGGAACAAGAGATACTGGAAGGCAAACTAGAGACATCGGAGTGTGCGACCCAATTGCCAAGGCGAGGAAGTGGTGCTGACCAGTTCCTTAAGTATTCCCCTTAATCAGGGCGCGCCATGAAGCTGGGACTCGCCCTTGGCCCTTTAAGAGGCCGGGTGGTGCGCGCGCGTCCTATCAATGTGGATTGCAATTACGCATGCCGGCAATTAAAATTGATACGGAACTCATGCGCGCCGGCTGATTTGTGCACGCCATCCATTCATTTAATGAAGATGTTCGCACTGCATATTAACATCAATGGAGCTGTGTGTGCTGTCCATTGACTTTAATGAAGATGTGCGTGCCGCCTATTAACATCAATGGGACTGTGTGTGCTGCAAAATGTGCACATGCAGCTATTAACGATTATATGCAACATGTGCATGCTGTTTCCTTTCCCCACTGGTAATTAGGAATAATCGCCTATCGGAGTCCAGTTTGTCTCAGTACTCTGCTGGGTGTGGGAGGTGCTGATTAGCAGCTGGCCACGATTGAGTTGACCTTCTCTGTGACCCTGCAGTGTTCACAAGCCTGTGCACATTCTAGTTGTTTGATTGCTGCAGCTGTAGGAACCAGAGTCAAATGTGTAGATAAGAAGGCTCTAATGAATCCTGAGAAGGGGAAATCTGTTTTTATTCTGGGATACTTGTGTATAGAGTTTGTATCTCTGATTTGTAGTTTTCTGTGTTTGCTCTGAAAGGGGAACCATAGCATACTTTCGCTTTCTAACATATGTTGTCTGCTTCTCACTTGCCTATGTGAGTTAAATACTCAAGGTTTTGTAGCAGTTCACCTTTGTATGTCACTTGAATCTCTTCCCACTATACCAGCTCAGCAAATAGCCTGTTATGCTGATGGTATTGTATTGTTTACTATGTTGAAACTTTATGAGAGTTAGAGGGAACATGTGCGCACTGCCTATTAACATCAATGGTACTGTGCGTGCTGCCCATTGACTTTAATGAAGATGTGCGCGCCACCTATTAACATCAATGGAGTTGCGCATGCTGCCCATTGACTTTAATGGAGATGTACGCGCCGCCTATTAACATCAATGGTGCTGTGCGTGCTGCCCATTGACTTTAATGAAGATGTACGCGCCGCCTATTAACATCAATGGTGCTGCGCATGCTGCCCATTGACTTTAATGCAGATGTGCGCGCCACCTATTAACATCAATGGAGCTGTGCGTGCTGCCCATTGACTTTAATGAAGATGTAAGCGCTGCCTATTAACATCAATGGTACTGTGCGTGCTGCCCATTGACTTTAATGAAGATGTGCGCACCGCCTATTAACATCAATGGAGCTGCGCAGCCCATTGACTTTAATGGAGATGTACGCACCGCCTATTAACATCAATGGTGCTGCCCATTGACTTTAATGCAGATGTGCGCGCCACCTATTAACATCAATGGAGCTGTGCGTGCTGCCCATTGACTTTAATGAAGATGTACGCGCCACCTATTAACATCAATGGAGCTATATTGAAACCTTATGAAAGTTAGAGGGAACATGTATACATACCTAGGATAACTTATTTTTGTGTCCAGGCTGGGAGCAACCTGAAGCTGTATAACATGGGTGAAGTTACCCAAAAACTTTGTTTTTTTTGGGTCCTAAATAAATATGACCATGTGTTTGGGGTTTACAAATTGACAATGTGGATATGAAAGAATTAACCAATGTTAGGTAGCACTGAGTACTCTGTTTCTCTAACTGAGTATGTATGTGCTGAGATACGTAAAGAGGGTGTGGTTTACAGACATTTTTGGCCCTATGGCTGCCCCCTATACATGACGTCATGGTGTGTATAGTAAAGCAGAGTAAAACTAGGTATAGGGCTGGTAACTACAAACGTGTTTTGGCCCTCAGCTGTTCCTCCTTCACCATATTAAGATCTATATCTGCAGTACGCCTCCCCCCGTGACTGTTTGCTTTTTGCTCTGTCAGCTATATTGCTGTAATATTGTGTTAACTTTCTAAGCAAATCAACCTAAATGTCAGCAATTACCTTGAAAGCCCCCCACCTTTCAAGAAATGTAAAGATAGTTAGGAAAAGAGATGACTATGATGTTTCTATGTGTCTTGCATGTCCAGGTCAGTGAACGTCCCAGCTGTATATCTTGCGGGAAATGGTGCTGGCAGTCTTCAGTGATGACACGGACTCCGATACCACTCCTTGCCTTCCAAGTTGGTTCTTCCTTCTTCACCACTGAACAATTAGTTGAAGTGTTACTGTACCTATACTCCCCTTCCTTCCCTCCCCCTCCCCTCATACCTTCCCCCTTCCTCCACCCTTCCCTCCCCCCTTCCTCCACCCTCCTTCTTTGACCCACCCAGCCAATACATGAGCCCCTTCCCCGTCCCCCCATTACCCAGCAGCATGCCCTTACCTGAAATGAACAAACCAGTTTAGAAAAACAATTTTTTATAAATGTTAAAAATATATACAATTTTTACAATAAAAAAAAAAAGGATGGGAAGGGGAGAATTAGGGAGCAAAACTATTTACATTAAAAAAAAAGCCGGGAAGTTAAGGAGGCAGGGACAAGAGAGAATGATCAGGGCCGACGGATTAGATTCCTCAGGACCCTTACAGCTGTGCCAAGCAGCTGTACAGCCCTGTGGGGGGGGGGGGGGGGGGGCTAGGGGGGACCCAGGGTGCGGGGAGGTGGCCACCACCTGTGTGGTCTCCTTGCGGGGGGGGGGGGAGAATTGGGCTTCCCCCCCCTCCCCCGGAGCAGCTGCTTCGGGATGTTGTGCTGGAGCTGGGTCTGGCCTGGCCTTTTCAGGATCTGTAAAAAAAAAGGAGAGGTCGGAATAAACAGTACATTCAGGTTCAGAAAGAAGATAGAAAATTCCAGTAGCATGGAAGGATCACTTACCACCAGGCCCAGCCTGCTCCACCCGCAGCCGCTCCAGCCACATCCTTCTCTTTAGGCGCAGCCTCAGGGCCTTGTTCTTCAAATCCTCTATCTATTAGAAGAAAAGGAAGAGAGAACCATGAGTGTACTCTGATAGTGATAATAGGACCTGCATACTTGAATGTGACACTGAGTGGTATAACAACATTTATGAACCTTGAAGAACCATGATCCTAATCTTAAATATTCATGTAGGTAATAAGCTTTGCCAATAATCTTTTAACATTGCACTCTCCATCCAATACCCTAAACTATAACACTCTGTCTGGTTCCTCCTCTGAGGCCTAACCTGACATTCACACTCCCACAGTACCCCATCTGCTGTAGTAAAGACTGTCTACTTACTGCACGGGGGTGTGATGCACGTTTGTTGAATCGGGTCTGCACCTGCCTCCAGGCCCGCCGAAGGCGGGGAAAGTCTGTCCTAAGGCTACATATTGGAAAGAGGGCTCTTTCTTTTCCACCACCAGGGACACCAGCAGTTCGACGTCCCTGGTGGTGAAATTTGGCTGCCTGCCTCTGCCAGCCATCTTGGGGAGTGGGCGAAGCGGGAAGTCCCGCCCTCACGGTCGCATGCGCACAGGCACGCGTGCCCGATTGCAGGAGGCGCACAAGTGTACTTGCGTGCGTAAGTACACTTGCATGCGCGGCAGCATGACCGACACGCACAAATCAAGTGCGCAAACTATGCAAAATGTATGTCACCCGCTGTGTGCGCAGCAGCGCGTGCCGTTATACAGGCACGCGCGCTTCTTTTAAAATCTACCCCTTAGAGTGCCCATTTTCTATGTACTTTTATTGCATCAGCCCCTATGTGTTGAAGGAACAACCCACAAGCAGTTCCAAAGGCTGTGAAGGACATTTTCTGAGATATCTGTACCTTGATCAGATAGAGAATCTTTAGCACAGCCCTACGGCCTGACTAGAATGAGCCAATTAACTTATCCGGCCCACTCTGCTCCTTCCCGGAACGCCTCTCATCCATCCTTGGAACGCCCCTAATTATCCAGCTATATTCCAGCCAGGAAACTAGTTACACAGGTAGAATTTAGAAAGATAAGGGCTGAATATAGCCCGGTAAGACATTTATAGAGAGATGCATCAAGCCACGGTAATGCTTCAACACATTTTATATTGCTTGTATTGCACAATATACACGATATTTTGCATCTCCCCACCCAGGTTCCCTTCCCTATTACAATGACCTTCTTTGTAAGAGATTTACATGCATGAATAATGCAAATGCATGCAAAGAAGATCATGCATAAGTAAACCTATGCAAATATTTTATCGCTTCCAACTGAGAAGGTGGTCAGCCATGATAAAATACCTACACCTCTTGGAAAGAGGTAAATGTAAGGCGAGAGACCCAGCACTCTAAAGCAGATCCTGAGGTTTCAATCTCACATTTAAAGCAGTGGTAAACAATAAAAAAAAAACATCCTAGCAAAGAGGAGAGGTTGAGCAGGGGCTGTGCTGAAACTTGCCTCAACCTGGGGCCGCCATTTGAGGCAGCCCCGACTCCCCCAAATAAAGAAAAAGTGAACATGGAGTCACGCAACGACAGCCCCCCTTCAAAGATCAACCATACAATCATGGTCCCGGCCCTCCCCTGAAAAAGCAGCCATGCCGTCATGGCCCTGGGCCCCACTTCAAAGACCAACCATACAATCATGGCCCCAACACACCCTCCCTGAGCTAAAAAGATAAAAATTAGGGTTCCAGTCCCCTTCCTGTTCCTATCTCCTATCCCCACAAGTCCAAAACAGGCCTCTTGCTCTTGGTACTCCACCCTCCCCGGAACCTGAAATCTAAGTTGGGGCTCCCGCGGTGGGGCTGGGTGTGCAAACCGTGCAATTGCACTGAGCGGCACACTCTGTGGGGTGTCGGGAGCAGGGACAATCCTGGGACGCCTCCGGTGGACCAGATCCCACCAGTGGCGGAAGAAGCAGGAGGCCACAGCAGAAGAGGAAGTCCATCTAGCAGCTTCTCCTCTTGTGATGGCCCCGTGGTATTAAACACTCGCAATGCTAGCACTTTCTTATCTTACGATGCATGAAATGAGAATACAGGAAGTGCTAACACTGCAAGTGTTAAATTACCGTGGTGCTAGCACATGAAAAGGAGCTGCAAAATGGCTGCTCGCCACAAAGAAGAAAGTACAACAGGTTGGCAGCAGGAACAGAGGAGGAATGACCCATGGACCCTGACTGCTTGGTCTGCATGTGTGTGTGAGTGAATGGAAGGCTGGTTGTAAAGGGTGTGTGTGTGTGAATGGGAGGCTCCCTGGGATGAGGGTGTGAAACGGAGCCTGCCTGGGTTGAATATGTGTGTGTGTGTGTGTGTGTGTGTGTGTGTGTGTGTGAATGGGAACCTGCCTGGAATGGGTGTGTGTGTGAATGGGAGCCTGTCTGGGATAGGTGTGTGTTTTTATATGAATTGGAAGCCTGCCTGGGATGGATGTGTGTGTGTGTGTGTGTGTGTGTGTGTGTGTGTGTGTGTGTGTGTGTGTGTGTGAATGGAAGCCTGCCTGGGATAGGTGTGTGTTTTTATATAAATTGGAAGCCTGCCTGGGATGGATGAGTGTATGTGTGTGTGTATGTGCGCTCATGCATGCATGGGAGCCTTCTTGGAATGGGCAGGGGGTGTGTATGTGAGAATGGGAGCTTGCCTGTGGTGTGTGGGTATAAATGGGATCTTTTCTAGGGGGGGTGTGTGAGAGAACATGGGGACTGCAGCTGGATTCCACCTACCAGCAACTGAAATGAAGATGAGGGTCTGGGGCTGCTGGTATATTCCAACCAAAGAAAAGCTGGAGACGCCTGTGGGTTTGTCTGAGAGGGAGCGTATGTGTGTATGAGCTTGTGTGTATATATATATATATATATATATATATATATATATATATATATATATATATATATATATATATATATATATAAGAAGAGAGAGGAGAAAGTTTGTACAAGGTAATTGTTTGTACTAATCTATGACAATCTCAGGGCAACTGGTTATTTTTCAGGTGTTATTTGATGAGTCTGCTGTTTTGGTGTTTGGGACATTTAAAAAAACTTGTATATGAAATTAATCAAGTCGGAAAAAAGTCAAGCAGAAGAGAGGATTGCCAAGGAGATAAAGAATGGTAACAAAACATTTTTCAGATACATCAGTGAAAAGAGAAAAGTTCAAAGCGGTATAGTGAAATTGAAAGGTGGAAATGATCAATGCATGGAGAAAGACGAAGAAATGGCAGATATATTAAACGAATACTTCAGTTCTGTGTTCACTAAAGAAGACCCTGGAGAAGGACCATCTCTACACAACAAGAAACTGGAAGGAAGTGGAACAGACGAAAACCCTTTTACAGTAGAAAATGTATGGGAAGAGCTAAAGAATCTGAAAGTGGACAAAGCCATGGGACCTGATGGGATTCATCCAAGGATACTGAGGGAGCTCAGAGATGTGCTGGCGGGTCCGATGTGTGACCTGTTCAATAGATCCCTAGAAACGGGAGTGGTGCCGAGTGATTGGAGAAGAGCAGTGGTGGTCCCGCTTCACAAGAGTGGGAACAGAGAGAAGGCTGGTAACTACAATCTGGTTAGCCTCACTTCGGTGGTGGGAAAAGTAACGGAGTCACTGTTGAAAGTGAGAATAGTGAACTATCTACAGTCCGGAGAATTACTGGACCTGAGGCAGCATGGATTCACCAGGGGAAGATCCTGTCAGACAAATCTGATTGACTTTTTTGACTGGGTAACCAAGGAATTGGATCGAGGAAGAGCACTCGATGTCATCTACTTAGATTTCAGCAAAGCTTTTGATACGGTTCCGCATAGGAGACTGGTGAATAAAATGAGAAGCTTAGGAGTGAGTGCCGAGGTGGTGACCTGGATTGCAAACTGGTTGACGGACAGAAGACAATGTGTGATGGTAAATGGAACTTTCTCTGAAGAGAGAGCGGTTTTAAGTGGTGTACCGCAAGGATCGGTGTTGGGACCGGTCCTGTTCAATATCTTTGTGAGCGACATTGCGGACGGGATAGAAGGTAAGATTTGTCTTTTTGCGGACGACACTAAGATCTGCAACAGAGTGGACACGCCGGAAGGAGTGGAGAGAATGAGACGGGATTTAAGGAAACTGGAAGAGTGGTCGAAGATATGGCAGCTGAGATTCAATGCCAAGAAGTGCAAAGTCATGCATATGGGGAGTGGAAATCCGAATGAACTGTATTCGATGGGGGGGGGGGGGGGGGAAGGCTGATGTGCACGGAGCAGGAGAGAGACCTTGGGGTTATAGTGTCTAATGATATGAAGTCTGCGAAACAATGCGACAAGGCGATAGCAAAACCCAGAAGAATGCTGGGCTGCATAGAGAGAGGAATATCGAGTAAGAAAAGGGAAGTGATTATCCCCTTGTACAGGTCCTTGGTGAGGCCTCACCTGGAGTACTGTGTTCAGTTCTGGAGACCGTATCTACAAAGAGACAGAGACAAGATTGAAGCGGTACAGAGAAGGGCGACCAGAAAGGTGGAGGGTCTTCATCGGATGTCATACGAGGAGAGATTGAAGAATCTAAATATGTACACCCTGGAGGAAAGGAGGAGCAGGGGTGATATGATTCAGACTTTCAGATACTTGAAAAACTTTAACGATCCAAAGACAACGACAAACCTTTTCCGTCGGAAAAAAATCAGCGGAACCAGAGGTCACGAGCTGAGGCTCCAAGGAGGAAGACTAAGAACCAATGTCAGGAAGTATTTCTTCACAGAGAGAGTGGTGGATGCCTGGAATGCCCTTCCGGAGGAAGTGGTGAAGTCCAAAACTGTGAAGCACTTCAAAGGGGCGTGGGATAAACACTGTGGATCCATCAGGTCTAGAGGACGCATATAAAGAGCAGGCAGCAAAACACTGCACAGAGCGGCAGTAGCCACAGGCAGGCATTCACGGAGCGGGATGCCAGTGGCCAGCGGTTGGTGTTCCACCTTCATGGAGCAGAAGGATGGAGGGCTGCCATCTCCCAATTAAAAAAAGAAAAAAAAACAAACAAAAAAAACAAAACAGGGATGGGTTCATGGGCTATAGGTATTACCAATTATTAGGCTTATTCAATTACCAATTATTAGGCTTTTCAATATTTGATAGTTAATGTGACTTTCAAGGCATACTTCACTTTCAATGCATATCCAGCATAGCTCCCTGCTTCAACGGCAGGGGAGAAGAAAAACTAATACTTCACGCATATCTCTGCTTCAACGGCAGAGAGCTATGCTGCCTCTTACCCAACTAATCAAACTTAACATTTCACTTGGAAGCAGCTCCATCACTGCTCTCTACATTAATAGTGGGGGTGAAAGGGAAATAGAACCTAAGGTTACTAAGAGCCAAGAGAAACAGATAAGTATGAGAAAAAAGTGTGAAGCTTGCTGGGCAGACTGGATGGACCGATTGGTCTTCTTCTGCCATCATTTCTATGTCATTTCTATGTCTATGAGTTTTTAATTATTTGATCTTTTATTCATCAGCTTTTTTTGAAATAATATTATTAATATGTTTTTAGTATTATAATTGTATCTATTTTATTTCTTAATTTTATTGCTTGATGTTTGAGGAATGTTGATGGTTCTGTTTTTAAATTGTTGCACTGCATAGAGAGTCTGGCTTCTTGTGGTTTCCAGTTCATTGTCTTCACGTTTGTATTTCTACTTTATGGTTGCTCTATTCTGTATTTGGTGAGAGTCTGTTTATGTTCTGTACGTGTGACTGAGGAGAGGCATTCTCCTAATAGGAAGTGTATTCGGGCTTTCAGAGGGTCAAGCCCACACCCAACACACATCACAATAGGCCTCATACCATATGGGTTCCAAGTGTCTTTTGTGCAGGGATTTCTGGTTGGCATCACAGCACTGTAAATATAATGTAAGTGATATTTTTACCTCAGAATATTGTGCTTTTCATTTATAATATAAATGCATTACTCTTTGTGTGTGTGGAATGGAGCGGGGGGCATTGTGCAAGGCTATAAGGTTCACCTGGGGCACCTAATACCCTTGCACCAGCCATGAGTTTGAGGGGGGGGGGGGAGGGGAGGGATGGTGTCAGTTTTTAAAGTTTGTATCACTGAAGTGAGCTTGGATTTTTTTGTGGGCCTGGGACAGAGAATGAATGGGGGGGGGGGGGGGCAAGCACAGTAATTGTTTTCACAGGGCAGCAAAAGAGCTAGCACCAGCCCTGGGGCACCTTTGCACCCAGCGCAGTTGGTGCTATTCTCCAAAATGGCACTGTCCTGACCTTGCCCTCCAACCTTAGTCATTTATATTAGGGATGTGCAGAGGGAAAAGATACATTGCTATTCGGTATTCGTTGTACTGGGACCCAAATCCGTTGCATCCGTTTTCATAGGAGGAAACCAATTCGTCCATTAGTTGCATTCGGTATTCGTTTTCCATTAAAGTTGGAAAAACAAAAAAAAACCCCATCCCAACCCTTTAAATGTAATTAACTACAACCCCCTACCCTCCTGACCCCCTCTCCCCCCCCCCCCCCCCCCCCAAGACTTGCGAAAAGTCCCTGGTGGTCCAGCGGGGGTCCTGAAGCGATCTCCTGCACTCGGGCCGTCAGCTGCTGGATTTCAAAATGGCGCCGATAGCCTTTGCCCTTATTATGTCACAGGGGCTACCGGTGCCATTGGAGGGCCCCTGTCACATGGTAGGAGCAAGTACAAGCCATGATCCTTCTCAAAAACAAGATTCCTGGGCCAAACAGTATGCCTAACAGGCCTACCTCAATTAAGATTCCTCAAAAGCCTAAAGTCACACTCTTCATTGAACACAGAAGTCTCCTTGGGCTTCTCAATCTGCTTGAAGAGGTACATGGAGGGATACAGCCCTTATGCATTTGCCTGTCTGTAGGCCGTCCCCTGTTAAAAGGGGGGGAACCAGTGCCAGATGTTCCCTGCAGAGGGTGGTGCTTGGGGCTGGCAGGACGTTATGATAGCAGTAACAGCAAGAAGCAGCAGGTTTGGTGGAGATGGAGCAGGGCAGCCTGGATTGGAAAAAAGCAGTGTCAGCCCCATCCTCTCTGAAAGTGCATGGTGCGTGTCCTGGCATTCCTTTCTATGCCCTGATAAAGGGGTGGCTAGAGTCGGATGTCATCCGCAGCAGGAAGTCATGAAAGCAGTAGCAACAGCAGCAGTTCTAATTCTCTCATTGATTGTACCTAAGGAAATCAGAACTACAAGTCCCTGCATGCAGTAGAGTAAAGCCAGGACTGGATATTGCTAAATGGCATGGAGCCAGGTGGCAACCCTACCTGCTGCCCCCATGTTCTCCTTGATGTTGAGGGTCACAAATGGCTTCAGCAGCCTCTCTACTTTGGTAGAGAACTAATGTAGGGAAGCGGTGGGGTCCACATATCTGACCCAGCACCTTCCTCCTGTTGCCATCCCATGCTACAAGGCCTGTATGGTGTGACTGCACAGGCTGTATCGTGGTTGTATCTTTTGCACCTGCCCTAATGGCAGCTCTAGCTTTCAAGTCTCGTTCTTCAATATTGTCCAAAACACCCTGACTCCTTATCTCCCTGGTTAAGGACATTTGATTCCTCATGCAACAGATGAATTGGTGTTCTTAGGAACCCATCAGAGAGAGGAATAAGAAAGACGTTGCTTCAGTGCAAAAATGACAGCCAGCACTGATGTAACATTTATAGCAATCAAATATAACAGGATCTCAATCTATTCAGAATACAATTACCTTGTAACTGGTAATGCAGCAATGAGGTGAAGCTGAAGGAAGTCTTACCTAGAATAAATTTGGTTTTCTACATAATTTTTCCTCAGTCCTCCTGTGCCTGATCTTATGGTGATAAGAAATTTTAATGATGGGGATGATCATGAAACTGAATTTTAATATATGAAGATACTCTGGATCTTTTAATATCCCAATGCTTTTCTGCTAAAGGAGTGAGATGTGATGTGCAGAGACACTTCAGCTTTCTATATACCTTGCAAGCCTTGTGTCTTGGAAATCAAAATCAACCACAGTTCTATGTGTGGGGGAGGGGGCTTGTAGCACTTTTATAGAAATGATTTTGCCAATATATTGGTTATTAATTCCCACTTGTAAATGGTAGTCCTTTTATGTAGTTTTGAAAAATGCCAGAAATATCTTTCCTATTTTTGGTGGGTGAGTGGTAAGAGAGTTGTCAAAATGGATTAAGAAAATGCATCAGTGAAAGGGGACTGGATGTCTTCAAGTCACTGGGAACAAGTTAGGCTAGTCCTGGCTTTACCTGCCATTACATCTAAGATCTTGCAGTTCT